>NC_132882.1:16139901-16494901 GCF_030463535.1 Salminus brasiliensis | reverse complement strand
TTGTCTTCTCAGGTGCTGCGCTTTTTTTGCGAGAGTTGCTCCATGCCCATCTGTAGGGAATGCAGTGTGGGGAGACATGTGGGCCACAGTGTGTCTTACCTGCAGGACGCGCTGCACGACTCCAGAGCTCTCACCATCCAGCTGCTTGCTGACGCACAGCAGGGCAGACAGGCAGTGCAGGTCAGTCCCAGCTGTTTTCTTTTTCTTTAATTGTACATATTGTTATTCTGTCAGGCTTTTTGTGGTCGTGATCATACAGATCACACTACTTTGGCCTGATTGTTGCTATTGGTTGTCATAACTGTAAAATAGACCAGCATTTCAGTTTGTGTAAAAATCACACGTGTTTATTGGTTCTGAAAAGGCTGAATGTCTTTCAAAAGAAGACCCTTTTCTATCAGGACCCCCCCCCCCTCCCCATGCCCTGAATGGAGCAGCCCTTAGCACGCTGCCAGCTTGCATTCACAGTCCTGATGGCCTGAACAGGACGGATCATTAGTCCAACACAGAGGAAATGTTTCTATCACTCACGCTTCTGCATGAAAGAAAGACAGCAGGGAGTTGGGGGTGGGGGTGCATCTCCAAAGAGAGCTGTTCACGTGTTTATTGGTGACGCTGAGCGGAGCTGGTCTGCAAGAAGACCCAGCAGAGAATTTGAAAGTGAAAGGCTAAACAGATTGGTCCATTTTGAGGGAGGCCACTATTGAAGAGGCATTCCAAAGGGCGTTGCTGCCCCACCCTCTCTTTAATGTGGCTACTGCATTTGCATGTCCCTCCCCACCCCCCACACCACTCTCTTTTTGCTACATTGAGCTTGCTTTGCACAGGAGTAGCAATTGCCCTAGATTGTTTAGGATATCCATTGCCTCTCTAGTGCGCTGCTCTTTGGCTCGCCGAGATGTACTCGTGTACTCGTTTGACTGTTTCACTGGCTAATTTTTGGGCTTGCAATTTTTAGCTCTGAAAAAGGTCAGCTGGAGACTGCTCATGCTACATGTTGCTCATGCTGATTTTTAATTCAAGGCTCCCTCTCAAAGTCTCCTCAGTTTCAGCCCTGACGCCCTGGAGCAGAGTGCCTGGCTGCAGCTGTATGCGGTCGATTGGCTCGTTGTACTTTGTCCTAATCCTATTACTACGTGGTGTTAAATAGGAAGCCTCTAAACATTTATGGGCTTGAAAGCTCCTGCAGGGGTTTAACAATGGCGGTGGTAAACAGTGCTGAAAGTGCTCTGACTGTGACAGGCCCGTGCCGCAAAAGACCCCTGACCACTCCAGCTGCATCAGTGCTACCTAATCCTATTTACCGGATTTTACCGGTTCAGTTCAGCTGTGGCTTATCCCACCTGACTTGTTCCAATCAGGTGTTGCTGGAACAGAGTTTACCAACAGAGAACATGGTAAACATACGCATGGGAGGACTTAATGGTTCTGCTCGTTCCATTCTCTGATATGCCTGTCGTGATATGACTTTTTTTTTTTTTTAAACAGTATTTACCTGTAGATGTGTAGACTGATTGTCAGTACACACATGATCTCTAAATGAGTAGTACATACAGACCTGATGTGGGAACTTCCATCACATCCATCTCAGTTCATCATCTTAGTCATCATAGCATTGCTTGTGGTGGGGAAAAATACTCCAGCATTTGCCTGTCTGCCAAAGTCGAACAACTTTTTTCTGTGCATATTTAGAGATAACCATTAGAATTACATATGCAAAAATGAGCCAAGTTAATGTAGCATTATTGGTGTGGTGTGCTTGCCTTGCCAGGTAATCGAACCCTAGTCTACCACCGGGAGGGCAGAGTGGGTATCCACTCTGCCAATGTTGACCACTTTTTATTATTTTTCAAAAATTTAGCTTAAATCTTTATAATCATTTTAGAACCATGAATATTAGATGAAAATTAACTTTGTTAAAATCACACAAAACATCTTTATGTAAATCTACCCTGAATGAAGTATACAATTGGGAATATTTATGATGACTTGGTTTAAGACACTATTAGTATACGCTACGCTGTAAAAGGTAGTTTGTACGTTCAACCTAAAAATGCCTCTATGTTGTACCAAACAGTTGAACTGTGTTTATTCAACTTGAATAAATACTGTAAATGAACCATTATTTAATTCAAATTGTTTGAGTTGAATATATTCAGCTCAGTTGCTTGTTGCCCAAAGTATTTTTTAGGTTGAAAGGATGAACCACATTTCTTACAATGTTTTTTTCTTGTCAGCTGTCAAATGCCCAGAGGACACAGTCAGCTTTGGGGGTGTGTGTGGAAATAATCCCACTGAAAACTGAAAAAAGAGCATTAAATGCAGGTGGTGGAAGTGTGATTGGGGTCACAGAGGCATACAGAGAGGGAGAGCTGTGTCCAGTCCCCTCTGCCAGAGTATTGTATGATTTAGACAGAGGCCAAGGGTCATGACACTGCAATTCGACCTTTTTCTTTTTTTTCTTTTTTTCTTTTTTCCTCTGTATAACGTCACAAAGGAAGCCATCATGCTTTCTTGCATCCTTTCAGGTTCTGTGTGTGCGTGCGAGTGGGCGTGTGTTGTTGGAAGATCTTAATTTTGTATATGTCTACATTTTTTAGTAATATGTTCACTAGCTCACGTCTTTTACTATCAATTAAGTTCCTATTCATGTTCTCGGCATGGTTTTCCATATTGGAATGAATGTCCTGACTGTTGGAAGTCCTTCTTTGTTGATATTTATTCATAAAGTTAACAAATGTTAAAATAATGTCAAATGTCAAATGTCAAATAATTTCAAATGTGCCAAGAATGGCTATTGCATGGGTGTTGATATCCCTCAAAGAATAATTAAAGTTTGTGTTACTTTTTGCTCTTGGGTAGAATTTATTGTACAGTATGCTGTGATAACCCCCCCCCCCTTCCATTAACGACAAGTGTCTGAATGTTATTTACAGCTGAGCATTGAAAAAGCCCAAGCCATTGCTGAGCAGGTGGAGCTGAAGGCCAAGGTAGTGCAGTCAGAGGTGAAGACCACCACACTACGCCATAAGAAAGCCCTGGAGGAGCGTGAGTGCGAGCTGCTGTGGAAGGTAAACAGGCGCTGTGCTTTACTGCTCTGTGGAGAGGCCCGGTCACATAACCATTAGCATTGACAACAGGGACTTTATTCACTTAACTGAAATATTTCCTTACCACTAAGGCTACTCTGATGGCTGGGCAGAAACATGCACTGCTCAGACACAAGCAATTCTTTGTGATGTTGAGGGTCAAACAGCTATGTATAAAGTTACAGCACATTCTTTGTTTTTGAAGAGGAGGCTTTGCAAACCTAGCTTTTCTCTTAACATGGTGGTATCGGGGGTCATTAAAACAAACCACTGTGTAAATACTATATTGAACAGAGTTTCAGGAATAGTTGTGTTGCTTGATCACCAGGGAGATCTCACCAGTCTTTATTCGTGTAATACTCTTTACACCTAGATGTCAGAATTTATAAATGACTGAATTAGTTATTATTCACAACACACTTTTTCAATGGAAAAAAAGTATGTATGTAATTTAAAGGTAGAAAAGCTATATTCTGTAAACCAGTGGTTTTAAACCCTGGTCCTGGAGTACCCCAGCTGTGTTTTTCCTGTACCGTTGATCTAACTAATCAGCTTAACAAGCCCTTCCTAAATTGAAGAAAAACACAGGACAGGATGTACCATGAACCATGACCTCATTTTTTTTTTAAATCTTACAAACAGGTGACCCAAAAAAACTTTACAGAGCTTTGTTTCTTGGGCATCTCTGTCAATTCCATGCTCAATCTAGTGTTTTTATTTCCTCTGTGCAGTTGGAGAAGATACGTCAAGTGAAGGCCAAGTCACTGTACCTCCAGGTCGAGAAGCTCCACCAGAACCTCACCAAGCTGGACAGCACAATCGCCACAGTGACAAAGGTGCTGGAGGAGGGTCGCAGCATAGACATCCTGCTAGCCCGTGAGCACATGCTGAACCAGCTGCAGGAGCTCAAGGCGCTACGCTGCATTCTGCAGCCACAGGAGGACGATCGAATTATGTTCACACCTCCAGATCAGGCGCTTCTGATTGCAATCAAGTCCATGGGCCTCATCAGCAGTGGAGCTTTTGCATCCGCCACCAAAGCTCACGGGGAAGGCCTTAAGAGGGCTCTGCAAGGGAAACATGCCTCATTTACAGTGGTGGGCTACGACCACGACGGAGAGCCACGGTTGTCTGGTGGTGACGGTGTGTCCGTGGTCCTGATGAGTCCGGATGGAAACCTGTCGAGTGCCGATGTGTCTGACCACCAAGATGGCACCTACACGATCAGCTACCTCCCCAAGAGTGAAGGCGAGCATCTGCTCTCTGTACTGATCTGTAACCAGCACATTGAAGGAAGCCCCTTCAAAGTCATGGTGAAATCTGGCCGCAGCTATGGAGGCATTGGTCTGCCTGTTGCATCTTTTGGTGGAGAGGGTGACTGCGATGGCCAGTTGTGTCGACCTTGGGGCATCTGTGTTGATAAGGAAGGCTATGTGATCGTGGCTGACCGAAGCAACAATCGAATACAGATCTTCAAGCCATGTGGCACCTTTCACCACAAATTTGGCACTTTGGGCTCACGGCCTGGCCAGTTTGACCGACCCGCTGGGGTTGCCTGCGACAGCCAGAGGAGAATCATTGTGGCTGATAAGGACAATCACCGTATCCAGATCTTCACCTTCGATGGCCAGTTCCTCCTCAAGTTTGGTGAAAAGGGAACCAAAAACGGGCAGTTCAACTACCCCTGGGATGTGGCTGTTAATGCGGAGGGAAAGATTCTGGTCTCAGACACGCGCAACCACAGAGTGCAGCTGTTTGGGCCTGATGGAGTGTTCCTCAACAAGTACGGTTTCGAAGGCGCCCTCTGGAAGCATTTCGACTCGCCTCGAGGAGTTGCCTTCAACCAAGAAGGCCACCTTGTTGTCACTGACTTCAACAATCATCGCCTGCTTGTCATCAGGCCTGACTGCCAGTCGGCTCGCTTTCTTGGCTCAGAGGGAACGGGTAACGGGCAGTTCTTGCGTCCACAAGGTGTAGCCGTAGACCAGGAGGATCGCATTATCGTGGCTGACTCACGCAACCATCGAATTCAGGTGTTTGAACCCAACGGCAACTTCTTATGCAAGTTCGGGACTCAGGGTAGCGGCTTTGGGCAGATGGATCGCCCATCGGGTATAGCCGTTACCCCTGACGGAATGATTGTTGCCGTTGACTTTGGAAACAACCGAATCCTCATGTTCTGAGCTACTTTCTGCGAGGTTTGGAATGTATTGTAGCTGAGGAGGTTTAAAAAAAGAAAAAAAGAAGATTTAGGTACACACTCATCAGGAGCAAACATGGCTGAAATTTGGAAACGTGGCAGTACAGAGCCTTTTACACATCTATATCTATTTATCATGATTGTAGTATAATTTGCGCTGCTGGCGAACGTGTCTCTGTCGTACACAAGCCATTTGTCCGAGTAGGAGTAGAGCAAAAAGACTGTAGTTGCTGGTAGTTTAGGCTGTTTTGCTCTTGATCTGTGTCTTGAAATCTTTCTTATTTGTTTGATTTTGTTCTCAGGGAATTTCTAGCATTCTTGAAATAATTTTCTGTCTCTGCATTATACCTACCTCATCTAGCCTATGTATGAATGTACTCTTTTGTGTGTGCAGAGTCTGTGAAGTTTTATAAAGAAGTCTACCTCAGTGCTTTTTTATTTGTAGAGTACAGAGAACATAACATAAGAAATGAAGCAATGTTTGGTTGAGATTTGCACAGCTCGCACAACTTTCTCCTGATTGTTACTGTGCACAGAACACAGGTTGGACCCCTGAATGTTTGAGTACAGTGAACCAAAAGACTAGGGCTGCATGTTTTGGCAGAAACATTTGGATAATGTTTTGATAAATCTACTGTTTTCTTTTCTTGCTTTTGTTTAGTTTGTGTTTCGTGTTATATTTTAAATTGGTCTTCATTTGCATCATACCTCATGTTTAACCTCTTACCTCACAACTTAATGTACCGTAGTGTACAGATGCCTCATTTTGCATACCTCACTTTCTGTTGATTTCCATTTAAAACAAATTATGCAAGTCTATGGAAACAACAACCACCACCATCTACCAAAATGTATGATGGCCTACAGTATAAATAATAGGCTCTTGCTAAACTACTTGGTAGACTAGTCTGTATCGAATGGAGCCCAGAGTATTGAGTATTGCAAGAAAACTGATTACCAGAGAATTCTATGAAGATTTGAAGAATTGTATTTGTGTGTTTGTTTCAGTTGGGTTTTTTTTTTGGTCCTCTGATGAATCATCCCTTGTTTTTGTTTATTTCTTTGTCCTGACTTGTATGTTCTTCATCGAATGCAACATTACGATGAAGTGAAGATTATCAGAAAGATTGTTTGGCACATGGCTGATTTGCTGTCGCTGGCAAACTTGGATGTAATCCAAATCTTGTAGGACTACATAGTTTATTTTGATGAAAGTCCTTTCCGAATGTATTTATTGGCCAAATCCTGGAAAAAAAAAAGAGCTATGACTTAGATCTCCTGGGAGACCATTCGCTCTGTCGATGGAACACAGTTTGAAAACATCTCGAATCATTTGAGCGTGGTCTAAAATTAGAGACTTTTTGCTTTATTCGTGGGGAACCACTTTAATGAACGATGTTGCCTGCTTCTCTCAACTGTCTATGAAAAAGAAAGCATTTGAAAGCAACAAAAAAGACAAGCACTGACCTCCATCAGAATAGTATGCAGCAGTTTTCTTTTTTTTCCCCCGGCTGGTTTTAGTCGGTGTAGGGGTTAGGCATGTAAAGTCCATTTGCAAGCAAAACTTTCCAGTAGAGTGTGGTGAAGTTTCACTGAGAGGCAGTTAGAAATATATACTCAATAACTGCTTGTTCCTGACCACATGCCCTTGCCAGGGCCTAAATCCCAAAGTCTGCCTGTCAGGTGTTGCTTTTGGTCGGCTCCTTTCTCTGCTGGACGGGCATTTCCTGTCTGTTAAGCTGCTTGTGCTGTGGCGGAGGTGAGATTTATGAGGGCTTTTTCTTGCCGATGGTGTGTCACTAGGTTTCTGCTTGTAGGTCTGGTGCATAACTTAAGAGTCTGTCTTTCCAACAGAGAAGGCCAGAAAGACAAGCACATTTGCAAGACTAGTTGTATCTGGCTCTAATTTAGCATTAAGCAAGTGAGGCTCTTTGTTTTATGCATCCCATCTTACCTTTCAAAACAGAAGAATGTTCAGATTCTTGGCAGCTTTTTCCATGTCTAATGTCACGGTGTTATACAGACAGTATTTCTAGACAGACTGCTGCTTTTTGCACCCGTTCGCTCCCGAGTCTTTCACATGCATCGGAATTCTGTCTTGCCAAACAGTGACCATTGGAAATGGGCATGTGCCAAAACGGGAATGGACATGGACATTGGTTCTGAAGCTGGCCTTTAGATTGGAACCCCTTTGTTTTCTATTGAATCCGTACTACAGCTTTACCTCCATGTTGCCGTACCTTAATATGTACATCACTGGACTCAAATCAAAGTCTAGCATCAACTTTGCTGTTAATCAGGAAAATTCCGAGAACAGAAAATGACCTGTTGAGAGAGGAAAGCAGCTATGAGCTAAATGAACGTAGATTTTGCTGCTTAGAAATCTACACCTAGATTCAGTGTTAATGTCCATCGTTTAATGGGTTTGAGCGCTGTCCCCAGAGATCCAAAGAAATCTCTTTAAGAGGAAAAAATAGAATTATTTTTGCATGCTTTAAAAGCCCTTGTAGACAAGTGTGTAGAAAAGAGGTGATGGAGGGGAAACGATGACACTTATCTAGATATATACCAAAAATGTTCCTATGTTGGGTTGTGATGGATGGCTTTGACTACAAGATTGTATTATTCTTTGATAGATAGCTTTACAGAGCAAGGTACTTGTTTGTGGGAGACTCTAGGAGAAAGGTTTTCATTCATATGCCTTAACACTGCTGCAGTATACGTCAACTCTGTTTAGTTCCCCCCCTATATTGGAATTGAATCGGAGCCCAGAGAACTTGGAAACTGCCAAAGAGCTTTCTCTGCTGCCCCCCCCTTTCCTCAAGATGGGTACACAATCTATGGATCACAAGTTATGGAACATTTGGATAAATCATAGGACTTCTCAGTCTTGTTTACTCCAGCGATCCATTATGGAAACTTAGTGTTGGAGTGTCCCATTACGTTTGATATAAGAGTTTTACTGGTTGATTGTGCTTGAGAAATATATAGAACTGAGGAGCCTTCATGTGACTCCCCCTCCCCCCACCACACGTCCACGGAGCAGTAACTCTGAACCAGAATTTCTCATCAGTACGCACTGTGAGTGTGGTGGCTGTTAGGAAATGCATTTAAGGGTATTTGAGGGCTATTTCACCTTTGCAGAACATTGGTGCCAGTACAATACAACATATAGGTACAAATGTCTACATAAAGGCATTGTTATTAATCAGATTCAAACAGTGCCCTTCAGAATGTCTAATCGCCACATTATTAGAATTATTATTATGATTATTATTATTATTATCGTCATCTCTTGATTGGACCTTTGGTCGGCGTCTGTACGGGTTTTCCACCAGTTATGGTGTATTCCAGCTTTTAACTTGTTTCCTAATCTGGAAAAAAGCAGAAGGAAAATGTAAACAGTTCAGAAGTGCATGGTCTTTTTATGATTGTATTATCTACAAAGAAAAAAAACACAAAAAAACTCAGGTAGCTTTCTAGAGATTTGATTCAAATTCAAGATTTGTTTCTTACAATTGGGATAGTAAATCCTTTGTTAGTACTTCATAAAAGTTAGTATCTATTTTGTGTGTGCATTTATTGTATTGATCTATAAAAAAGAAGAAAAAAAAACTTTGCTGTTGAATTTCAAGAGGATCCTTTACAACCAAATTTACAATTTGTGTTAACTTTCAAACAGGGAGGTGAGCAAAATCTGATTCCAAAAAGCAACTCGTTCAGAAATTCAATTCAGAAAGCACTAAAACAACTGCGCGGAGCTATTTTTGATACCCAATGAAAAACTCATTGGTTACTGCATGAATGGGAGATGTATTCAATATACTGAAAATTTAAAAATAACCAAAGAAGCAAACTGGCTGCCTAAAGAAATGATTTTGCCTTGGGATGCATCAGAAATGCCTTGTGTTGGTTTTTCTGATCGCAGCGATCCATCTTTTGTATATTTAGGAATCCAAATGATAATGCAGTATATTGAATCCCAATTTTTTTGAGTCATTACAGCTTTTTGTTGGATCACCCTCTGATTATGGGCTTTGCTGTGAGACAGGCTAAGCTAGGAGATGTAGATAGATGGTTGCCTAAGTTCAGACCTGGAATCAGTTTTGCCTTTTAAAATGGGAATGGTTAAAGGTAGCGTCAAAGTAGTAAATGCAGATTCCTGGTCTGGTGTCTTGGGTGGATGTAGTAATGTTTGGTGCCCTCCAAGAGGTCCAAAGTTGGGTTCTCTCATTCCTTACTCTCCCTCTCATGCTCTCTAAGCAGCACTCACCATCCCTGAACCCTTCAATCACAACAAAATACTCATGGATTTCTATCTGGTTCAGACTGAGGAGACTGTATGAAATATTTGGTGGTCTACAGTCTTGTGCTCTTGTCTTTGTGGACTTTAAACATTTTTCCTATGCAGTTTTTTTTATTTTATTTTATGTTTGGTTGTTTATACTTAAATAAACGTATATCTCTTGGGATCCTGAATTTGTGGTTGGTGTCTTTTGTTGCTTGTATTTGTGTTTATTTTCCATTGTGTGTATTTACTGGCCTATTGCCGTTATTTCCCTAGACTTTCAAAGCTTTACAAAAGCCAACATGGCCACCAATGTAGATTGAGGAACCAGTGTGGATACATACCAGAGAGCCAGGGGTCAAGGCAGGGCCCTGCCCAAAAGGTCAACGCAGAAAAGGCTTACGACCACAGGATAACCAGAATGGCTATGCAGATGGCCTCTTAAAATAACTGGTTGAAACCGGGTTTGCACACGCAAACAGCTGTCCATTTATCAGTGAGATTCTCCTCATCTGTTCTTAAATCTTTTATTAAAGCATTTGTTTGTGTTCAGAAATCTGAAAGTAATGGTATATTTCCTTTTTTTGGACTTATATGGTTTTGTTATACATTTTCTATTTAAAAAAAGGAAAAAACACTTACAGTGCACCTGGTTTACTGAATTGTATTGCATGTAACTGCATTTAAATGAAAACATCTAAATGTACAGTATTAAGAGGTATTCTGTTTGAAGTCGCACAGTTCCTTTTAATGTCTTTAAGAAAGACTGCCACTCGCTTTCTCTGGGAGATCATTGACCGACCGTCAGAGGGAGATCTGCGTAACAATGCAAAGAGATGGGGGAGGGTAAAGAGGTTTAGCATGAGAAAAGCTGAAAACATGGGAAAGGGGACTGGCCACCCTCGAGATAGGGAGACAAAGAGGGGAAGGGGAGGGACCACACATGAAAGAAAGAGGTGGCCTGTCCACCCCCTCAGTGGACTGGCCAGAATGCAGGTCAGCATGAAGAGTGCATTCCACAGTGAGCAGTGATCTGTTTGAGGCTTGTGGCAACCACAGAATGGACACTAGTCCAAACCCTGAAGCTCATGAGAAGTTTTGATAAAATGTGTATTGATTTGTGGGAAATTTTATATATTGCAATATATTTGCAAAGAATTGTGACAATATTACTTACAGTATAGAGGCATTCATCAGATTAATTACTCTGGGAATGAAATGACATTCATGACATTTTTACGCTTGGTAAAAATTCCAACTAAATGAATGTTCTAGTGAGCCATTTTTGATTAGGGTTCTCTTTTGAAGAAAGAGCATATAACCTACTTAAGTATTTGATAGCTGGTAAAGGCTACCCCCCCCCCCCCCACACACACTTTGTAAGCCTCTAATTAGTGTCAAATTAAAATTGATGTGAAACACTGGGAACTATTGAATAATAAGCCTTGCAATTGAGTGAGCTGCTGACCAGGTTTTTTAAAATAAAAAGAAAAAGGTACTATGAAAATAGAGAAAGCAGCCTTAGTGATTACAGAAACAGATGGCACTTTCACACAACCTGAAAACCACCACATTAGTGTAAATAAAATTTATTTAGGATTTCATAAACCCCAGGTGATGTCAATATACAGTTTTAACAGATGATGAGTTCTCAGAAAGCAACCACTCTTCAGTGGAAAGAGATGAATCCCACTCAACCTTCATGTTTCTTCAGCCAACCTCTTTCACCGAGCTGCTCCAGGCTCATAAATAGTAAAGAGTGTTAAAAAAGGTGTATGACACTGGGGTGTGAGTATGTACATCATTTGCGCTGTACTTGTGTGAAGGAAGATGGCATCTGTATGGGCTGAATGGGCTGCCCTGGCTGGAAAGGCGGTGGCTTCTTGCGCAGGTCTGGTGAGGACGAGGGCTTGACTGACGGGAGTAACTGGTTCCGTTTGATGATCTGGAGAGCCAGCTGTGTGTTACCTGCAAGAGCCAAGCAGATCAATCAACCTCGTTTATACTAAAACTGTAGATACTGATTATCTGTTAAGGAAGATGGATGGAGGCAGGAGATAAGTTCTGTAAAACTCACTTTATACAGGACACAATGATAAATAAACCTTGCATCTCCAAAACTTTACAGGAGAAGAAGGGGGGGGGGTGGCTTTGTTTCAATAGAAGTCCATGTAAAAAAAAGTCATTCTGGGCGTTTCTGCTGGTTCATTCACCATAAACAACTGATTTATATTATTTCAAAAAAGCAAAAAAAAAAAAAAAAAAAAAAAAAAAAAAAAAGGTAAAGAGAGATACAAGGTGTATATATATATATATTATATATAAAAAATTAAAAAAAAAAAAAAAATAGTAGTGTTGACTTATAGCTCAAGATCTGGGCCTTGATCATACCATTTTGCAGCTCTAGGTAGACACCCAATAGAATAGCTTCTGGGGGAATCTCCTTTGGATTGACCATAGAAGCAGCCTACAGAGGAAGATAAGGAAACAAAAAGATGGTAATGCAAGCCTGTACTGAACTTACTACAGGGGGTTTTGCTACATACTTTTTAAAGAAACTACGACCATTTTAGCACTTCAGTCCACCAAAGCAAGATCAACCAGTCTTACGCTTGATTTGACTAATGACTAAGTAGAGTGTCTACTGTTTGATCCGTTACTGGTATGTTGTGTTTGTGTTTTCATTTAAGGGCAAATTGACGTAGTGGTGATTTTATATCCCGCTGCTAACTGTAAGATCAAATGTAAGACTGGTGTTGAATGTTAACAGATTGAATTAACAGCACTTTTTTTTTTTTAACTGCTAACGTTTTGTTTTGTTTTTTTGACCATTTGAACCATTTGTAGTCCCAGGCTAAAGCAGCTATTTGCAATCTGTGAGTTTTCAATTTTGACCGATAAGTCGGCTTCGCAGTCTCTTCTGCCCTTGTTCTGTGAGTAATCACTAAAAGAACACAAGTGTGATGCCCTCCAGACGAGGGAGCAGAAAAACAGCGTTTAAAATGCCATCTTGATAAAACCCGGTATTTCCAGGTCCTGCTATGCCACAAATGTGTTCATAACCAAAGTACACAGAGCCCAAAGTATCATTTACAAGCAAAATGCACTACTGCTAACAACAGAACCAGTAATATCAATAATGTTCATACTACAATATGCCTTTGTCAGACTAAGTGGAACAGTGCACATGGGAAAGCTATGGAGAAATCAAAGAATAGGCAGTAAAAGCGAAAGCAAACTAAACCCTCCTGTAAGAAGAATCCACAAGCTGGCAAACACACACACACACAGCAAAAATGGAAGTGTATGAACACAGTGCAATTAAGCAAGTAACCAAACACAGCATAATTACAGAAATACAATAACTACAATTATTTAATTTTGAAGGCATTAATCACAGAATAATCAACACATCATATTGCTATTAGTCACGTTCTCCCATATTGCTTCTTTGTGGAAAAGTTTAGTAGTAGTTTGTTTTTTTTGTTTTTTTACCTGATGGAGGCACTTGCGTGCTTTCTCATATTCACTCCGGAGACAGTAAGCACTGCCTAAGTTAAAAAGCATCATGGCCCTGGCAGAGCTGACTGTACTGGGGTAACAAAGAGGTGTCTGCTTCCCTGCTACAAAACACACACAGACAAAAAAGATTAAGACCACTGCACACATAAGCTGGTCAAAGAACAAACCACAGTCTGCTCTAATTTTAATATGTTTTATTAAACTACACTACACTGGTCAGTGACAAAATTCCAGCTGGGAATACTCACAAGATTCCACTGGCTCCAGATCACCTTTATCTGAACCTGCAGGTTCAGGACATAATTTGTTTATTTTAAAAAAATCCAACACCTCAACCAAAATCATCAGTGACATTCTCCTTGTTTAAAGATTGTATGTATACATGTGTGTGTACCTTGATCTTGTTCACTGGGTGACACTCCTAGCGACACATCAGTAACATTCTCAGGGTTAAGGTGAGCGATAGCATCAGAGATTCGGTCCAAAGAGATCAGAGCTTCAGCAGCATATAGATGACCCAGGAACCTGCAGACAGACATAACCCTGTTATTGCCTACCAGACACAGTGTTATCACCACAACTGAACTCAGAAACTGAGCTAAATGGCTGAGAAGGCTCATTTCCATAGCAGAACTCAGAATAAAGAAATTAATTTCAGATTAAGCAATTTGAGCTGCAGTCAACTGTATATGGCACTTATGCTACTGAATAGTACATAAGATAAAATGATTGGGGAAAAAAAAATTATACAGAAAGAACCAATTTAAAAACTAAACTTTTCGGCCATTGGTTTTCAAGGACTTCTTAAATAAATGAATGCAATGGCTCCATTTACCAATCTGTAAAAGTAAGCGTGGGCAATGTGGCAAACAACAGCTATTAGACAAAAATGTCCCTCTCCATTTTACCGTTTTCATTTTAAGACCTAAATCTAGCAGTTGTTCTTTATATTGCATCACAAGTTTATGATGAGTGGGCCAATAGATTTTTTTTGCTCCACTGACTTCCATTGAAAGTTAGGATTTTCTCCTTCTCCTATAAAGCTGATATTTCAGAGATACAAAGTTGTTGTGTGACAGAGACAATATAACTTAATATTTTAAGACATTTTCACCATACATAAGATGCAAAAATATTAAGGGTTTTTATGGTTCTATAAAGGTGGTATAAACAAAGCACTGCACATACTGCGCTACTCTCAAATTTAACAGCAGTATTTACATCCCCCATGTGATGAACCATACAGCTGGTCAGAAAGTAAATGACAATATCCAAGATATGCTCATAAAATCATATTGTGAAATAATTTAAACACAATAACATTTTAGACTACATAGCCTTATGTTTTTTTATTGTTATAATAAAAAGAAGATGTATTCAACTAAAATAAATGTATTTAAAAGAAGGCAGGGTACCTAGAGGAATTTACCAAAAAAATTAAATAAAAAAAAAAAAAAAAAAATCCTGTGGCTGGACTGGTTGAACCATACATTCATTTACCGGTCATTCAGGTATCCACCCAAAAAAAGGATAATACTGATCTTTAGAGTGGAATGCAAAAGGGCTTTGAGGAAAGGCATGAAAGTTGAGACTTACTTGAGGGATCCTGACAACTTGGGCTGATGTAGGAGCTTATCTGCATGGTTAAGAGCCATCAAATTGTCCCCAAGGGCCAAAGCCACGTACGCACTACAGGCTAAAATACAGCACCTGTGTGTGAGAGTTACACAGAAATACAAGATACTGATCAACATTTTAAACACTGCTGTTCAATATCTAACGCAAATTCAGCTCCTGAGGAGGACAGAATTAAACTCCTGAACAGTCAGAAACAGGTAGAGTATGTTCTCAGGGAATGAATCACACACTCTAGGAGATTTAGATAAATTTTTCCATGGCGCCACATTCACTTGTTTAGTCAATAAATGAGTGCAGGAAAACGTCTGGCTTCTGTGACTCAAAGATTGTCATGGATGCCAGACATAGCCAAGTTACCCCCAGCACCACCTCAGAAACTGCAAATACTTAAAGGTTTAGATGCTGTCTGGCCCGAATGTTTAAAAGAGCGAGGTAACGAAGTGAGGTGACTGAGCCAACAGGAGAGTTTACCATAACTTCTTTGAGAAACATGACTTGCTCTGTAAATTGTTTTTTCTTTTCATTTGCATGTCATCCAAGTAAAAAAAGTAAATCAAAGTTTAAAAAAGAAAAAAAAAAGAAAAACTGGAGGAAACAGGAAACAAAGCTCTGTGGGTTTATTTCAATATTATTATTATTATTATTTATTTTTCCCCTTTTACCTGCATGCCAGTGTATTACACTTCCTATGAACTCCAGATCATACTAAACACAGTAATTAGTAAGTAGCCTGTCCTAAAGGTAACACTGAGTGGAGGTAATGTTAATAATTGCACTCCTTCGTAACTATCCACTTTGTTCTGTTTCCCGTTAGCTCCAGCTCTGCCACAAGTCCATCATTAAAGGGGTAAGGGGAATGAAAGGGAGGAGGGGGATGGTTGGGGGTGGGATTGGAGAGCAGGCCCAGGACTCTCAGCGGCTGGCTGGGACACAAAAGGCTTCCAGGATTCCGGGAAGTGAAACCTGAGTAAGTGGCAGCTATGCTCGTAAACGTGTCACCGCATCAGGGTGTCAATCCAGGGTCACCCCTCAAACCCACCCACCCTTTCCTTTCGACCGCGTCCGGATAGCCAGCCGAAGCAAACAAATGAAAAACGCCCGGAGCCGAGCTGGAGAAAAGGTGACAAGGAGTATGGGCGGAAGGGAGAGAGTTGAGCATTTTATATATTTAAAAAAAAAAAAAATACATAAAAAAATAGGTCTTTAAAAGACAAAGTGTGCTTTTGAATTATTTTCTACAAGGGCAAGGGTGGAAAAATATGAAAGGAGGGATAAAAGGTGAAGGCCCAGTTATATTTAAGGGATTTCTTTGATCTTACCTGAGGTTCTCAATTTCCTGTTTTCTGAGAGGTGATGAAGGGGCAGCAGGAATGAACTTGTCCCCCTCTTGGCCCTTTCCACTGTAAATTAAAGCATGTGGGTTTAATGTGGGATTACTGGACCAACTATTCCAACTAACCCACAACCTATTCCATGCTCAAGTAAAGAGTGAGGTGTTAGGGGGTTACATATATCAGAGGATCAACTTTTTTTTTTTTTTTTTTTTAAATACACACACGTGTATTAGTCTCTTTCAGAGTCAGCATTTCACTGTTATTTACTTTGTAAATGAAGTCAGATTCACACAGATGAGAGTGTGTGATGTAAATGTTTATTGCCTACTGTTGTTCAGTAGTGCTCTGGGCATGTGTGGCATTTTCACACATTCTGTAAGTGTGCCCACCTGCAGGCATCGCTGTTCTCACTGCCGCTCTCCGTGCTGCCTGATTGGCTGGAGCTCTTTGAGCCGTTGTCCGGCTTACTCTCGTGTTGTTGGTGCTCTGGCAGTAAAAGCAGGGCATTTCTCAAACAGATCGCTGCAAATTCCATACTGGCCACGGGGATCGCTGCTGACTGGCCCTCACTTCGATACAAACAAGCACACATCAAAACAAAGCATTTTCCAAAATCACAGTAATGCATCTGAAAAAGGCATCAGTGCTAGCATTCATCCTTCCACAGACATTCAAAAATGGAACACTGCCATCTTCTGGAAGGAAAACATCAGTACAGGTTCCCAAGGGGAGTAAAAATAGTTGCGCTCCTGGACAACATCCAAACCACAGTGTAAAACAAGAGAGAGAAAGGTTATGCCTACAGCAATCTTACATTAAGAAGAATAGACAAGTGAAAAACAAGCCTGCAGGAGAGCAGTTAATAAAACCACAAATGCAGCAAGGCCACATACCTGTAGGTTGTATTTTGCGTAGACTGTGATGCCAAGACGATCTTGCGATGATACCCCTGCCCAACAATGGACTGAACTATCCCTTTTTTACTGGGTAGACCTTTACTTTCCTGTTCAGAACTCTGAAGAAGACAAAATTAGTAAGTTCAGTCAACAGTTGAACATTTCGAAAACACCTGTGGAGATTTTCTCTCTTACCCCTTTGTTGGCAGCGATGCAGCACTCAGCGAGCCGTAACCAGAGACGTGGGTTCGAGTGGTACACCT
Source organism: Salminus brasiliensis (assembly GCF_030463535.1). Lineage (NCBI taxonomy): Eukaryota > Metazoa > Chordata > Actinopteri > Characiformes > Bryconidae > Salminus > Salminus brasiliensis. Next base: position 16,477,671 of record NC_132882.1, on the reverse strand, counting down.
GCACCGCCTCCATCAGACACTCAAAGGCAGCCAGCGGTCGACCAATATGCAGCAGCTGAATGCCACAATTATAGAGCAGCTCATAGCGCTTATTTGCCAGGAGAGCGCACATTGGGATGCCTGTGAACTTTTTAGCTTTGAGAAAACAAAAATAAAAATGCAACTCATTAGTCCATTTGGCAAGACTTCAGTTACTCAACACAATAAATGATGACAACATTTACACTGCTCCACTAAATATGAGACAGAGAGGACATCTGGACTAGCAAGCAAATGGCAAATGTTGAGATGAAAGTAAGGTAGCACTGACTAAAGCTCAGTAATGTCAGTATTTACTTTTCAAATTCTTGTGAATCATACAGACCAAGAGGACCCGATCCTACACTTGTGGAGTGTAATTTATTTTTACACCACTGCTGTAAATACAAATCATGCTTTAAACCCCCCCCCCAATTTGACTATGGTTATGCATAGTTACAAGACAGATGTCTTGTGCACCTCCACTATAATTACATAGTGCAGTTAGCAGTGTTTGGGACCCAGAGTGGCAATGACCGAGACAACTTTTTTATTAAAAGCCAGTGGGCCATCAACATGGTTTTGGAGCTGCTATTATAGTGTAAACTGCTCTTTTAATGCTGCCTTTAGTAAATCAAATCGTGGTCACTCACCCTGGCCGTTTTTGCCATCTCCTAGTTGTGCACATGTGTGGTCATTCTCTTGAAGTGCTTTCTTAAAGTAAAAGATGCCCAGGTTATGTTTCCCCATGGCAAAGTGGATACAACCCAAATTATTCCAGAACATGCAACGCACACATTCACCTACAAGGAAAGAGAAAGGGTTTACCCACAATCATCCATCTTTCAACACAAACCAATCACTAAGGCAATAATATCAAAAACAATACCCGTATCATTCCCCTTAATTATCTTCGCAGTGACGCCACAAATAATTCATAAGGTGATATATTGGAATGCAAAATGTTAGTCTGAAGTAAGGAACTCTTCAATAGACACTGCTAAATCATTTTAAATGGATGTGCATTGTGTACCCGTTTTAAGAGGTCCAGGATGCTCAGCAATATTGGAGCTGTTGAGGAGTTTCACAGCTTTACGGTAGTTTCCCCTCAGATACTCAAAATTACTCTTCAGGAAGAGGGAAGGTGCAGACTAAGAGAGGGAAATACATACATAGTCAGTCTACTAAACATCCAATAGTAAAAAAATAAACCAAAAATATGCAGAACCACCACTTTTATAAGTCGCTCTGGATAAGAGCGTCTGCTAAATTCCGGAAATGAGGGCCTTGCTCAAGGGCCCAACAGTGGCAGCTTGTCAAACATGGGTATCAAACCCACAACCCTGTCATTAATTTTGCTCATAGAGCATCCATTGCTCCATAGAGCATCCACAGAGCCACCACTGCCCCTATTCATCCTTTCTACATAAATTATGGTGGTATTGTGCCTCTACAATAAGGCAAAAATTACTCACGTTTCCAGCTGTGTTCATAACAGACTTGATCTCCCTTTTACAGGCCTTCAGGGACTTCATCTGAATATAAGCTCGCACTTTATACTGCAAAAGAAAAACAGGGATAAGTTTATACATATATAAAAAGGCACTCATTCACTCAGAAATTGGTGCTTTTCTCCAAATGTTAGTTGTTAAGTTAGTAGTTTTTACCCAATATATGGATCTACCCCATAATACCACAGTGGGGCAGCACCTGTTTGGAGGTTTTTTTTAAATCCCTAACTTATGCCCAGATATGGCTAAACTTAGACTATAAGGAAAATAGGAACAAAGTCATCCTCACACTAAAGACTTTTCCCACATGGCATCTATGGGAACTAAACTAAAATACCAGCAATAGGATGAGCTCTTCATGGCCAGAGAACTCCTACTAGCCTATAGCCATTCCCAACTATCAACACAACAGAATTTTAAGCATTCACCTGGTGCATTCGAGACTTGGCTGCCTCGATCATGGCAGCAAACTCAGCTTTTTGAGCAGCGGAATCTCTGGCTGAGTTGTTGTTACCCTACAAATAAAATAGAAAAACGGACATTTGATTAGTAATAGTATATTAACAATAAGAGTATTTGAATTGACACGGGCAGCTTAAATCTATTACAAGTTTGCTACTACTTGTCACAACTATCTGAAACCAGTGTGATTACAGTTGCTTAGTTCCACATTTAAGTCTGTCTAAGTAACCTGTTCTCCATTCAGGCCCCTGTTCTTATCCTCAATAGGATCTGCTGCCTCCCTTACTCGATTCCTGTGGATGCAGAATTTGCACTTTGCACTTCGAAATGGCACCTGGACAGACAGTCTCCACTTGAGTGTAAATACAAGATTCCTTAATCATTGCAAAAGTTCTTCATTAAAAGTTGACACCGATTCTTGTTTTGTGACCGTACATAAAGTCTTACTAAAAAACAAACAAAACTTGAACTAAAAGCAGGTTATTAATACTATACATAAAAGCATCTGTGCTGCTAAACAGGGTTCTGTTGCTGTCTCAACTAAAACACCACAGCCCTTCTTTGCAACTACACTGAGAGGGACCAGAGAGTAAAAGCAAAAGATGGCATGACATTAGCAAACTAGCAACTATTGGCAGAAACACACTGGTTTTTGGCTCAGTTTTCCTTACCTCGCCTTTACCATTCTTGCTGTTGCCTTGTACTGAGAGCTTCTCCAGAACGGCAAGGAGATGCAGTGCTTTCTCTGGCTGGAAGGTAAGCAGGTAAAGGTCCACCAGCAGGAAGCACACCGCCTGAGCAAACTTCTCTTCTAGGACAGAGAACGCCATCAAGCCATGCCACTTTACCGCACTACACCAGGAGGTAGCAGAGCGGGAGCTTCGACACTCAGAGAAAACTAGATTACATGACTACAATGACTTCAAGATTCATAGTTTTATTTTATAATTAATGCAGCAGCAGTCAAACATTGCTGCTATGAATGCATGCACTGATCAGTGTACTACTAGATTCAACTAAATATGAATGACCATGCACTTATACACACATTCAAAAGTACTGATTGCTGAAATGGATGATTCAAATTCAGGAACATACCAAAAGGTTCCAGAAACTGGTAGAGCTTTTCTCCAATAGATATGGCTTCTGAGTACTGCCGCATATGGTAGTGAATGATGGCTTGATTGTAATAGAGGATGCTGTTTTCTACATCATCTAAACCGTCAATGTCCTCCACCGCAGTGTGAACCTACAAAAACATTAGAAAACACTCAGGCTTAAGGAAAACAAGGCCCATGTTTGTCTGGATGGCCTTTAAATTATAAACCAACTACGCAGGCACTTCACATGCAGGGAATTCATTAAATCTAAGGAGATTGCAGGCCCATACAGGGATTGAGTCATGGACTATATTTTGAAAATCATGTCATTTATTAAAAAAAACCCCAAAAAAAACAAACTAAAAAAAACAGAGCTACATATTTTCTTACCTGATTTTTTATTGTCATTAACGTCTGCTTCAATGTGCCAGTGGTTGCCTGCCCACTTCTGTAAAACTCAGCAACAGCTTTGTTCATGGCAATCTTATAGTCCTCCTTGTTCAGTTCCTGAAGACTTTCAAGTTGTTTCAGAGACTCCTCATAGTTGCCAGCCTTAAGTGAAAGCAAGTGGAGTGAAGTGGTGAATGACACTGAAAAGGTACAAACTACAAGTAATACTTTATAACAGGTCAGCTGTTGTATAAAAGTATAATACCGTAAATGATTCAAAAGCATTCGTGGCCATCTCCTTCTCTTGGTCTGAAATCCCAGGGGAAGAGGCGTGGTCATGTTTCATGTCACCGGCTTGGTCTTAAAAAAGAATTAAAGTGCAAAGCAGTTAACCAAACTGTTTGACAGCATGATGAACGCTGTCAAACGCTGCAGAGCTCTCAAGTGTGGAATCATGGACTCCGAATGCAATCCAAATGCTTATACAGTAATGGTAAAATGCCCATGGTTTGTCCTTTACCTCAAATACAGTCAATGTATGTTTGGCGTTTGAGGTTTTCTGCTTCTAGTTTTGTAATCCTGTGCCAACAGTGCTAGGCTACAATATATCATGGCAAAATGATATATTAAATGTGCATACAGTATATGATGGCATGTCAAAGATGATCAGTTTAAGCCAGTCTGAAACCAAAGGATTATATTATATATGTTATACATATATGCATATGAATGAAACACCACTTCTTTAGGCTGAGCTTTTGGATAATGCATATTAACCCTTTATACTGTGGTCCATTCATATTGGGCAGGGCAATTTCTGGCTTGGAAACAAACATCCTGACAGCAAGATACTGTTTGCAATGTCTATATATCAATAGTTCTTGACTTTTGACCTTAAGTGAGTTGTTGCACATCCTACAGCCCCCCAGTGACACAAGTGTGTGTTTGTATGTATGCAAACAAACAAAAATAATAATAAGTAACAACAACAACAACACTTAAGTGTAAATTGTGCTAAGGACTGAGCCAGTGCTGTTTTACATCGATTACACAGATTAAGGGTGCAAACCGCGCCACCTGCAGGCGAAACATCGCCTCTGCAGAAGAATTTAAGGTGGACCGAAAAACTCGAATAAGAAACCAGATTCATCCTGGATGAAACGTAGCTACATATAATCGCCACGCGTTGATATGGACGTTAAAACAAGTTAACGTGTTAATAATTTAGATCGGCCTCTGTACTTATGATTAAGCTGTCTTTCTGTCGGAGTGAAGGACAAAATGAATTAGGCTAGGATGCAATACCACCCTAACGATACTCCCATTAACCCCAGTGCCATTGTTTTAGCTAGATCACATCTCAGCAATATCAAAACATCTCGCTAACGTTAGTATATTCTACTCTTCATCTATCGCTAGCGAAAGGCTTTGCATTAAATGTTTGTATAAAGTTAAAGTTAACCTACTGTGCCTGCTAGGTTAGCTAGCTAGCTAACTTAGCTAGCTATGCTAGCTAGCTAAGCCAGCTGCCCTGCTGCAGTGCTGTTTGCTGTCCACAGCTGACTGAGCTGCTCACTTTAACGGATCACACATGCGAATAAAAACAGGTTAACTGGAGTCTGAGAGTCACAGCAGCGGTGAACAGTCAGCAGCACGTAGCTAGCCCTTTGACAGGGGCAGGTAAATAGTTAGCTAGCTAGCCTGCTAGCAATCTGGGTTAGCTAGCTAGCTACATAGCTAGCTCCTCTTTCCCTGGGTGATGATTAAAACAGCTTACCAGAATTGCTTTCAGCCATTTTCTGAGAGTGGTTCGCCTGTCTGAAAGCGTGTTTACTCCAGTGAGGAGACGCTCACTCAGGGATTTTCTCCGTCTACCTAACTTATATAGAACTAGCCCAAGGCTCATCAGTGTGTAGCCGCTGTTACTAGCCTGCTTTCGCTTCGTTCAGGATTTCTGCGATGAGAAATAGACCAGCGGATCCTACAGATCGCCACCCGCCGGTGTGGAGGAGAAACACTGGGCAGTGCGAGTTGGGGAGAAGGGCGGTCTGAGTCTCTGGGTGAACTCTAGAGGACGACAGATAACGTTAAGTGTGCTGCAGCATCTCGAAATAATTAGCTACCTTTTGGGGGGAAATAATTACTTACTGTTAGAATGTGATCGTCTCAATGTTTGTATCCTAGAATAATTAATTTCCCTGAAACGTAATTTTAAAACAAATATTTTTTTTAATTAATTATATCTACTTTATATAAATCTAATATATAGCCATTATAGCCACATATATTCATATATATCAGCAGGGATTGTTTTACAAAATAGATATTATTATATATAATTTTTTATTTACCTACTTAAGACTTTTTCCCCACAAAGATCTACAGTTTCCATTTCGGTTCAGTTAATTCTCTTCTTGGTGGTGGTTTGTAGTTTGTAGAGCTGGGGTTGGGATAAAGCACTGCATTTGTTTTTGTTTGTTTTAAGAAAAATATCAGCAGAAGATTGTGTCAGCAGTGTACACCAGTAGCTGATTAGGTCATTAGCAACATGAGATGCACTGTTATAGGCTGTGGAAATACTTCATCAAGCTTCAGTCAGTGCTCATTTCCATTAATTAAGCTGATCTCTCTCCTCAGGGGCCCCAGTGTTTATGTACAAGGTGTGTCTTATGAATATCTTTCCAAAGTCTTCTAAATGTCTGCTGTACTTCACCAGTATTGCTCTCCCCTCGATGTGGAATGGATGGTCCTAAAAGTGGGTCAGGTTTACGTCATCGTACCCCTGACCAATCACAAGGCTAACGTTTCACACACTCTTCAAGTCTGAGCATCCTGGAGAGCTAGAGCTAAAGCTAAACCTGGCGTGCTAAAGCTTGAGCCCCGACTGGAGGATCGGCTGTGGCACGTGCCTCACATCTGGCAGCCGTCGCCTTTCTGCGCTTCCCCATGGAATTTTGCAGTTGGGTGCCAAGGTGGATGGGAGGTTCTGACAAAGCACCATACCGGGGAGATTCTCTGCCCACCGCCTACCTGTACCCCGCTTGATGGGTGAATGATGCTGGGGCAGCTGCTCTCCTAGTCGCAGTCAAGTCGCAGTCCCCCAGTCAAAGTACAAAGCTAGAAAACTTCTCTGTCTCAAGGCTGTGTGCATTGCCATAGTATTGTCATCAGCTGTTCAGGGTTCAAATTCGCATTCTTGTAGTTCCCAACGAAGTCAGCAGATTAGCCGAATATTTTCTGACCATGCTCAGAATTCGGTTAACTGTGTCCCAGCTAAGCTCAGCAGCAGCTACAAAAGCTAGACATGACAGCCCCCTGTACAGCAGATGAACAACTAGGCAGACATCACAAGGACCACAAGGAGCATTTTTGAACACAGTCTGTGTGTACAATGTGCATAATGTATATTTCACCAATGAATAGAGTTTGGGGGAAGGGGGGGTATTTAAATTAGTCTGCAAAATTAATTAAGCAATTGATATGTCTGGGTTACCTAGAAATCTTCCACTAAGCACTCAAATGTGAAATAAGTTGAACTTCCCCTTTAACACAGTCACTAATGGTACAAAGAGCAGCCATCTAAAAAGCATCAGGTATGTGTCACTCCACAGGAGCACTGTGTTAAAAGAAAGAGTGTGTGTGCTCTGTAAAAAAACACAGCTGCCGAACCGAGTCCTCCTGCGAGAGACACTCTCCACTGCAGTGTTTATTTTCCTCTTTGACTTCAATTAGTCTAATTGAGCCTAGTACCTAGAGAGCTTGAAAATGTCTCACTAATTGACACCAGGAGGGAGAGAAAAAGAGAGAGAGAGGGAAGGTTGAGAGGAAGAGGGATGATTGATTGCCTGGGAGCATGTCTGGTTATTCTGAGGCTCCGTAACTATGACAGATCCCTCTCTCCAGGCCCGTTGAAAATTGGAGCATTCCGACAATATGACTCATTATGCTCCGTCATTTTTAGAAAAAAAGTTTGCCTGGCCATGGCAGAAATCAGACAGACCAAAAGATTCTAAACTACCAAAAGACCAAACAGATGATTGCTTGGCTTGTTTACTCGCTTTGATAACAGGACGCCTGAAATGCCTCTGGTGGTGCAATAAACACTTCCAGTATAATTAAGGGAAGCTTGCGTTTATTTCTGTTGAGATTTTGTAAGGTAGCAAAATGTGAGGTGGGGATTTGGGTTTTTGGGGGATTTGGGTGGAAAGCTCTGCATGTGAAGTGTATATGTACACTGTATGTATATGTATTAAAAAGAGGTGTTATTCTCCATGAGAAACCAAAAAGCCACCTGATTGCTTCAGTTGATGCTTCCTGGTTGAACAGTTCTTTTCCATGGTAAAATACTTCTTGTAGATGGTTCTTTATTAGACCTTTAAAAATTGTTTTATATAGCTTCAAAAAGGGTTCATGAACCCTTTCCAGTACTGCACTCAGCATACAAGTCTTTACCCTGCAGAAAATAAAGCAACCTGGCCGACTTATGCAGGTGAAGCTGGTTGAGCTGGTTGACCAGCTAAGCTCTTGGTCAGCAGAGAAAATGTATGTTTGTTTTGGGTTTGAGGGTTTAGCTGGTCTAGAAGCATGATCAAATTGACCAAGCAAGACAACAAGAATGACCAATAATGACCAGGCTAGTGGACCAGCATGACCAGCATGGCTGCGGTGTTTCACCAGCATGACCTCCATGACCAAGCTTAATTTAAATCATATGCAGTTTTTCATATGACCAGTATAAACAATCATATGACCAGTTTTAACCACCTTGACCATCAAAGACCAGCTTAGACCATCCAATACCAGCTACCAGTTTACCAATTTCTTTCAGATTCTGTATCATGTTGGCAGATTTGCACACTGTGAATCTCCTCTTCTTCCGCATCCCAAAGGTTTTTGTGCTGGGTAATTTATATACCCTTTAGCAATAAACCAAATACCTCCTATAACTGGAGAATAGTCTTCCTCCTCAACCTGGAGGTGTCATGAATTGATGACCAAATGTTCTCTTGCAGGATTTTCTGGTAGAGAGCAGAATTCTCCTGAAGCAGCAAATTATCCCCACACAACCATCATGATGTTCTTATTGTGGGATGCTGTGTTGGCTTTATACCAGATGTGCCAGGACCCCTGTCTTTCAAAAAGTTCCACTTTTGACCTGTCAGTCCACAGAATGTTATTCCAAAAGGCTTGCAAAGATATTTTTGGCAATTGAGCTGGTTATCAGTATTTTTATTACCTTGTGACTCTTCCATTAGTTCATCCAGAGTTCATTTTTCCTTTCAAGCATGAACTCTGACCTTATCTGAGTTTAGCAAGGCTTACAGTTCCTTGGATGTTCATGTGGAGGACAAACAAAAGAAAACTTTTGTCAGAAACACAAATTTACTTTAATAAACTCTTGTTACATTAAAGCAGCGGTATGCAAGAATTGGTATTCCTTGCACATGGGCTCCCCCTACAGTCAGGACATGTAATTTGTTCTTTAAAGTATCTCTAAAGGACATGCTTTGTACATTCATTTATAGAAAAACAGAAGCAGCATCTGATGTAAAAATAGCATGTGGACTGAGGAGGAAGAGGAATATCACAGGATTTTACACAAATATGTCTGTGTTGCACAGTTCTCACAAGAGGTGTCCTGCCCGCTTTACCAAATTTACATTGCAATTATCAGCGAAGAGCGCCATTCTCAATATTACAAATAAGCGGGGCATCAAAATGGTTCTGAAACTATTTTCAAGGAACACTATGCAGCTTCAAAACATGCTTCAACATGCTGCTAACTGCAATACTGCTGCATAGCCCAATCATATTTGCTTAAAATCTTGTACTGTCTCTTTCAGTGATGATTCTGTATCAGCTGGTCCAGAAAAATGTGTCCTTTAGTGGTGACTCAAAGCCTTAATTAAGAATTACTCTTCCTGTGCAAGAAATACAATTTTCCATAGTGTTGCTTTAATGGAAAATACATACTGTTGCTTTGACTTTCAATTAACTTTGAATGAAGAATGCCTCTTGAGCTCCTGAGAAGTGATTTATTCCAAAGATATTTGTTTTGTTCCACCAGTAACAAAATAATAGTACAGAAGTGGAGTTATTGAGCATAATGTAACAGTCTTCCCTGGCTTGTTATTGTCTGTTTTCCCTCCTTTTTTATTCTGCCCTTTTTTATCATGTCCCTTTGTCCATGTGCTTTTTTATCTCCACTGGTTCAAGTTCCATACCTGGTTCTCAGTGGTAGCTCCACCTTCTTACCTCCCTCTGGCTTAGCCTATTCAATCTCTGTATACATACCCCATGGTTGGCTTTGTTCTTTGCCCTGCGTTTGTAATGTTCCGGTTGTAATACGAACTCCTGGTATTACCTGGTCTCTGTTTGGTTTCATGCTTTTGGTCTTGCTTTAGTCTAGGTTTGTTTTCTAGTTCTCTGTAGATTTGGGATTCTTAGCTTCAGTGTTTGTTAGTTTTCTTTGTTCTTTTCTGTTTATCTCTTATGGAGTCAGTCAAGTCTGCTTAAGATAAACATGGCTCGCACCTGCATCCTACCTTGACTCACTCAATGTTACACAAATATAGAGATGCTATTCTTTACACATATAATGGAGTTATTGTATGTGGGGGTTATGAGTTATTATTGCAGCTCCAATGCCACTTCTGCAGCTGAAGAGGTCAGGTCTAGTGTCATTTTCTGTAGGGTGTAGGTGGAGGACTGTATAGTACAACGTAGAATCTGTTTAAATACACTCAAATCAAATCAAGGCTTAATTTGATGAATACATTAGTACTTCATAGGGTCACTGTGCCACTGTCCTCAGTGACTTCTTGTATGCTTTTAATCCAAGGAAGACTAAGCTTAAATATATCTGACATTCTACATTTCATGAACATATTTTCAATAGCTTTGAGTTTTAAATGTATTTCAATCATTCTCCCCAGATTACATAATGGCAGGCAACTGTCTTACCTAGTTCCCATATTGATGAGGCATGTTTGGGGGGGGTGGGCGGGGGGGGGGCTATGTCTCTACTGCTTGTAATATACAATCAAGGCAATTAGGCTGAACGCTTGTTATTTGTAGACTAGGAAGCCGTAATGGAGTCAATGGGAGGCTTTTATTGGGCTCAGAGGGCACCGAGACAGAGCAGAAACAAATGAGGGCATAGAGCTGAGCCCTGGCCTTTAGCAGAGAGTGTTCTATTAAATACATGGCTGCTTGGAGACGAACACCATCACTCAACTGCCACAGCTACTGTCTGTGTGTAAATCACTGATTGCCTAAAGTGTAGGAGCAGTTGAGTGATTTAATAAATCAGAAAGAGAATGTGGTTCAGTGTTACTGAGTAATTTGATGATAAAGGTCCCTGTCTGTTCGTTATTCTCTGATTAGAAAATAAGAATTGTAGCATTTAAAACATGTATTGAATCTTCTCATAGTTTATTTTCTGCTCCTCAGATGTAATCAGTAGTAGCAACCTGATCTAATGAAACACCTGAAACAATTACAATAACTGAAGGTTGATTTCAGTTAAAAATGTAAGACAGATTTATAAGAAAAGCTACAACCTTTAAAATGGGCTTAGCCCTAACTTTTAAGGGCCCATATAATGAAAAATTGCATTTTTCTAGAGACTGATGTCATGTAAATATTGCGAGTGTAAAAGCACTCCAGTCCACAGTCCATACCATATGGAAATTGTGCTGAGAAAAAAGATTGAAATCATTATTGCTGTGATGTCATAAAGACCTATTAACACATATCTGCAAATTCAGCCCACAGCAGTTTACTTCCTCCATTCATGTTGTAGCTCTAAGCATTTCAGCCTGGATAGGCAAATACAAAACAGAGGTGATTTACATATGCATTATATACATAATAAATCATATTTTGAAATTAAAATAAGTAGTAAGACACAGGATGTTTTGAATTTTTTCACCTATCTACAATACAATCTCTGCAGCACACCAAGAGAGGCTGTTACTGCTTTTATAATATAGCAACTAAATATAACATCATTTATAAATATAAAAACTGTGTAATAAAATAGACAACACAAAAAGTCAAAAAGACATGAGAGAAACACACGGAAAATACACTGCGTCCACAGCAAGATATTAGCATAGAAACATGGTGCCAGAGGTACTCATAAATTAAAAATAGAGCTAAGATCTATGGTTATGCCCATAAATGATTTTTTTAGGAAAGGCTTAGACTGCTGTTTACACACATTTTATTAATAAAATGGTCCAAAATCATTTACATGAAATCTCGTTCTAATACTACAGTAAAGGTTTACACTGAATTTTTTAACTATTTTAAACATCAGTCCAGCTTCTCATCCATATCCTTCTAGTTCACAGGGTGAGTGGTGGGTCCAGAGTTTACATGGAATCATTGGGCTCAAAAAAGAAAACCCCACTGGACAGGTCACTAGCCCATTACAGGGTCTATTTTAAACACAAAAGTGCTTTTCCATTTGACATACATTGCTTGCAATTAGGTCTTGACTTGTTGAAGTTCTTGTTTGACTAATGAATGAGTTTGTCTCAGGATTGACCTCTCTCCTCCTTAAGAAGCCTGGAGTCGTGAGGGGCTCAGCACTGTTTAAGCCTCCTTCAACAGCTCCTCCATTCAGCTGCTTCATTCTCTAGGAAACATTTCAAAGACAATTGATGCGAGCTATAAAGCTGATCATCCATGATGATTCACTGCAGTAATGCCCATGAGTAATGACATGAATTTTATACTGGTCACAGTAAAAAACAAGACCACTTTTTACTGAAATGTCAAGGTGATATTGTCAGTGAGGGTTGAGATATGCCCAATCATCCAAACATACGGAATCAGAGGGGGAAATGTTCTGTTACTGAGATTAGAAATCGAGGTGCTCTGTTCAGAGTTGGTAAATGGTCAGAGGAAGAAAGTAGTCTATTAGGGTTTAAAAAATAAGTAAATAAATAAATAAATTATAAATTAGGTATATATATATATATATATATATATATATATATATATATATATATATTGACCCCAGGCAGGCAACCTGAATAATGCAAGATGCCAGCAACACTCTCTGCAGGAAAGATATACATCCTCTGCATCCGTTTCGGTTGTGCTCTTGTCCCTTGTGACAACCTGACCAGAGTGTCAGAGATGGAAACCCACGTCACTGGTCCCAATTCCCTCTTTTCTTCCCTTGCTCTCTCTCTGATACTCATGCAGTGCTCTGTGTCCCTCTTCACCTCCTCATCTTCCTGATGTCTCACTGATGCTAAACCAGACAACAAGACTCTCAAGAGGGATTATGCTGCCGCTGACCTAGCAATGCTGATATCATCATTAATCATGGATGTAGTTAGTGAACAACCTATTAAGGTTAACAAGCACAGGGCAGTATAAAGTGCTGTAAACATCTCTTAACTTGCTTACCGTGGATGGCTCTGAAAGGAGAAAAAAAACTATTATACAATGCTGTTGTTTATTGATGATCCAAAGTTATGAGTGAGTAAGCAATTTAACAGTCTCACCGGACTTATTACAATAAGTGATACAAGTACCGAATCGACAGGAGCAGTTGTATAAAAAGCCCGGTAGCAGGCTCACAATATGAATTCCACCCACTGGTAATGACACGACATGAATTATGTATGGAGCACTGTCTCATGAATTGTAAAAGGTATGAAAACTCACTCTAGGTGCAATACTCTAAGTATTCAGAAAGGCTGAAGCCACTCACGTGTACACAAACGGAGTCAAGCACTGGTGAAATGTCAGTGTGTGTTGCAGCACCACATACCCCTCTAGACGTTGACAGTGTTTTAGCAGTGTTACAATCGAATCAACCTCATCAATAAACACGCAATTTTGTTTCCCTCTGTGCACTACAATTTGACCTTTGGTCTCTTGTGAATTGCTGCTCATTTGGCCATGCAAGGCAGTGAATCACTCTTGCCTCTTTGCCCTCGCCTCCAGGCCAGCTGATGAGTTTCTTTCTAGCTTGTTGAATGTTAATAAAGACAACCTGCACCTCAGTCTAATCCCAGAATAATTCTGCCATGCTAATAGCCTCATCTTGTCTACTACATAACAAGGCCTAATTCAGGGTAGATGTAGGCTACTGGATAATGGGTAATTACTCTGCCTTCCTCACCATTATCATGGAATAATTTTTGCTATATTTCCCTGACATTTTAATAACAGCTTTTCCACTTTAATTGCTTTCTCATTGGACAGTATTCTCTCATGTCAAATGTCAGAACAGAAGGTGAAGAATAACTTTCTGAACACGTAATCACATGAAGTTTCATATGATTTAGGACTGACTTATATAATAGTCCCCCCCCCCCAACAAAAACAATAATTCCAAAATGATCAAAATAAACTGAATTATTTATGACATTGATCCGTTCAGGACCAGCGTGCTCTACTGGTCCCAGTGCGTCAATATTTACACTGGCTTTCCCAGCTGGAAGGGAAGAGAGCAAGAAGTGGGTGTTAAGAAAGAGCACAGACTCTGTCAATGGGAGGTGAGAAAACAGCCTTTTGTATGATACAGATTTTGCATATTTCTGCCAAGTAGGCTTTAGAAACTGTACTATTGCTTCAAAATCCCTCAAACTTCTTTGTTCAAGTTACAAAACTATTGGGTTATAAACTGTATAAAACTATTGGGTATAAACTGTGAAAAGCAGTAAAGCTAAAACCATCATTACAGAATGTTTCATATTGTGATCCTTTGACTCAAGGAACCAAAGTTCCCCACTAACTCATCACAAATGTTACATCGCTGTTCATCAAGCACTGAATTCTCAGAAAATGATAAGTAGTTTATTTTGTTTTATATTAATAATTATTTATTTAAAGATAAAGAATAGAATACATGTATTTAGTAATTTAGTAGTTTTGTAATGAATAACTAGTAAGTGTATGGCTGATTGGGGTGAAAATGCTCACAAAACCCTGTTATTTTGCCTTAAAATGAATCATGCTGATTTTCCTATGGTGGGCTTTAATTGGCTGATTTACACCACAGTGGCTCACATAGCATAGCATATGGAGGAAAGGTTAGGGCCAGTTAATGACAGGAGCCCTAAATGTATTACTTGAGTAATTTCTTAAGAACTGTTAAGAGTTGTGAGGCCCAGTGTAATATCTTTTCATGGTGCTCAAAATGAATATACTGAATAGCATAGCATTGTTTTTAACATTGTGTGAAGAACATTTGTAATTATTTTTGGTTATTATTCACTAGTCTTACTAGATAGTGTTGCTGTCTGAGCAGTGTGTGTTTAGCTACCTGAAGAGATTGTAGCCAATCTGCTAGGGTTATATTTTAGCCCAGCACAGATACCCACTCATACCCCTGAATTTAGCTTCCTTAAATACCACCTTTGAGTTTCCTTTTTGATGTATGGTTAGGTCTAGTCTGAGGTAGTCCAGTTTGTTTTTGAGGAAGCAAACATTAAAGAAAAGTGATGGCAAAAGCTGGTCTGCCAGGGTTAGCTTTTAACCTAGCATGCATGCCAGATCACTTTCCTGGCTATGGCTTATTCCTCCAGGAAACTACCTGACTGCTGGTGATGTACAACACCATATTCTCACGAAGTGGTCATTGCGTTTTTACTGCCTCACAGCTTTAGATGTTGAAAGGCTTTCGCTAGTGATGGGTGTATGTAAATTTTAGATGCAACAGTTTTGGGGATTTGAAATCCATGCATTTTAACAATGGGTTTTGTGTATGGGGTTTTCTTGTGAAGGAGAACACAGCAATGTTTGAGATTCATGGTTTGTCACTTCCATGTACCAAACACTCATTATTCAACTGTGCCAAGGTAAACACGTTTTCATTCTAGGGCACCTTTAAGCAATTGAAAGAGATTCATTAGAGTAAAGGAACAGTCATTTTGCAAGAAACGATTAAAACCAAAAATGTGAGCACCCTCGGCTCTTCTGGAAGACACACATTCATTTAAATCTCTGTTACTGGTTGACATAATTTTATCTTTACTTTAGCAAAAAGTTGCATTTTCTGCTACCTGTGAAAATACAACAATTCCTTTTGGTGGGAAGAACGCCTGCTGTACAGTGCTAACATGCCTTAGACAGAATTAGTTAAACAGAGCAAATAAAGACTAAAGTTCACAATTGGTCTTCATTTACAAGTTGTATTGTATGTTTTGGTTTGCAGCAAACACAAAATAATTGCAACAGCATAGGTGTTGATTGTGCCTAGAGAAAGGGTGGAATTGCTTTTTGGAAATTAATTTATCCTTGTTCATAGAGGGCAATTCAAGATATAATAGCTAACACTATTGAAGGAAACTGTGTGTTCATCCAAGCTTTGGTTTGTGTGACCCACAGCTAATGTCCCTGCAGTTTTGTCAAGACTGCTCATCTTTATTTTATTTAGAGCAATATGCGTGAATTGATTTCAGAGCATGGGTATTTGTGAAACAAAAAAACCCATAACAGTAGTTTTATGGTGCTGAGCTTTTCCCCCACAGCAACATTATTGCTCATGGTTTGTGGACATGTTTTATTGCAAAGTTCTGTCTTTGCACTATCATTTCCAAGTTCTTTAAATATGTCATCCACTAAATACTCTATTTTAGAGGGAAAACTTGAGATAAGATAAGTTATGCAATTCAGATTAGTCATATATTGAATGATCTTTTTAATCATGTTACAATAAGGCCTGATCAGCCTGTTTTTTTTTTCCAGGACACTGGCTACTCTCTGCGATCTGTAATTCCAGCGTAACAGGACATATTCCCAGTTGGAACCATCAGCAACTTTTTACAGGAATATAATTTTCTGTAGATAAAGGTGAATCATGTATAAATGTAATTCCATAAACAAAAGTCTTGGCAAGCAAGACGTAAAGACCCTGGAACAGTCCAATGTCAGAAGTGTAGCCTTTCCCTCATCCCAGTGGAGCCATTCCTGACATACAGTGGCACTGGATAAGATGAATGCTATTGTGTATGCCCTCATAACCCTATGACAGATGAGCCTCATAAACAAACAGCTTTATTTGCTTTGAATCTGTCATAACCCATAATGAGGTCGGTCATCATCCATGAATCATAAAGTAAATATGTAACTTTAGGTCTTGCAGCAGAGAATCACTCATCTCTGAGAGCTGTTGTTGGAAGCATGTGATGATTGAGACGGCACGGCTCCAAACAGTCCAGGGCTGCAACGATGCAGATCTCAGTTTGACGCCATGCCATAAACTCTAAGGAACAATTTATGTAATTGTACTGAAACAAAATTTATAATGTAGGTGTTAAGGGGGACCTTTGGAGCAATGCCATAGAAGATCCACTTTTGAAACCTTTTAGTAGAAAGTTCAATTTATGTTTTTTCCTAGAACCACATGTCCAACCTATAGTTTTTAGAGTAGACTAATTAAAGTAATTAAAGTGTATATTGCCAATCAGTAGTTCACCGTTATTAATCAATTAATTTATTTAATAATTTAAACTGGAGTGCATTTAGGGTGATCCTCATTTACAATGTAGCCAAGCATTTACAGAAACCAGGGATTTAAAATAGAACTAAAACTAAACAAAACCATATATAATAACAATAATAATAATAATAATAATAATAATATGAAGAAGAAGAAGAAGAAGAAATACAAAGAAAATAAGAATAACTTAAACATATAAATAATAAATAATGATAAATGCAATCATAGTTATTAAAATGTACCAGAGTCAAATAAAAGCTGACTAAGGTAAAATAAAGCAATTGCAAGCTGTGGGTGGTTAGAGACTAAAGGTTTAAAGTAATGATGTGTCACCAGCGAGAAAAGCTTCAGCGATTCCTGTGAATTCCAGCTCACTTGTGCTGCTAAAAGCAAATTTTCACCGTTCAGGTAGAACTCTCTGTACCTGAAGAGTAATCCAATCACTGCAACAAATCTGATGATCATTTTATTTGCATTGAGAATCATGTATGTTGGCATAAAGCCAACATGTTTCTCATGTTACTTATAGCCAGAGATGACCAGCCAACTTTTTTATAGAGTAGGTGGTGGTGGGTGTTACAGGGCTCACCAGCAATGTTTGTGAAAGCAGGGTGGTGAATAAAATTGAATCATTTAAAAGTACATGTATTCCTACACTGATCAGCCATAACATTAAATATTGTGTCTTCTAGGGTATCTGACATCAAGATGTTAGCAGTAGATCCTTTAAGTTCTGTAAGTTGTGAGGTAGGTGCCCATGACCCTGTCACCAGTTCACTGGCTGTCCTTTCTTTAAGCACTTTTGGTAGGTACTGACTGCTGCATACTGGGAAAACCCAATGAGACCTGTCTCATTGTTTTGGAAATGTTCTGACCCAGTCATCTTGCCACCACAGTCTGACCCTTGTTAGAGTAGTTCAGATTCTTACGCTTGTCCATTTTTTCTGCATCCAACACAATATCTGAGAAAAAATGACTGTTCACTTGCTGCCTAGAATGTATTTCCTACCCCTTGACAGGTGTCATTTCACTATGACTGAAAAACTTAATATGAATAATACTATTAATAAGAACTTTATACATCACCTTTCCCATTGTTCTCATTGATGGAAGAACCACCAGAAGAAACCCCATCCTCACCACCTTCAAATATTTGTATGTGGCCTAAAGGGCCTGAGATCTTTTAGCTGTAGTTTAGTTTACAGAGAGTTAAGCTCAGTGTTTTAAGCTGCTCCCTCACTTGTTTGTACATGTGAAACACTTGTATGTGGCAGAATGCTGTCAGTTCTGTTCTGCCTTTCTTTTGGGTGAGTTTGTTTAGAGAGTTAACTGAAGACTCCATGTACATGTACTCTGTCTTTTACAGTCCAATACTTGTACTTTTACTTTCAGTACTGAAGTTGTACATTTTAGAATAAACTACTTGCAATATTTAAGTACAAACAACGTTGAATACTTTAGTTCTTCCATTTAAGTGTGGTGCTTAAAAAACACTTCTACTTCTACTCAAGTCACTTTTTTAATAGAGCACTTGTACTTTTACTTGATAAATTATTTTTTACTGAAGTCTGGGTCTCTAGTACGTCTGCATAGCTGTGGTGATGGCAGCCAAAATCAGACAAGCAAAGCAAGCGCTTTCTCATTCCTAATACTGGACCCCAGGTGTTCCTGTCTCAGGGAAGCCTCAGAAGATCTGTTTGACACTGTCAACTTTATTAGGCTATTTAACATCAAATTCGTATGCCTGTCTAGGGAAGGTGAGCATGTGTAAGCATACAGAAGCATATTGACCTGAGCAGATTCACACGTGGGTGTAAATCCACCTTGGCCTATATGCCTCTGCCGGCTTTCACTCTTATTAACCAAGGGTTAACCACTCTGCATCACATCCACATTAGCCACATAGACTCTTTCTCTGTAGGAAGGGCCACTTAGGCATTCTCACTGCTACCCACTGGACAACAATTACAATTTATGGCATCTTTTTCAGTATATTTTTTCATTTTAGTATCGTAATTACATTAAATAATGGGTTGAAAAATAGAGTATGTCATTGTTATTAACATTGAGTGACCTGTATTCATTTAACTCCATTTTGCTCCTTGATGTTAATCCAGGCACTTGCATTTGTAATCCTGAACATCAAAGTCTACACACACATCTCCCTGTGCTTTGCGATACACCATGGGCATTTTAATTGGCTTTGCAGTGCAGCCACATTTGATTCTTCCCATTCACTTAAGATAGTACTTTGAGGTTTCTGAATAAAGCCTCTAATGAAAAAAAACATGAAATCTATAGTCTGGTAGAAGAGCTACATTTAACAAAGGGTTCTTCAAAGGCATGGGTTCTATACGAAATTATGACAATATTGACTGCTTTGTTTATTTTATTTTTTTATGCCTCAATAGAGGCTTCTTCGGATTGGTGGGAAATCTTTTTAACAGGGTTCTATCTGTCATTTTTTCTATATAGAAAAGGTTCACTACTGGTGTAAGTATATATAGTTCAGTGACAGTAGAAAATGTGGATGCTGTGGTTCTGTTCCCGTCTCTTCTATAGAAATGAAGCCAACACTGTCTACTTTATCAAATTTTCAACCAGCCTGTGTAGTAGAGAACAGAGGCAGAACCAGACTCTCCTACTCATTTGGTAGGCCAAGTTTGTCTCAGACCACGTTAATTGAGCTTGCAACACTGAAGCACAGTGGATTTTTTCCCCTGAATACCCAGTTTTTCTGGTGCGCTTAATGTTTCAACAGAGGACAAGTCTCTTTCAGCCAAGTGTAACCCCACAGTCTTACAATATAGCAAAATAGGATTTTAAAAACTGATCTCTGGGAGAAAATAGTAGCACAGGGAAAACTTACTGATGGAATTGGACACTGGAGATGGAAAGACAGTTTAGAGGAGGAACATGAGATGGAAAATGGGCTGTTTTGTCATTAAAACATACGGGGATGGGAGCTACACATCACAACCAGCCAGCAGAGGCGATCAAGGTTATTTTTTTTGTGCTGTGCTTAGGTGCAAATGTCTTTTCTCATAGTTTGCTAATTAAGGAAATTTCACCTTACAAAATATGGTTGTCCTCCTTTTAACCCTGTAACGCAGCAGGGAGGTCTGTACAAACTGGTGGGGCTATTCTTTGATATTAGAAGTTTGTTATAACCCTTTCTTTTTTAACCTTTTTAAGGTGTATAAAACTGGATATTAGGAGGACAGCATTGTAACTGTACATGGTATAAGAACCAGTTCACTGGTTAAGATATGAGAACTTTGAACTAAGAAATATTATGGAAAGTGGCATCCTTCAATAAAAGAGCTTACTTGTTAGTATATTCAAAGCTCAGTAAAAGTCAGAATGCTTTAACTCTGATGAGAGACTGTGAGTCTGATGAGAGTGAGTGTGAGTGATCACTTACTGCTAGTGCTTTCCATAAAAAGTAATGTGATGCTTCCAATATAAATAAACAAATCCCTAAATAAATGAATTTATAAAAAATCCTCAAACATCTATTAGATGTGTCAATAAGAATGTACTCCATTAAAGGTTTTGAACATCTAATTCATTTAATTTATTAGGCTCTGGGCCAGCATAACCTGAAACTGACATGAAAATTGTAGACACAGGTGTAGCAGTAACTGTGGGCCATGTGCATGCACTACATGTAGGAGTAGGTAAATTCTGACACATCAGAGAAATGACGTCAACTGCCTCTCTCTCTGCCTTCTCACTCTCTCTGTCCCTCACTAGCCCTCTCTACTTTAAAAAAAGTCCCATCTTCATGTTCACCCTCTCTGATCATTGATGTCATCAGCAGTGACCTGTGGACTAATCTTGTGGTCTAGCATCATCTGGCTGAGTGATTCAGCCAGTTATTTACGTCTCTTCACCGTTCTGCTCCTTTCCAATAAACATCTCCATTATGCCTAAAAATTCCATTAACTAAACAACTTGTTTTGTATATGGTTAGTTAATATATAAAAACACTAAAATACTGAGAGCAGGACAACCAAGACTGGGAGAACATATTTGATTTGGGCTACTGCCTAGACAAAGACAGTCAAGCTGGCATACGCTTTAATTCTTCACCTTCATAACTGCATATCACTCTCATAATTAACATCTGTTTTATAGACCCTTAAAGCTAAACTGTAACCAAGTTTTTGCATTAGTAACAGAATTATTAAACAGAATAATAATCTCTGTAAAAATTCCTAATGTTTTAGATTTGAACACTTGGTTCCGGGGGAAAGATTTTGTAGAATCTGTAGAAACCATTCTGAAGAGGGTTTTTACACTTTAAACACTTTCACAATCACAAAGTGTCTGTATAGACGTTCTTCTGCAGAATCAGTCTAACCCTTTGTGGCATTGTTTCTAAGAGTGTATGCCTTGTGGCAAGAACAAAAATGTCATCAAGTGCACTATTGTAAGGCAGGACCCGAGAGGACAGGGACTCGAAACGCTAGAGATACCTCCTTTACCAGCGGAATCAAGGGCATCTGTGATAGCCCGCCTCCAGACACCATATGGAGAAGCAGAACTGTTCATAGGTAATGTGGTGCAAAAGCTGCTAACTGTATCCCTCCATACTTAAGCTGAGCATTTTTACTGCTCTGTTCTCAGATGTCGATTTCATATTGCTATGTGTCCTGGACTTAGCCGGTAAAGGTAGAATGTCTCTTGAGTTTAGAGTCCCTGTCCTTTCGTGTTTCCCCACTGACCTCAGGCACTTTAACAAAATAAATTAAAGAAAAGATCAACAAAAGAGAAAGTGACATTTGACCACCACATCTGTAATTCCTCTTTTTGACATTTTTTACACCTTTTCCATTGTTTCCTTCCCCCCTGCTATTCTGAGCCAAGCAGCATTTCCTCTGGCAGACCTTTTTGTTCTCTGTTCATCTGCCTCTACAGGTGGAACACTAATAGTGCATTTGCCTGCCACCTTGCTATTCAACGGTTTGACCCCTGTTCAGTCCTTCTCTTATTCTTAACACATTCAAGGAGGCCTGGGTTGGATTGGACATTACATCTATCAAACAAGAAAATGATTCACACTGTCTTTCCAATTCACATCTGACTTTGAATGAAAAGCAGATAGAGACAGTAATCCATATGGAATACATATTTAAAAAAAACCCTAAAGTTACTCTGGTGACTGATGGCTCTGTGCCAACTTTGTGTGTGTATGTATGTGTGTGTATGTGTTGCAGGCTTTTCTGCTGTGGCAATTGTTAAGCTGTAGGTGAGGCATAGGGAGAGTTACACTGGAGGGAGCTAAGCAGTTTGTTTCACTTCACAGCCAATCAGACTCACTCTTGTCATCCTCAGCCCCATTAAGGTGACAAAGTGCTCTTACAACCAATATATCAGGAAGAACTGGTGTATATGAAGCCAATTTGCTCAATTTATGCAAATCCTAGACTGTGAGGCAAAAAGCAATTTTTTGTTTGTCCACACCACTGGAGAATCTGTCTAAATGTGCTAAAGCCACACAAAACAATTTGCATCCGGGATAAAGCAGGGTAAACTGATGTTAAGCTGAACAAAATCTTTACATGAACAACTGAACACCGTTCTCTAAACCAAATCTCAGAAGTAATTGTTTGGTCTTATTTATTGTGAACACAGCCTTTATAGCTAATCAAACTTAAACCAGTATTTTTAACATATTCTAATGCACATTTACTTCTTTTATGTCTTTTATGACATAATAAAGTAATATCTTATCTTAAAAGGTTGTGCACCTTACAGAGTCAGGACTTACAGAAATAACAGTTCGTAAATGTTTTCTGTTCTTGTAGTTGGAATTGTTTTTCCACACTTCTTTTCAGAAGGCCTCTAGTTCTGCGATATTCTTTTTTAAGGTCCACACATTTTCTATGATATTTAGGTCAGGGTATTGTGAGGGCCATTTCAAAGGTTTGTGTGTCATCAGCTTGTGGTGGATTTTGAACTATGTTTCAGATCATTATCATGTTGTGGAAGACACCCTCTTTTCAGCTTCAGCCTTTAACAGATGGTTTAACGTTTAAATCCAAGACTTGCTGTTTTTTTATTTTTGTGGAATCCGTTCTTCTCTCCACCTTTGCAGTATTCCCAAAGCCACTGGTAGCAACAATCCCCAAGCATGAGAGATCCACTCATATGATTTACAGTGGACAAGTTGTATTCTTTTCATTAAATGCCATTCCTTTTTTACTCCAAACTTGATGATTAAGTTCATAGTTCTTGTTTCCAAAACATGTCACCTGGCTTTTCAAGATGTCCTGTGGCATATTTCAAATGACAGGAGTTTTGTAATGAGGTCATGCGTAAGGTTTCCTTCTTATGACTCTTCAATGAACATTACATGTTTGCAAGCAATGCAGCACAGTTTAATGATGCACCACATTCTTTACTCTACCAAATGTCAAGGCAGGGTCTTGTCAGTCGTATGGGCATTTTGACATAATGTTCTGCACTGTAGAAACCACAAGCTGAAAATACACTCCTTTCTTTGATTCTAAACCAGCTTTGAAAGGCACACTTATATCCGAGGAGGAGGCTAATGCACAAACACTAAGTGATTTGAATGCAGAGTTTAAAAAGTTGCTACCAAATAGTAAATAAGTTTTGAATTTTGTCTAATTATTGAAGCTGTTAACTACAATAGTGTTTTTACTGGTGTTTACTATTGTGTATTAAGACATCTTACCTAAGTTGTGGGGCTGTATTATTTATAGAAACACAAAGATTGGATTGGTATCGGCCGTTAGTCAGCATTTTTAGAAATTTAGATTGGATTGGGGTTAAAACACATTGTAACATCCAAACAGTGTACATTTTTTATTTGGTTCTAACTACCATTATGTAAAGCCTTTATTAACATGAACAACCTAAAGTATACAAAAAATAAAAAATACTAAATAAATTCACATATCACATTTATAACTGCATTACTTGAAGCTGTGCCATATCTGACTACGGGAGCTTTTACTTGGGTTATCATCTTCCAGCTCTGAGTTGAGCTCTACCACTGCAAGGTGCAGCCTGATTACACAACCCGGCTCCTCTCGCAGCACTACACAGACCTACCTCTGCTCCCTCGCAGAGGAGCACCTGGCTAAGACCCAGTTCTCTCTCTGAGCACTATGCAGACTTCTGCTCAGCTCACTTGCTAATTAGACTTTGGGAAAACATAAGTAAGAAATACTTTGTACATTTGGGGCCCTGAGGGCCAGATGATCTTAATTGCAAGGAAATTCTGATTAAGGTTCCCATTATATATTAGTTCATCCTTATTAATAATATAATGTGTTGTTCATGTTAATAAACTGTAGTTTCAAATGTCAGGTAATCAACATTGTGACTACTGTGTGTAAAGTGTAAAGTGTTGCCAGGTTTTCAATGGTGCAAAACACGCAATAAATCTACTATTATTAAATGCACCCTTTGTAGAATTAGTGACCCCTGACTGAATCTGGTAAATGAAAAAAAAGCTTTCCTCAATTATGCCTATAACACGCAAGTAGTGTACACATCAACTAGATCCTGTTTGCAGTAGGTATGGACTGTGATCAACATTTTATGTTATATTTACACACCTATTTACTCTCATTTGCTACCTCTCACTGCTGATGTGATCGCTTTACGACATACGTCTTATCGAGATCATATCTCACGTGTAGTCAGATATTCAGCTGCACAGAGCCAATTATAGCCTACTATCCTAGTGTATATTGATCTTTTGATTGATTTTAGATTAGTGACGGTCATATGCGTTCACTTGCTGTTTATGTTATTTGAGGAGGAATGTAATAGCCAATACACACACGGACAGTGTGTGCTGCCTAGTGTAAGACTTATGTCACAGGATGGACAAATTACAAAGAATTCACTGATTTCTAATACATAGAATGAACCTTTAAGATTTGTTTGTAAGTATGCTTAATCAATTATTAATGAGTAATACTGCCTATTAAATTATGCATTAAATTACATATTCCTCATCATTATTAAATACACACAAATGCACAAAATAGTGAATCTGATTTTCTGTATGTCTTTTGTCCACAGCATTTGTTGTTGCCATTGTTTCTTCTACATGGCGACACTGCATACAGTATGTAGAATAGAAACTTCAGTCGTTCATTCTTTTCACTGTCTGCTGGTTCATGACAGATTAGGCTGCAGTGATATAATTCTTACAGACGCTGTGGTGAGGGCACTGTGACGCATCTGTTCTTTTGCATCACTTGCAGGACCCTATTCTGGGCTCCCAGTCATGTGAACCTTACAAATCAGTGAAGCTGCATGCATCTAATACTGAAGCACAGGCTTTGAAAAAGGAGACACAACCGGCAAAGGAGACTGATAAGGCTGCCCACAATGTATTATAAACATAAATCTAAGAATCTCAGAATCTAAAATTACACCAAGTTATCACTCTTTGGATTTCGTATACAACGCCAAAGGGCCTTGTTTCTCACAAAGCATCTGTATTTTACTACCAGGAATCAGTACTAGTATGAGTACTAAAGAATGGGACACAAAACATTTGATAAACCACTGGTTAATCTGTAAACTGAGAATCTCATGTCTTGTATTTTCTGATGATATTACCTAGAAGGAGCATGTACGGAAAGAAAAGCAATAGCTCTAAAATTGAACCTTGTGGGACTCCACTGGGAATGCTGTCATTTCTATGAATAATTCCCAACAATATAAAGAATGGAGTTATGATATAACTTGGTTTGGGAGAAGAACAGTACCCAAAACTGCTTTTTTCTCCAATTACACACCCTGTAAAGTCTTTATATTCCTCCTGCTTCTGGTGACAACACCAGAAGCTCCATACTCTCATGGTTCCTTCCCCTGTTTCACACTCACTTGGGGCATGGCCATTTTGGAATACAAAAACATCTGATGTGAAAGTTTTATAATGGCAGGGGAAGGTCAAAAAGTTAATGGGTGAAGGTTAATCAAAATTGTTAGTAGCACCACTCTGACGTAGAAAAAAAAAACCCAAATCATTAAATATAGCTGTAGAGGTCCTAAACGTTTCATGGTTATTTAATGAAAAGCACATATGATCTGTAGCCTACGCACTTTTATAATTATCACATCCATATCTGTAAATGAAAACAGCAGTATTGCTAATGTGACTATTATTACATTATTGCCAAATAAAGAC
Source organism: Salminus brasiliensis (assembly GCF_030463535.1). Classification (NCBI taxonomy): domain Eukaryota; kingdom Metazoa; phylum Chordata; class Actinopteri; order Characiformes; family Bryconidae; genus Salminus; species Salminus brasiliensis. The sequence goes on along the minus strand of NC_132882.1, from coordinate 16,451,535 downwards.
TTGGCATTTCAGACCTGAGGGTAAACACATATTACCCAACACTATTTCCTCTTGCTGACAGCTGCTGCTTATCTAAGTCGACAATGAATTAATAAATATTCTCATCACCCCTAATAATCCTTGTGCTCTATTGATTACAGCAAAAGGCTGCTGTGGCAGCTCCCATATTATTATCTAACTAATTACTTCCTGGATGTGTTGTAGGATCAGCCTGAGGGGTTTGTAATAAATCACACAGCTGACAGAGAACATGATCTTCTTGAGATTAAGGCGGAAGTTTGCACTCAGATCAGAATGACTTTTGGCCACTGAGCCTCTGCTAGATCTCGGTAAGCGCTGCAAGATCTGCATATTATTGGAGGTTCGAAGGTTACAAAAAAAAGTCAAACTAAACCCATCTGGACAAAATACATTATTTATTTTTTGCTTGATTTATTTTCAGAATATTTGTATGTGAGCAAGCATCCGCACAGTGGAATGAAACTTTCTTTCCTATCTGCTTTCCTTGATTTAGTCTGACCTGTAACTCATTAATTTACTAAATGTGTAAGCAGAGCTAACTTAGCATATGGATCCATGTTGCTACGAGATCAGCCAAAGTCATTAAAAGCGGATTGCAAAAGAGGCTTTAGCTATTCGGACACAGCCACTAAAATATGCCTATGAGTGTATGTTACAACCTGGTCTATAGTCAGACAGGAACAGGAAAGTGAGGTGAGGCTAGTAAATAATTCGAAACCAACATTCATAAGCTCTAATTGATTGCTGGATTTTTTTCCAATTTTTAAATACTGTTAGTACTTTCCTCACTTTGTTCATATAGTGTCTTCTTAAAACCATACTACTATGTGTGTGCAGTCATGTGACTCTGCCCCACCCAGTCCGCAAAATGGAAGCAATGGAGGACATGGAAAAGAACACAAACACTGAGCCAGCTATGCAACTCGGGCAGCTTATAGAATTGCTCATTAATCAAATGTTCTGTTAGTTGTAACTTGAGATGATTTGAGGTCATATCAGCCAGCACAAAGTGAGGCCACTGCTTCTTATTTTTTAAGGCCATAACTTCAGGAGCTACACTCTTAAAAATAAGTGCTTCAAATGGTTCTTTGAGCGATGCATTTGGAGCTACTCATTTTGGTTACATGAAGAACCATGTGCATCATTCACTAGTACCTTCCTAAGAATTTGTGTCTTAGATTTGTTGTGGAGAAAAGTCCTAACAAAAAGTCCATGTCAGATGCATTGTTTTTTATTAATTTTAAAATAGCAGGACTGTTTGGAGCCATCCTCTTATAATAATGGATCCCACTGTTCCTGTCAATTGACAAATCCCAAAAATGAAAACATTGGTGAATGTAGGAACCTTTATGAAAACTGCGTAGTTGGGTTTTAAGAAGAAATAGTAATATGGATGAAGAACCTTTAAGTAAAATCGTTTCTTCACACTCACATCTGTATCACAAACATGGATCATTATGGAATCAACAGTGGGTCGTCTATTGTCTCGCTCAAAGAACCATCTAAATCACCTTTTTAAAACAGTCTTATAAGGCCAAAATAACATAAACGCACCACTGAAGAGAGATATAGAGAGAGAGCAAGAGAGAGATTTATTTCCGTTTCCCAGTAATGAAAGCCAGTATCAAAAAGGTAAATGCTAACTACTTGCTTCTCCAAAACACCCACCTTGTGCACTACTTACAAGACTTGTTAAAGTGTAAACTCCATGAATTAAAGAGCAGGCAGACTTCCACCACTTGGATTCTAACCGAAAAGAGCAGTATGTCATTAAAGGGCATTGTAGTGGCACAAGATCTTTCCTGTTTTAATGCTCTTTGTGCCTTTGGCTGTGACTGGAGTCTCTCATACCATTAGAGAGGCGTCTGCTGAAGCACACACAGTGCACGACCCCATTACAGAGGAGGGATTGGTTTTGCTTTTGAAGAAGCCTGATTAAAACCATGTGACACACGTCAGCCTGAGCTAGCAGAGATCGCTGTCGTCTCGCACGGCACACTCTGATACTTGCTGACATTTTGACATCTGGATTCCAACACACGTACTTGTGCTTACGCTGGCTGAAGCTGCTCAGTGACGTGCCGGCTGCTCAGCCACAGCTTTGCAGAAAGGGCTCTGCTCTCCAGGCCCAAACAGACGTGAGAAAATACACAGCCTTGCGTGACAGTTTTCCAGAGCAGCTGTTTGTCTCTGTGCTTCACACATCTCCTCATATCTGCTGAAAAATGTTTCTTCAGCAAAATATCATCACACAGTCAGAAGGGCTTATGATGCTTATTTTTAACTGTTAATCCATTGAGCTTGTTCCTGCTCCCAGTCATTCAGTTCTATAGTGAGTCATCCTACAGAGGGGGTATCAATCTTCTTCATGCTGAATTGTTCACAGCTGTATGTTATGAGATTCCACCCATGTGATTCGAACGTACTGCTTTGAACATGACACAATACTCAGCTTTATTTCCACTGATTTATCAAATGTGTTCACTGAAATGTCTTCCCACAACATACAGTGCATCCCAAGAAATTTCTATTCCACATTAAATGGAGCAGCAGTGCTCACACTAAAATAACTCACTCTAAATGGACTGTAACAGGTAGCCAGAACTTCCCTGCAAAAAGTAGTCTGCAATCCTAGAACTTTTCTAGTTACACATACCGTACTGTGTATTAACCCTTCTAATTATTTCCTGTCTAAAAGGCAATTCAGTATATCTAATTCATTTTTCAGTGTTTGGGGCAAAAGCAAAAAAATACCCAGAAGCTTTAGCAACTAAACATTGTATTAGATTTTCTGTCCATTATTTTTAGGAGACTTGCATTCAATCTTTTTTAGGAGACTTTCAAGCTGGAGCATTTTCTGCTTCCAACTACACCCAAACACATTCAGTGATGTGAAGGTCCAGACTGTGGAGTGGTTGATCCATTGTTCTGAGAACATCAGCAGCTTCAGCAAATTCCTCTGCACATGTTCCTCTTTAAAGTCTGCTTCCTTTTCTCAGTAGGAGCTTCTTGATCAGCTCTGCGTCCCTTCAGACCCACAGTGTTGTCGTCTTCTCCCAGTGGAAGGATGTACAGAAACACCTGTGGATACTTTCTGAGCTGAAGTGAGAGTGAGGCTTGATTTCTTTTCCCTCTCTCTAAAAGCTAAAAGCTTTAAGCACTATTCATCTGACCGAGACAGATTTGGTGGTCTAGCAGGAATTGCATGGGAATTGAGCTCCAATTTTGTCTATATCCTTTCCTATCCTATCATTTGTTAAAATTGAATTTTGGAAACTTCTGTTTTAGTTGAACCACTATTTCTTTTCATATATATAAAAAAAATCCTTTGTGTGAAGTCAGGAATTATTTAATTAACGACAGCAGGGTATTATTTGTCAATTACTGAATCAGAAATGATGCCTACATACATGTATACTCACCTGTAAATAATAAAAAAAAATCTGCAGTTATATTATATAGAAATATTTGAGAAATAAGTGTGTATTTCTATCAATAAATTGTCCTAAAATCATGATAAAATGGTTATACGCTGTATTTGTAGGATGTAGCAAATGAAATGTAATGATTAATAGCCAGGAAGCCTATGATAAACATTTAGATATTACAATATAACAGTACTGACGCTTAAATCAGACTTTAATTATTGCAAGTAATTCCATCTAAAAACATTTAAAGATCGCTAGAGGCACTGATGACATCAGTCGGTTCTGAGGTTCTGCCAGTAAACGCGGGCTGAATAATGAAGGCTGAAAAGGGCTGCAGGAATCTCTGACCTCACTCCTTCAAACTGCGGTTGATGTAAATCATATAAGGATGTCCTCATTAATTTCAAGTGATCTCAATAGCCAGCTTCTGTGTGTCCTAACCGCAGATATGTTTGCCGCATAATAATGACACTCACAGCAGTTTATACAAGATTGCTCTCTCCAATTATGGTTCAAATGAATGTTATTGTTAATTAGAGTGTCAGAGCACATCAGATATCAGATTGTTGGCTTTGGGACATGATTAAAGTCAGAATGAGACACACATTTGTACATAAACGCACATAGTGTCTGAATGTGTCACCACTTGACGATCATTTAAGGACATATTTTCCCTAGCAAGAAACAACACTTAGCTTCCTTCTGACAGAGCAGTGATCAAAACATTGCCTGAATCACAGTGCATGGGCAATTATGTTTTGTTGTGTGGCTTTATCACCCAAACTTCACTGTAACACCTCAGTCCAGTAAATGACTAGGTTCTTTCAATGGTCCTAAACTGAATGCAGAAGCTTTTAAACCCAGGTTTACAGAGCACCAACTCTGCTAGCACTGAGTTTCCCCAACATCGAGCCACAAAAGTCCTGATTATCCCCGCTGTAGCCCCCTTGACCTCTGCATTCCCCTCTCTAACACCCACTCTGCTACTCATAGGTAAAAACCATGCAAGGATTGTATTAGTCATAAATATCTCTCATAAAGCTGTGCTCCATCTCACTGTGAATGCCCTGATGCAAAAGGCTAAACACACAATGATCATGCCGGCAAACATGTGGGTATTCATGATGATTGATTTGTACAAAACAAAACCAGTGGAGCCAGGGACCAGGGAAACTAACCCACCCACGTCCTGTATTTACACCCCTGACCATGGCAAACACACTCTGGTTGTGTAACAAAATGAGGTCCGTTTGGAGTCAAGGGTAAAGTATGGAAGGAAGCAGAAACAGAATTCTTCTACTGCCAAAGTGAGGCAAGTTTCACTGTTTTCTTCTAAATTTGCATAAGATGGTTTTCACAGATATTATAGTAACGAGTTTCTCCATACAGCCTCCATCTAGAGTCCAGTGTTTAAACCACTACAATGTTCTAGAATGTTTCCCTTTATTCACACTGTTCTAGAATGTCCTCCCTCATTCACACTGTTCTAGAATGTGCTCCTTTATTCACACTGTTCTAGAATGTCCTCCCTCATTCACACTGTTCTAGAATGTGCTCCTTTATTCACACTGTTCTAGAATGTCCTCCCTCATTCACACTGTTGTAGAATGTGCTCGATTAATTCACTCTGTTCTAGAATGTCCTCTCTCATTCACACTGTTCTAGAATGCCCTCCCTCATTCACACTGTGCTAGAATGTGCTCCATTAATTCATTCTTTTCTAGAATGTCGTCCCTCATTCGCACTGTTCTAGTATGTTTCCCTTATTTGCACTGTTCTAGAATGTTTCCCTTTATTCACACTGTTCTAGAATGTTTCTCTTTATTTACACTGTTCTAGAATGTTTCCCTTTATTCACACTGTTCTAGAATGTTCTCCCTCATTCGCACTGTTCTAGAATGTGCTCCTTTATTTACACTGTTCTAGAATGCCCTCCCTCATTCACACTGTTCTAGAATGTGCTCCTTTATTCACACTGTTCTAGAATGTCCTCCCTCATTCACACTGTTCTAGAATGTTCTCCCTCATTCGCACTGTTCTAGAATGTGCTCCTTTATTCACACTGTTCTAGAATGTGCTCCTTTATTCACACTGTTCTAGAATGCCCTCCCTCATTCACACTGTTCTAGAATGTGCTCCATAATTCACTCTGTTCTAGAATGTTTCTCTTTATTTACACTGTTCTAAAATGTCCTCCCTCATTCGCACTGTTCTAGAATGTTTCCCTTTATTCACACTGTTCTAAAATGTCCTCCTTCATCCACACTGTTCTAGAATGTTTACCTCATTCACACTGTTCTAGAATGTCCTCCTTTATTCACTGTTCTAGAATGTTTCCCTTTATTCACACTGTTCTAGAATGTTTCCCTTTATTCACACTGTTCTAGAATGTCCTCTCGTATTCACACTGTTGTAGAATGTGCTCCATTAATTCACTCTGTTCTAGAATGTCCTCTCTCATTCACACTGTTCTAAAATGTCCTCCCTCATTCACACTGTTCTAGAATGTGCTCCTTTATTCACACTGTTCTAGAATGCCCTCCCTCATTCACTGTGATGAACAGTTGTTTACAGGAAGTAAAATGGAAATGATGTATGTGTTGGTGTTGTTTTTTACATGGGAAGGTACAATCAGATCTCATCTGGTCACACTGGGGTTGTGTTTTAAATGACAAGTGTTAACAGAATCCGGACAAAGTTTATCCAGATACAACAGATAAACTGACCCTCACACTGTTCTTAAATGCTCTTCCTTGTTTACTGTTCTAGAATGCTTTCTCTTATTTACTCCATTCTTCAATAGTTTTCCCCAATCAGCACGACTTTTACTTTCCCATTTTCTGTAATGATTACTTTGCTTGATTGACCCTCATGTTTATTTTGCCAGCGGGTAAATTAAATGACTAAATATCCATGTCTAAAAAAAGTTGCATTTTGATGCGCCAGTCATGAACAAACAATGAACAGAACTGCCACTCTGAAGCGCTGTTTGAGTAGCATAAACAGAAGCCAGAAACAAAGCAGCCATGTGCTGATTAACCATTAATGTCTATCTTCGTTATTTTGATTCCTAGTTTGGTTGAAAATTTCCTTTGCAAAAACATATACAAGTTGGAAAACAGCCAATGCAGACAGAAACTGCAAAACAAATGTATCACTGAGAACAGAAGTTGATCTAACCACCCCTGCTTTTAACTGCCTCTCTGGAAGTGGAAAAGGATTTGGTGTTTTAGTTGAAAACATTAAACCCACATCTTATTTTGTTTGTTTCCAGTGGTTGTCCAGACCAGCACAAAACTGCAAACTGGGCTTTTCCATACCAGTCCACCACTCTTTCTAAGTTTGTAGAGATTTTGTAAGGCTTGACTCCATACCTTATTTGGGTTTCAACCACCCTCACACAAAAGAAACAAGATCTCCATGAATCTCCAAAAACTGCCCACGACAACTAATTAATACATGAAGTGTGCTACTTAGAGCACACACAGACCAATTCCCATAAAAATGAATTGATTCACGCTTTTGTCAGACAGCAGCTTAACCTCAGTTACCAAAAATGAATAATACGCCTGATGATGGAAAGGCCAGTTAACAAAGTCAATTACCAAAAAAAATTGATTGATTTTAGCTTTATGAGAAGACTTTTCTCGTAGTCAAGTATGAAAACTCTTGTCTCTGGTGCTATTACATTTCTACCATCAATCAAAGCTTTCCGTCTGCAGTACGGCTCTATAGCAGTAATAGGCATAGCTCTAAACATCACTCTCTTGCCCTCTTTAGTGTCTGCTCCATCATGACAGACTTTCTGCTTGGTACACCTGTAATTGGCCTCATTGAGCGCCAGAGACTATCATGGATGAGGGATTGCACTGCTGTCCGTTCTCTATTAGACCTCCTACTCTTCTGACTGTTCATTCAGGTGTGCTCTGTCTTTCCCGCTCTCTTTCTCACTCTAGCTTTCTCTCTCTTTCTTGGTGGGTATGCTCCTGTCAACTCAAAGATGACTGATCAGCTGTTTAGGGTAGAAACACTGAAACAAACACATGGATACAGAAATAAATAAATGCGTAGATGAGCAGATGATGACTCTCTTTTCCAATTTCTTATGTTTTTGTTCTCATTGTCATTTTCTTTATGCTTTTATCTGTAGTTGATTAAATGTATCAAATTGATGGGCTTTTCTACCTTCTGCATAATTCAGTGGTTGAGCCATTCAGAATAGTTTAGTTCAGAATAATGCATTATATTTGTTTATTAATATTTCCTCACAGTGGTGGCAATAAAACACAATCTTCACAACCTAAAATGTTACATTAAGGGGTTTCACGCAGTAGTGTCAGGTAGCACTTAAGATACTTGACTAACCTGCACTAAAGTTACATTACAAAAGTGATCTGTAAATTCTGAAAACTGGACCAGTTGATATATTACTCCTGCACTCAGCTGGGTCTTTGAATTTTTCATTCCGTCTGAAATATTGCTGAATAAAAACTATATTAATATGAATAGAGGAATATGAATAGAGATCATAATATCTGATGTATGCCTTACTGCACACCTTTCTTTTTTCATAAGTGAGTGGTCTTGGAGGAGAGTCAGATTGGATTTTAAGATATTAAACACACTATAAACCAGTCATTTTAAGAAAAGTCTCTACTCAACGTCTCTAAAGTAAATAACTCAGTCCAAAATGTCTCATTATAGAAACTGTTACTGTTACTACTTCAGTATTAATAATCAAAAAATAAAAAAACAACACATACCCATATAAATAATATACATTAAGTAAGATGAAGAGTAAGAGACAACATTGAAGTCCTCAGGGGAGCCAAGATTAAAAGTTTCTAAATTCTGCTCTCTATCTGCACTGCTGCATAAATCAGGATACAGCAGAATAATTACTCAAAATATACCCTGCCCTAAATATTATATGAGGGGGTTGATTTGCCTGTCTTGCCAGCTTACGAGCAGTTCTCTCTGAGAGTTTTCTCGGCCTTGACCTTCACAGTTCCCCTGAACTGCCATTTCTTATTAACAGTCCACACTGTGGAAATCGCAAGTTGAAATGTCCAGCCACCTTTGTATAGTTTTCTCCAGCCTTGTGGTCATTGACGCCTCTCGTTTTCAGATCAGTAGACGGTTGCTTAGAGGAGCTTATGTTTGATTAGTGTTAGTACAAGGTTTGAAAAGTCAAAGAATTTAAAATACCTTAAAATGTTAGCTGACAGTTTCCAATTACAACTAGTGACATGTCTCAAATGTGATTTGCTAATTAAGTCTGAAACCTTTTTTAAAGAAGATATGAATTTCTGCCACCTTGATTTTTCTTTTTGTTTTGAAAGACATGCATTAAGATTTCTTTAAAATATTGTGTTTTATTTTTTTAAGGCTACAGGCACTGGGTTTACTATTTTATACATATAAAACATGTAATTTCACATTTGTATTTCATGCTGTTATTGGCATTGATATTTGCTACCATCTTATCAATAGCTTATTTTGTAAGTATCACATCAGTGGACAGTGGGCAGTGATGAGAGACATGATCCAGTGTCTCTGACTTTGCTGTTGTGGTGGGCATGAATAGAGTCAATAAAGCAGCTCACAATAGACATGACAAATAATTCCTGACCACTCAACACTTGTACATAGTGACCACTTGTCTGGATAGCACAAACAAGGTTTTGTCCACATGGTCAAAGTGTTGGGGACACCAGTCACCAGGACTGTTAAGCAGGTGATGATTAGATGAACAGTTGCTTAGATAAGTGGTGACTCAGTGTTCACATAATACAGCAGTGTTCACTTAATCTGGCAGTGAAACAACTTTACAAAAAATGTTGATTTTATTACAAAGCAATATTGAATAAGTTATGTTACATTAGCTGCAGATGTTGCAGTTATCAGCACTGAAACAGTCTTTCAGTGGTCCAGTTTTAGCACATTTCCAGCCATCATTTGTAATGTCAACTCATGAACAAAGGATAGGTTACACCTCCCTTCTCAAACAGGGCAAGACTGAAGAAGCTATTAAAGGTGTTACAGCAGATTATTGGTCTTTCTATGCCTGAGGCACAGAGATCTATCATTTGTCTGGTAGCTCTGTAAGGTTTGCTGGTGGCCAGTACTGTAAACGCCAAACCTATCAAAGTGGAAAATTAGGTGAAGAAAACAGCTGAAAGTCTATTGATCAGAGATCTGGAACCATAAAGCCATGCTTGCAGTTTGCAGTTAATAAATAACTTCCATATTTCACATAGGCGTGCTTTAAATAGGTAACATGGTATCACTACTGTACACTGTAACTTTAGTGAAATACAGCATGCTTTAGTGCAGAGCCCTGAAGCCAGTCATTTGGTCATGAGAAGGCTGTACTAAAGCATTTACATTTTATTGCTCTCCTGTGGTTCTTCCCTTCAATACACTGTTATTCGTCCTAGGGCCAGAACTATTCGGTGCATGCATTGAACATGTTTGCAGACAAACATTCCCCACTTTCATCTGAAATCAGATTTTAAATGGCCACCAGAGATGGGTAGAAATGCTCTAAACCAGTACTTAGAAAATATTTTGGCTGTGTGCCACTTATACTCTCTCTCTCTCTCTCTCTCTCTCTCTAAAGTCGAAACTGCATCATTTTTTTCCCCAATTTTTGAGTAGCTCCTCCCTTTTTGTTTCACATTGCAATATGGACCCATAGTGCCCATCGTAACCACACTCCAAAATTTACTGGTTCTAAGTATGCATCATGGATTTTTGAGTGTGCTAAACTTTATTACATCTACATCTATATTTATTAATCTATATTACATACTATATATTCAAAGACTAGTTACTATTAGCAATTGGAATGCGTAATGAAATTGGGATGTTTAATGGAATACTAATGCAAGTATAAAAGTACGTCATGCACCAAGTATAATAACAGTCAGGCATTCAGCCCCAAGAACACTGTGCCAGGTGTTAAGCATGGTGGTGGTTGTATCATGCTCTCAATATGTTTTGCTGTCAGTGGCACTGATACATTGCACAAAGTAGATGAAACTGCCTGTTAATGGCAGGTGTAAACAGACCCTGACTCCACTTTTACCTTGCTGGAGGACTAGAAGATGGTGGAGATGCAGACAGAACAGAGCGTTGACCATGCTATCAGGCCAATGTTGAGGTGACTCGAGGAGCAGAGTTGGCCTGATGAAGTTATTTTGCTCACCCACACAGACAATGCTGAGCAGCTGTTGGAAATGTAAGAAACTCTTGAGCTGTCTAAGAGAGATTGCGGATTGTATAGGTAGTTTGTTTAATGGGGGTAAAGACCGGTGGCCACTGGGGGTCCCTGCATCCCATCGTTGGCTGTCACAGATCACCAAGAATCATGATGTTGGATATCCAGTAGCTTCTTTATGCACTGATGCAGAACAAAGAAAAGGAGGAATGGAGATAAACCTGTTTAATATCTTCGATTTTGTTTGATGAATGAGTTTCAATACTCCTTGAATATGACAACACTGTATTAAAGACTCTATTAAAGTAGATTGATTATATAGAAATGCATTACCAATGATGCTTAAGGACTTTATAGCTCTTCTTATTTGTGTCCTGTCTTAATGATACCGTAGATCCAAGAAAAACAGTCACATTAAAGCACTTCACAATGTGACGCAGTTCAGCCTTTGCCTTTTGCGGCTTTGAAGAGCAGGAAATGTGGCAGTGATTGTATGTGTGTGTTCCGTGTCTGGGGGATGCTGAGAGAGTGCAATATGAAGGCAGTGATGTCTCTGGGGAGGGCTCACAGGGAACTGACAAGCTGACAGTGAATCTTCCAATCAGGCAGGAAGGAGATAGGCCATGGTGAGCAGAAAGTCCAGCAGTCCTCCGTTGGAGTAAGGAAAGAGCCTCAGGCTTACTTTATTGAAATACACATGGCTGTCCTGAGAGACTCTCAGAATAACTACTGCTTAAGACTGCATTTGAATTGAGAATACGCTGCTTAAAATCAGATTAGTAAAACTGTAGCGTGAGTGTGCACCAGCATGTGTGTTTATAGGAGTCAGAATAATGATGAGTACTAGAATTTGACACTAATGTGAGTTGAAATATATCTATACATACATTAAACTCTCAATTTGTAACTACGCAAACATTCAGCAATAATAGAAGAAGAAGACTCTTTTTTCCATTCCTAATCTTAGTTGGCCATTTTAATCTAATAGTCTGTAACAGTTGACTCAGTGGCATAATTATTTCAAGCAGAAAGAACTTTGCCATGCATTGTCTTTAATTGTGTTACGCCTGTTATTGCAGATGCGCAGATGCGCAGATGCGCTGGCCTTGGTCCTGAAATGTCTTGCAGCCACCAGCACAGAAGTGCTAGGAATCCAGGAAAATGACAGATTTTAAATGGTTTGGAACTGCCTTATCCAGCATTAGTCCCCATAAACAGATATTTTAGATATGGAAGGAATGAGTAACTTCTCTGTAATAGAAATACAGGTATAACGCTGAATGAACTGTCTCCAGCATCACAACTTACCCAGGGCACAAACTGGAGATTAGCTAAGCAGCTGTGGTTAAACTTCTTTAGAAATCTGTTGGATCAATACTGCTCTACTCCGTCATTAGCATCTTGTTCGTTACTCTGTGGGTGGGTGTGTGTATGTCATCTGCTTTCTGTCTCATCTATGAACCACTGCAGTCTTAAATGACTTAATGTTGTTAGAGAATGCATTCTTCCCACTTCTAGAAGCATTATATAAGCAACCAAGCAGTAATGCAATCCATATCCATTCACCAATTATGGTATTTGCTTTGTGCATTTGTGTTTCCAATGTCTACAAGAGGCATGGCTTTCTGTTCCATGATGGTGCACTCAGACGCATGCTGTTCAGCAGCGCTGTGGAAAGGGTTTGATTGCCAGCTGTGCCACCTGCCTGCTCAGGGGTTTCCAAAGGATGCAACCAGGCTCGGTCTTACTGCAAAGGGAGGACAGCCGAGTCTCAGCTGTTGCTATGCAACGCAGCAGTCAGTCAGGCATCTGCATGGCTGCATACTAGAGCTCAATGCTTGAAATGCTCAACAGCTGAGCTTTAGTGAATTAGAAATGTTTACATGAATAAAAATAAGAAATTAAATTTGCCTTTTAGTTTCAGTTTGGTCTTTAGATTGTTAATGCAAAAACAACAAGTAGGTATTTACTTCTGTTTGAAGATTAAACTAGCATGTCTTAAGTTCAATAAAAAATAAAAGAAATCTTTGGATGATCAGTGGGAATGAAAGAGTATTGATAGAACTGCTTAATAAACTGAAGAATGTGCTGTTCTTTCAGTTTGTGTGTGCTGTGTGTACTGCGTGGTTCTATCCTCGATTATTGAGTCGCCTACTGTTTTTGGGAATCAGCAACAAAAGCCTCAGGTTGGAAGCAAATTGGTGCGCATTCGATGCTGGTTCGATTGCTGTGTGTGAACTGCTGAAAGATGCTATTCAAGAGCTTGCTGAGTGATCGCTGATGCCTTGCAAGCCCCCAACAAATATCTAGCAGGTTAAATTTCCACACCTGTTGACGACTATACATCCGGTTGTGTAAAAAAAGTGTTGTGATTGGACGTTAGTGCAGCAACTAGCTGCAGCCAATGAGAGAACAAAACAGGAGAAAGTGAGGAGAAAGGGTGTAGGTATCCATGGGTATCAACAGGCATTTTTTTCTTTTATGTTATCAAAAACAGCTGATTGGTAAACCAAACCAAAATGGCCTAATAATAAACTGTCGATTTCAAGTACAAATCACTTATAAATTAGGAAGACTTTTTTAATTGTTTTATTAATTATAAAAACTAAATTACACAACTCAGTATAATTTTTAATGATAGGACAGATGACCCTATGCATTCAGAAAAATTCAGATATAAGAACTTCAAAGTCTCATCAAAGTCACATCAAAGTCTTAATACTTAAGCAATGAGACTTGTGTTTGCTCGTTGCATAGTGATCTTTCAAGTCCTAATAAAGGGCCCTTTATGTTGCGAAATCCGCCGTATTTGAAGAGAAACTGCCCAATCTGGCAACACTGGTTGCATAAACATTCTGAACGTCAGTCTTCCTCAGAGAAGCTGCACATGAATCTTCAAACAATGCGATGGATTATGGGTATTCCATGTTCGCTTAGTGTACATAATTTGTGCACTAGATATTGCGGTGCATTATGGGATTGTTACAGTGCACTGAAACATCAGCACTACGTTTTTGAACACCACTACAAAATGGCTGAACCATGAAGTAGTGCACTATATAGTGAATAGGGCACAGTTTCAGGCACAGCTTTTGTAATTCGGGACCTTTTCAGTCATATAGTGTGCAAGACCCTGACGATCTGGCGACTTGTGTAAAGTTATGTAACGTGAAACTGGCATGATGTGTAATAAACATCTTCATGGATTCTGTCATCATTTACAATTGGACGTTCACCCATCCATCTACAAATGCAGATTTCCAGTCCTCACCACAAAGTAATACCCCAATAATTTAGCCTTTTTTCCCAATCAAGTCTCGACTCAGGTTAAATCACTGATGTGTAACATCAAAAACTGTTGAGTTAATTAACTTCTAATATTAAGGTAATACAAATGTGTTTTTCCAGTAACCTCAGATATTTCATTTATTATGTTAAACCTTCAAATATGTTGTGTTTAATTATAATAAACCATCATTTTGTTTTGCAGCGTAGTGCGAATAAGAATAAACTACCTGTCACACCCCCTACAGCAGCACCTCCCTGCTCTGCCTTCTTGAATATTTTTCACAGCTGTTTCTAATCAAGTCAATTACTCAGACTACACAAGCACCCAGCCGATTATCACTCGCTCCTGATGAAGTTGTGCAGCTCTGCGCTACACACTGCATTGTTTCTTCAGTGTTCTTTATACTCTGTTTACTTACATTGTCATCTTCCACTATTTCCACTGTTTCATCTACTAAACATCTAAAGCATTAGTGTCACTTTCAACCACACTTTGTTATAACTGAATTGTCTATTTCTAAAAAAAGCCATTATCAGACAAGAAACATGTGCAGAGATCAGCCATAGCATTAGTACCATCTGGCTAACATTAAGTAGGTCACTCTTGTGCTGCCACAACAGATCTGAGCATTCGAGGCATACCACACCTCTGGTATCTGGCACCATGACGTTAGCAGCAGATCCTTTAGGTCCTGTGAACTGTGATGCTGAGTCTTCTTGGATCTCATCTGTGAGCCTTAGGTGCCCATAAACCTGTTTGAATTTCACATACCACTTCAGTGTTTAGTGGTGGGGTGCGTTTAAAGCCAATCCAATTATTGATTCATTCATGTAACCATTCTCAACTGACATTTCTACACTTAGTAGAAAAGTGCATTACTAAATGGATGGTATGTTCTATGACACTAAGCACATTTTTAGAAATGGAAGACACTGGAAGCATCTCCAGAGTTACCAGAGCCACAAACCTCTTGTTAAACTTGTTCATGGTGGCCTGTCACAGTTGTAGTGTAATGTTTGGGAAAATGCTCTGCCACTTCACTGTGTCTCCTTTTGACAACATTGTGAGATTTGGCCTCCCAAATTGAGCTGACGATTGACTGCATCTATGAGTGCAGAAGTATCCATGTGGCACAAGGAGCGAGCGAGTGCTGGCGAAAGGGCTGTCTCTCCTCTGACTCACACACTCTAAGTAATTGCCACTCTCGTGTGCCAGCGTTTTGTGCCCACTCCAAACGATGGGTTCTGCGACTGGGTTATTTAATGAATCATGTTGTCTTTTTCTCCTCAAACAGACTGTGTTGGAGTGTGGATGGGTGGTTTGCTCTCGGTAGGATCTATCCTCATTGCTATTCATATAGCTCCTATTGTTCTGATAAGAGATCTTGCCTGGCTTGGGAGGGCTGTGACCTTGACCACAAGTTTAATTGCCCTTGTGAGACTCTTGCTCTTTGGAAAGCAGAGAGAAATGTAAAAAAAGGGGGGAAATTATATTTCAGAATCAGTACAAACCGGCTGAAGTCCATTTAGTTTTACATTGTTTAATGAGGACTTTCACACATAAGGACAGGAGAACATGGCTGACCAGAGATGACCCATCCATTTGGAAATGCGTGAAGAGCTTCTCCAATGGTATGGTAGCACCATGCTATCACTGTTGGACATTTTTCATTCCACACTAGATTGAATGATACTTACAGCAGCATTTGCATGAACATTAACATTTGAAGTTTGTTAGGCATGGATCATCACTGTAAAGAAACACCCCGTATGCTGTTTTCACTCTTTGACATAATGTGAACCTGGTTCTTTATATTGCAACAAAATTTCATGATTGATGGACCAATAGAAATGCTTCAAAATGACTTGGATTTAAATCTCTTTAGCTGACTTCCATTGAAGGTTTAGACGTTTTTTTCCCCATCTTCTGTAAAGCTTCCATTTTGGAGGTTTGGAGGGTTCTGTAAGACACTGACTGTTAAATCGCACAACGCACTACAACATAAGTCTGACTGTAAGTATTTTAAAGGAACCAGTTAAACTAATTGTACAGTGGGTGTTTTGTTAATGTAATTGTACTTCACATAGGTCATACTGCTTGCCATCAGCAGCCAGAGTCAGGCAGTTAATAGCTGACCTTGTTCTCTCAGGGGTGAATAGATGGCACTTCCTCTCCACATCACTCCTCGTGTGATGTTGGTCAGCACAGACTTTGGTTAGCTGTTGTATCGGAGCTGGGAAGCCATGCTTTCCTCTGAGCTGGCTGGCTACCTAGTGATGCTACACCAGCAGCAGCTCGAAAAAGAGGCATGTGTCGGAGGAGATGTGAGTGAGTCTTCATCCTCCTAGTGTTGGGGGCATTGCTAGTAAACACGGATTGGGTAATTGGCCTTTCAATTTGGGTAGAAAATGGAGTAAAACTAGAAATAAATGATTAAATAAAACTGCACACACATTTTGCTACAGTAATGTTCCACCCAATTGACTGAATTGGAGATTTTGATTGGTTCTGCCACTGAGGTTGACTGACTGGCTGCCTGCTTTCCTAGCTCTAATTGAAATGGAGATTTTAATCGGTTTTCTTTTCTGAGACATTATGTACCTGTTTTTTTAGCTGTGGGTCAGAATTCTGTTAATTAATATTAATATTAATTAATATTAATATTTTGTATTGATATAAGGTTTAAAAACTGGTAAGACATCACCCTAGTACTTGAAAAGGTGTTTGCTCAAATGGTGGGCCACTTGCTCCTATTATTCTGGCTACCATTATTTATATAAAGCTCTGTTAGCTGACACAAATGTAGCACTGTATGTATTTTTAGTTTAGTTGACTCATGGCTTTATCTGTTTTTTTGTTAGGACCTTTGGTCTGATAAGTGTTACATAATAAATGACACATCACAGCAGTGAGAATTAGATCCTTTTGATAGTAGGATGAGCAGTGTTATGATCATTATGTTAATTGTGTAATATCTGACTTAGTAACTGTTGTCTTTTAGTGAAATAATGTTGTTCCACAGAAAATAGGCCATATCTTCACAGTTCACATAAGGGTTTTCCAAATGCTGTTAATGACATCCTTGATCTGATCACCAGCTACTTTTATTTAAATTGTCGTACAAAACCGCTACATTGGAAATGAATGGAAACGTTCTATTACAATGGCCACTGTTATGCTGTTTTTGTTGACGTCTGGCATAGCACATATTTGGCATAAACAGCGATCATTGTTAGCTTCATTTGTGAAGAGTGGGGGCACTCAAACATGAGTGCAGGTTTGCACACTCATCTTGGAGAGGTGTGGGTGAGCCAGCGGGTTTGTTTCAAAGAGAAAGGAAATCCATTATGAAGAGCAAGCTCTTGTACTAGACCGCATGACAACATGAAACACAGTGTGGCCATTGTTTTATTCTGGACCGAAAGCAGTTTTTGTCTTTCAGTTGGTAATTCATGTATGAATTTATTGAATGTGAATAATCATCATAAATGCTAATCTTGAATAGTATGTGTAAAAAGTCAGATTTACTGTCTCGTAACTGTTTACTGAACAATTTTAATTCCAATAGATGAGACCTGGATGGAAATACATTTGGGATGAGCTGGAAAGGCATCTGTGATCCACAATTAATCATCTTGTGGCTAAATGCAGTCAGGTCTTCGCAGCAATACAGCAATACACTCCTTATTGATAAACAGTGGAAGAATAGGTGTCTACAAACTTTTGGACTGTGCAAAAGCGTGATGTATTTGTGAAAATTATACGAAAAGCTGTTCATCTGAGCAAAGCATACATTGTGGTTGTGTGTGTGTGTGTTAGCTCTAGTATTTACAGCCTAGTTTATCTAATCCAATTTACTGGTGGAATTTACAGTGTCTGAAGTTCACATAAAAGTCAGGAACCAAATCTGTGATCTTCTAACCATCTTATTTATTCATTTTGCTGAAAGCACCACATTCTGATTCCTATATTTATGTTTGTATGTATTAGTCTAAAAGTATGTGGTGTTTCTACTATAGGACACATATGATGTACCTCCTAAGACCCTCGGTCACCCACAATCCTTCAGGAGCAGTGCAATATTATTTAAGAAAAAGGGGAGGAGAGGGCAAACTCCCACCCCACCAAACACTGAGTAACCCCAATTCTTTTAGGTGCTTAAATAAGGAGGAGAGAAGCTACATTATTTAAACAGTAAAAAGCTTCAGCTTTAATCATTTCCCAAACCAATATTAAAGTTTATTGGTAACATTAAGCGTGGGGCAGTGGTGGCTCAGCGGTTAGAGCTCCGGGCTGTCGATAACAGGGTTGTGGGTTCGATTCCCGGACTCGGCAAGCTGCCACTGTTGGGCCCTTGAGCAAGGCCCTTTACCCTCTCTGCTCCCCGGGCGCTGGAGTTGGCTGCCCACCACTCTGGGTGTGTGTGTGTGTGTGTGTGTGTGTGTGTGTGTGTGTGTGTACTCACTGCCCCTAACACATGTGTGTGTGTGAGTGTGTGTTAAATGCGGAGGACACATTTTGCTGTACACTGTACAGTGACAAATACGTGCACCTTTACCTTTAAAAATATAAATGAGCCTTTATAAAAATCAATAAGAGGTCAAGTCTCCCAAGTTTCCCCTTCTAGCATCAGTCAGGGCAAGGTGGCTACCTGCAAAAGAGAACAAAAGATACTGGTACCTCTGATATCTTAGTGCCCCTTTAGTGCCCATGTTCTCTTTAAACTCATTACAATCATACTACAGGTATAAAAAAGAGAGGGAACACACAGGTTAAAAACACAAGAAAGCCCTACACAATGGAGTAAAGCAATCACCAAACAGCCAACACTAGAAGCACTGCAAAAATACAGTTAGATTAGGCAAACGGCTCATCTAATATCAAATAAAAACCTCCCTTTACCATGGCTAAAAACACTTGACCAAAAGGGAAATGCAAGAGCAGTCAATCTCTACTCCTAGTGGCTGCCAGCAGTATTATTACAAAGATGCTGCCACCAATTAACCACCTTCACCTGCTTAATGAGAGAGAGCTACAGTGAGCCAGAAAGGACAGTACAACGAATCAGAAGGAACGCTCTACTTTTCTATGGGGAAGAACAGCTTCCTGCTGCAATCATAGATCATTTAATGTCTGAAATGTATTTCAAATGTATAAAAATACATTTATCACATTTTTCATATGTGGTGCAACAGAAGAGTTATAAGTTTAGTGCTAGCAGGTTGTGTCCTACCTAGGCTGCAGCCTTCAATCTTTGTCCCACTTATTGTGCATTACTTCATTTTCAGTCTCTGAACTCTTTGTTCTTCTATGTGTGGCTTCTCTCACATCCTCCAGCTTCCAGCTTCCTGATTATTGATCCAACAGTGCTTACGTTTAATGGCTTTATTTTTATAACTTCGGGCTGCAACATTGTTGTGTCTTTCCTTCAGATCTTAACATGTAAGTGATCCTTAATGTGACTTTTTAAAAACAATTCTGCCCAATTAAGCCATAATGGTGTCCTTATAAAGAACAAGAAGCATGTTCATTCTATGTTTCCTCCTGAAATTCAGTAGTAACTGTCTCTACTGTCCAGGAATGGCTTTCTGCTAGATTTTGAAGCATTGCTGGAAGGATTTGATTGCAATTAGCAATGCAAGAGCACACACAGCAAGAGTGTTAGTGAGGTCAGGATGTTGGATGATCATCACCCCACATCTGCAACTATCCCCAACAATATTGGACAGAGCACCATCATCATCATCACCATCATATGGCATGTCCTACATTGACTGGATATACTGTGTATATCATTTGTAACAGAAGAAAATCCTGACAACTTTTACGCTGATAAGTATTTCATACTTTTGACAGTGTGGCATAAATAATAACATATTTTCTCTAGGTTCTCTATGTTGGGATTTAAGTGCTCAACTTATTTTACAAGGCTCTATATTGATTATTTTGTAAGTTATTTAGTGATGACAGCGATAAATGGGGCCCTTTTTAGGGCTTAAAGGAACAGGAATTTCATCTTGCACACTTCTATAAAACGCTCACTTCTATAAAAGTCACACAAGCACATATTTGTATATTATAACAACAAAACATTGATGAAGGCCATACCACTCACTGAACAGAGCTTTCCCAACCCAGCTGACTTGGAAATTCCCTAGGGGCTGCTCGACCAATCAGAATGTGATAGCAGGAGCTTTGGGCCCAGCCCGGCGCGTGTGAAAGCTGGTCCACAGGAGCTGTAATCACCTCAGAACCTCAGAGTGTGTAAAATCCTGTTCTCTGCAGATGGAACACTATTGGTCTCCTCAAAGCACAGGAGAGAATGTACAGAATGTAATGAGATATAAAAGAAGACTATGGAATCTCTTTATCCGCTCCACTCCCCACTGACCTTCCTTTCAATAACACTACTCTCTCTCTCGCTCTCCCTCTCCTCATCTCTCTGTCTCTTTCCTCATCCTGCGGTTTCCTCCACAGCATACACAAATGAGTGCCTCCTACTGGCACTAACAGAATCAAGTATTTCCTTTTGCTCGGTTCTGTGAGTGGTTGTTGCTAATTATTGCAACACATATCCCACAGCCTCGGGACATGATGGAGTTATTACTCTATTATACTCTAAAGGTCTTCTTGTGGACCCACTCTTTGATTCTTCATTCTCATAACTGCATAACTCAGATATTTGTTTCACAGTGTGTTACTGAAAGATTTACAGCTGTTACTCCTTCTGTGCCAGCTGGTTTCCATTCCTTACTTCTGTAAGTAAAGAATAACTGAGCGTTGCTTTACAATTTCTGTTGTCAAGCATTAACTAGAAGATTATAAAGCTACCATCACGGTGATGGAGCCGGAAAACTGGAGTGATGTCAGTTAGCATTGTTTCAGTTGTTTCACTGTTACTGAATCATAAGTATGAGGCTGTAACAAGCCTGGGGATTTAAGGAGTTAAGCACACTTTTACCACAGTGACTGTCAAACATGGTCTGATATTGGATATCCAGACAATCCTTCTAATTAAAGATTTCAGCTCTTCAGGTGTTCATTTGTGCTTATGTAACCTCCAAAGAAAAGCAATGCCAATAGAATGAGAGATGTAATTGCTTAAGTGTTACTGAATAAAGTCTTAGTATGTAACAAGTCTGGGAATTTAGGGGGGTTAGCACATTTTACCACAGTAACTCTCAAGCATGGTCTGAAATCTTTTTATTTATTATGAAAATCATTTATTATGTCATTTATGGCTTTTATTCTTATTTCATATCTGTATGGCTGTCTATCCATCCATCCACTCATCCATCCACTCACCCATCCGTTCATCTACTCACCCATCCACTCACCCATCCACACATCCACTCACCCATCCACTCACCCATCCATCCCCCCTCTCACCCATCCATCCCCCCCTCTCACCCATCCATTCACCCATCCATCTATCCATCCATCCATCCACTCACCCACCCACCCACATTCAGACAAAAATATCCCAAAAGTGAGAGCTGGTGTAGAAGCAGTTAAGATGGAGGTCCTGTGAAGTGTGTGTGTTCAGAACAGGGCCCCTATTCCCTTGAGTGACAATGTCATAGAGTGTATCCTGTGAAAACAGAGTACTCTGTTCTGCGTCAGCCTTGCGCAAACACACGCATACATGCATATACACAGGCAAGGCAGTAGTGGGGCTGCTGCTACGCAGGCCACACAGAGCCAGCCCACTCCAGAGGGGTATTTAAGGGCGGCCACTGCACTGTGTGCAGAAGTTTCTGATCAGCTCTGGTTCAGCACAGCGTGTGTTCTGACTCTCTCTCCTCTCTGCCATCCTGCTCTTCTCTGCCATCAGCCTCACTCTCAGCTCAAGGTACTGCTTTTTTCTTCTTCTTTTTTTCCTTTTTTCTTTTTGACTTCAGTCAGTTTATGTTAAAGGAAATGAATTTGTATATTCCGTAATTCAGTAATGTGTCATTTAAAAGAGATGGCTGGATTATTGTAATTTATTATTGCAATTTAACCTAATATCAGTTAGATAATGGAATATATTGAATATGTTATTGTATTTGTTAAAACATATGTACACACTTCTTCAGACGGTACTGCTCAAGTGCTCTTGCATGTGTTGTGATGTGCTTGTCATTTATTTACACATTTATGTTTTTTTTTATGTTTGTCTCTCTAAAAACTTGTTGTCCTGTAATGCTGTGTAACTGCACTGGCAAAGACACACATGGTTTTCATGGATATTGGACCAGACTAGACTCTCACAGTAAACATAGAGCAGTCAATCATATGATCATATGATGGGTGCAAACACTGTAATATAATATAAATGTAAACATCTGTCAGAAAATAACAATATCTAATAGGATTGTGAAAGGCAAGCCAGACACTGAGTATATAGTTGGAATAGCTCTCACACAGCTTACATTAGAGAGCAGATCAATCAATCCACTTAATTAATATTTCATGCCTTTGTATTGATGTTAAAGAAAATGACTCTGCTTGTTATGTCTATTGAGTGCATCCAGTTGTTACAACCGTAAAATTGACTTAATTATTTTGTCTCTCTTCTGAGTGACATTTCTGCCAAATCACCATCCCACAAACATTAACAATTAATTAATTACTTATTAATGTTCTATATTCTTTATTAAATGCATTTAGTCTCAATTGTACAACCATTTGACTATTAATGACCTCTGTATGTGCATATGTGTGTGTGTGTGTATGTCCTCTTTAGACATGAACGCTGGAATCTGTGCGTGTGTGCTGCTGGCGGCTCTCTACAGCAGCGGGTGCCTTGCTCTCCCTACACACTCACTGGATGAGGGGCAGTTGGAGGGAGCTGTAGCCGAACACACGCGACACACCCGTGCAGCGCCACTTAGTGGTCAGATCGCTTTGCTGTCTAAGGTACAGGAGAAGGACATGGAAGAGGACCCTACCCGCAGGCTGAATGAACTCCTGGCCACACTCATTTCCAGAAAAGGTAAGACATGCCCTCTTTGAGCGTTCATCTGCTGTCGCATTCAGAAGCAGAATCTTGATAGGGTCTTCTGAAATACTAAAGACACTGGATTAGTAAAAGCGATTGACAAGCCATGCGAATCTCTCATGCACCTGCAAGCTTACCCTGCCATTCTGTCTACACTTTGCTTAGATGCTTAGTGTAGCTGTTATACTTTTCATTGAAATTACACTTTGAGATCCTGTAGCCATTATATTTCTCTATAAAGAACATTTAGATGTTCCATAGCCAATATATTTCTTTATAAATAACATTAAGACATTCTATAGCCAGTATTTGTCTCCAAATATTACAATTAACTGTTGTATGTACATTATGTTTCATTTTAACATTAAGCTCTTTAGTTCTACAGCAAAATTAAAGCATTCTAATGCACACCTAAGCCAAATATTTCCCCCATAGATGTTTTTAAATAAAATAATAAAATAATAATAATTTTCTCCCTAAATATTACCACCTTTCTTAATTTTACAGCTGTCTTCATTCTATACCTTTAAATCTACATCTATTTTATCGCTTTAAATACCAACACTCTTAGTGTGTTTTTGTCCTGTAATCTGTAACTCAAGGACTTCCCCCTGTCTCTCAGGTTCATATCGCAGGAGCCCCGCCAGCAGGTCAGCAAACGTCAACCACAGAATAAAGGACAGAGATTACCTGGGCTGGATGGATTTTGGGCGGCGGAGTGCAGAGGAGTATGAATACTCTTCATAATATCCAATCAAACCGTCCATCTCCAATCATTCGACCAATCAACCAACCAACCAACGTATCTGTACAGAGAGAGCCATCTTAGTCTTTCTCCCTGCCAAAAATCAAGTCATTGTCGGAGAGCTCTTTCTCCACCATACTTCTGATGTAAATTAGTTTGTACAATGAAGATGCAATATATGAAAATATATGTTTAACTCATACACATTGAACATACACCCACATTTTTTGCAGAAAAGAAAAAAAAATGACTGGGAATGTGGTCTGTTTTATTTATTTTCTTATATTTGTGTACATATGATTTTGTCCTCTCGTTCAAAATAATGTTAAAAAAAAATATGTTTGGGAATAAATCATTGCCTTAACTCATTCACCCAGAGTTCAGCCCCTGTGAAATTTGTTGAAATGAGATGAGGTTGTTATTGTTTGTATTGGACAGTATCCCGTACCGGGATGATGGGCCTGATGCCATTACATTCATTCAAAAATGAATCACAATCCAAACATAATGAATTAGACAAAACAGTAGGTGGGGGCAGTGAGAAACCGGGCCTTTATTCAAAAGCAGATGGGATGCCATGGAAACACTGATCAGATTAGTTAGCGTTAGCATGGGTACTCAAAGCCAAAGCCTTACTAGCTTTCTTTTACTGCTTCACAGAGAATGACAGACACTCAGGAATTCTTGATTGTGGCTTTAATAATAACATCTGAAGCAATGCACCACAGAATGGCGTGGAAAAACGATAACGGAGCAACTGGCACAAATTAGCCCAGCCCTTCCCACAGAAAGCACTGGGGCCCAGATCAGCCATTTGTTCAGTGCTCAGGGAGAGCGCTTACAGTTAATGGCCTTATTATGAACACATTCTCTTATTGACCCCCTGAAGCAGCAGTGCTAGTGTGAGTGTAAGCAGCCGTCTTTGCTCCTGTTTCTCTACTAACAGCCTCAGGGACAGATCAGTGTACAGACAATAAAAGACTTGCTTTTACTCGTGCAGTACCAGAGCATGAAGGTAGAAAGGGGGAGAGAGAGGAAGAGAAAAAAACAGAACTAGAGAGAAAAAAAAAAGGGGGGGGGGCAGAGAAACAGAAAAGAAAGAGACAGACAGAGAGAGAGAAAGATAGAAAATGGAGAGAGAGAGAGACAGAGGGAAGAGTTAGACAGACAGAAAGTGAGAGGAAAGCAGACAGAGCAATAGGGAGAGAGAGAGAGAGAGAGAGAGAGAGAGAGAGAGAGAAAGAGAGAGAGAGAGAGAGAGAGAGAGAGAGAGAATGGAGAAAGAAACAGCAAAAGGAAAAAAGGAAAACAAATGGGAAGAGAGAGACAAAGATGCAGAGTGCAAAAGAGATAGAGAAACAGAAAAGACAGAGAGCGAAACGAAGCAGAGAGCATGAAAGAGAAACAGAGAGGGAGAGACAGAAACTGGGAGAGAGGGAGAGAGAGGGGGAAGAGAGAGGGACAGATAGAGAAGGACAGATAGAAACACAGAGAGACAGAGACAGAGAGGAAGAGATAGAAACAGAGACAGACAGAGAGGACGAGACAGACAGAGAGAGGGGGAGAGATAGAAACAGAGAGACAGACAGAGAGGAAGAGGGAGAGACAGAAACAGAGAGGGAGAGATAGAAACAGAGAGACAGAGAGGGGGAGATAGAAACAGAGAGACAGAGAGGGAGAGACAGAAACAGAGAGACAGAGAGGGAGAGATAGAAACAGGGACAGAGAGGGAGAGACAGAGCAGGAGAGATATAAACAGAGAGAGACATATAGAGAGACAGAAACAGAGAGACAGTGGGGGAGAGATAGAAACAGAGACAGAGAGACAGGGACAGAGCAGGAGAGATAAACAGAGAGAGACATATAGAGAGATAGAGGGAGAAGGAGAGATAGAAACAGAGAGAGAGAGAGACAGAGAGAGGGAGGGAGAGGGAAAGATAGAAACACAGAGAGAGACAGAGAGGGAGAGACAGAAACAGAGAGAGAGACAGAGAGGGAGAGACAGAAACACAGAGAGAGACAGAGAGGGAGAGACAGAAACAGAGAGAGAGACAGAGAGGGAGAGATAGAAACACGTAGAGAGACAGAGAGGGAGAGATAGAAACACAGAGAGAGACAGAGAGGGAGAGATAGAAACACATAGAGAGACAGAGAGGGAGAGATAGAAACACATAGAGAGACAGAGAGGGAGAGACAGAAACACAGAGAGAGACAGAGAGGGAGAGATAGAAACACGTAGAGAGACAGAGAGGGAGAGACAGAAACAGAAAGAGAGACAGAGAGGGAGAGACAGAAACAGAGAGGGAGAGATAGAAACACAGAGAGAGACAGAGAGGGAGAGATAGAAACATGTAGAGAGACAGAGAGGGAGAGACAGAAACAGAGAGAGAGACAGAGAGGGAGAGATAGAAACACGTAGAGAGACAGAGAGGGAGAGATAGAAACACGTAGAGAAAGACAGAGAGGGAGAGATAGAAACACAGAGAGACAGAGAGGGAGAGATAGAAACACAGAGAGAGACAGAGAGGGAGAGATAGAAACACATAGAGAGACAGAGAGGGAGAGACAGAAACAGAGAGGGAGAGATAGAAACAGAGAGAGAGACAGAGAGGGAGAGATAGAAACACGTAGAGAGAGACAGAGAGGGAGAGATAGAAACACGTAGAGAGAGACAGAGAGGGAGAGATAGAAACACAGAGAGAGACAGAGAGGGAGAGATAGAAACACATAGAGAGACAGAGAGGGAGAGACAGAAACAGAGAGGGAGAGATAGAAACAGAGAGAGAGACAGAGAGGGAGAAATAGAAACAGAGAGGGAGAGATAGAAACACATAGAGAGACAGAGAGGGAGAGACAGAAACAGAGAGGGAGAGATAGAAACAGAGAGAGAGACAGAGAGGGAGAGATAGAAACACGTAGAGAGAGACAGAGAGGGAGAGATAGAAACACGTAGAGAGAGACAGAGAGGGAGAGATAGAAACACAGAGAGAGACAGAGAGGGAGAGATAGAAACACATAGAGAGACAGAGAGGGAGAGACAGAAACAGAGAGGGAGAGATAGAAACAGAGAGAGAGACAGAGAGGGAGAAATAGAAACAGAGAGGGAGAGATAGAAACAGAGAGGGAGATATAGAAACAGAGAGAGAGACAGAGAGGGAGATATAGAAACAGAGAGGGAGAATATAGAAACAGAGAGGGAAATATAGAAACAGAGAGGGAGATATAGAAACAGAGAGAGAGACAGAGAGGGAGATATAGAAACAGAGAGGGAGAATATAGAAACAGAGAGGGAAATATAGAAACAGAGAGGGAGATATAGAAACAGAGAGAGAGACAGAGAGGGAGATATAGAAACAGAGAGGGAGAATATAGAAACAGAGAGGGAAATATAGAAACAGAGAGGGAGATATAGAAACAGAGAGGGGGAGATAGAAACACAGAGAGACAGAGAGGGAGAGATAGAAACAGAGAGAGACAGAGAGGGAGAGGGATGAAGAGGGAAAAATAGAAACACAAGGAGAGACAGAGAGGAAGAGATAGAAACATAGAGAGGGAGAGATAGAAACACAGAGACAAAGGGGGAGAGACAGAGACAAAAGGGGGAGAGACAGAGACAGAGAGAGAGGGAGAGAGAGGGAAAGATAGAAACATAGAGAGAGACAGAGAGGGAGCAGGAGAGATATAAACTGAGAAAGACAGAAACAGAGAGAGAAAGAGAGAGAGAGAGAGGGGGGGGGGGGGGGGGGACAGAGGGGAAGAGAGGGAGCCTGCGCTGTCTTTTGTGTAAACCACTCGAGTTAGCACATAATGGATGGATTGTAGGTTGGCAAATGAGAGAGCAATGGTTTATAGTGAACAAAAAGCACCATTATGCCACAGGTGTGCCTCAATGAGAGCCGTTTCTTTCTGTCAGACAATAAAAAGTGATCCCATAAACACAGGCCAGCTCATGCACACCCACACTGACTCTCTCTCTCTCTCTCTCTCTCTCTCTCTCTCTCTCACACACACACACACACACACACACACACACACACATACACACACACACACACACACACACACACACACACAGCATGGTACAAAAAATGATGTTTTGACTTATAAGCTTAAGAAATGTTCTTTGTCTGTCACACATTATAATACGCTGTTATTAGAAGTTCAGTGTTTATTATTATTATTATTTATTCTCATTTTGCACCACAACAGGTTGTTTATCTAAGCTGCTCTTGAAACTGCGACATCGAAACCCAGTGAACGGTTTTACGCACTGCTACAGCGACAGCAGAAAATGAGCAGTTATGAAAGAGCGGAGAGTTGATTATGGAAGAAAAACTAAACTAAATCAAATCCAAAGCTATTCCTTCCACCATACCATCTTCAGTATTCCCCAAATCTATCCATCCCACCAGAGGAGAGATAAATAAGGCTGGAAAAATAATCTAAGTAATCTGCAGCAGTTTGAGCACCCTAGAGCCACCTGCATGTTCCTCAAACCCTCTCCTGTAGTGATAAAAGCTTCATCTGGATGCCCCTTTCACCTCCCTGATTCGATTGACAGCCTTAACCACTGTATATCATCTTGTCCTTTATTTACTCATCACTCACGTGTTACTGTTGCAGTTGCTTTCCCAGGTCAACTAGAGGAGGAGGGGTTTCCATGTAGTGTCTTGGTTTCTCTCAATGTTTCTTTCTTTCTTTTTTACCCAATTTTCTCCACAATTTAGCTGAGCAAACTAACCCACCCACTCACTTGGAGGGTAAGGACAAGCATATGCCTCCTCTGATACATGTGAAGTCAGTCACTGTAGCCAATGCAGCATCACTAGGCAGTAATGAGGGGAGAGAGTGGGGGTCATCAAGTAGGCCTAAGATATAGGACCATGGTGTTTGCGTGAGGCTGGGAGTGAATTAAACACCCTAAACACCTGCACAACCATGTTAATGAACTTTACTACATAAACATTTACTCGTTTACACTAATAAACAGCCTTAAAAACCACAGGGGTATTTTGTACTTATAAGTGGTGGAGCGAAGGCCAGGATGCACAGAGAGGTTTAATACTGTATAAATACGTACACACAATACGTACACACAATGCAGAACCAAGCCCTGACGTCAAAGCCCAGCAGGACACACTTTTAGATCCTAAAAAGAGGACCTCCCAGGGGAGGACATCTCGTCACCATAAGCAATGGGCTACAACTGCCTGCCTGTCCACACAAACTCTCTTCGCTTAAAGAACACAGAATAACAGCACAGTGGCAATGTGTGAATAGCTGATTCTCACCACTCACTTAACAGGAAATCAGGGACAAGGCTAAGGAACAGCACTAAGACCTTTAGCACCACACAAAGAGCAGGAATGACTTCCCTTACTGGTGTATTTTTGTCTTCTTAATTGACCGGTGTTCTCTTTATTAATTCATGTTAGGGTCATTAAGCAGTCACTGCCCTTTACTAGGATATGTATGTGTGTGTGTGTGAGGGGGAGGCGGAGGCGTCTGAGACTGGTTCTTTTATGCTCTACCGGAAAAAGTACACTGCCTCAAGGTGTCCCATCTTTCATTTTGGGAGGTTATGCGCTATATGGACAAAAGTATTGGAACACATGCTTTAAAATCAAGGAAATATGAAAAAGAATATCCTGCTTTTGTTGGAGTAACTGTCTCTACTGTCCAATTTGATTGCATTCAGCGGCAACAGCATTAGTGAGGTCAAGATGTTGTATGACCACAAGCCTAACATCATCCCAAAAGTACTGGATGAAGCACCATCATTTCAGAGTGGGGGGGGGGGTATCATTTATAGACTGTTTACAGTTGACCTTGTCGTTGAACTACATTGTGCTTGTATATCATGTAAAGCTGTTAGAGTTGTAGAAGCAGGGACCGTTAGTATGTGACTTTACTCATTTGTTTATTGCACTTTGATTGAATTTTTTGGCCTCTGTAATAAAGATTTTTTTTTCTGAAAAGATAGTACAAGGGATGGGGCTTGTTAAAATGCACCCTCTTGTGGTACGAAATTGTGACACAATTGTGAATCTGAAACTAAACCAACTGGAACTAAGATTTTAATATCCATATTCATATAAAGAGTTTGAGGTTTATCAAGCCTAGTAACATTAAATGTTGTATACTACATTTGTTTTAATTATTTTTTTGCTTTTTGTTTTTTTTCAGAAGCTGTTTTTTTGGAAAATAATCTAGAATAGACTAAAAATTCAAAGATGCCTCAAAGTTTAGACACTACTGAACACAAGTCAATAGGGTGAATTCTGCTATTCACAGTTTTTTATTTTAGGAAGAGGTGGGTCTTCAGTCTGGGTTTGAAGTGAGTGATTCAGCCGTTCGGACACCCAGGGGAAGCTCGTTCCACCACTTTGGTGCAGGACAGAAAAAAGCATGGATGCTTGTCTTCCGTGGATTTTGAGGGATGGCAGGTCGAGCCGAGCTGTACTTGAAGCTCAAAGGGCTCTTTCATTGATTCATTTGAAGGAAAAAGAAGGTGACCATGTTTGAATCAACTGGTTTATTGATGTATTTTCTGCCAGTAGGAGCATCTGAAGTTCCTGAATGCATAAGTCCACTTAGTTTTTTTGACTTAGCTCTTGCCACAAGTTCCAATTTTTGTTGACATATTTTTGTCTTTTTGTATAAAAAGTTTTCGCATATTTACCATTTACAGTGTACAGGTGGCAAAACGTCCCTTTTGTGATCTGAGGAAATAAAAACCATAAATGAAATGAACATACAGTCATGTAGGACACCTCTGTGGTTCTGCAATACATTCAAGAAGAACATGTTCAAGTCATGATTAAGTGCACACACACAACTTCAACAGACAATCCTCTTTTGCTGTGACAAAAACAAAAACAAACAAACAGAGGATTCTAAATACAGGCATCTTTCAGAACACAGTTATGGCTCCATGTGCTTTCTGGACAACATCATTTGCTATCAAATACCCTTCAGATATTATAACCGATAACGGCATTTCCAGCTCGGTTAAAACGCTTTCGGTAGAGTCAACCCAAACCCATAGCTGCAGTGCTAACTCCAGTGTATACTGAGGCAGGCAAACTCAACAAAACGGAAGTCAGTATAGGATTAAATAATGGATCATTAACATCAGGCACCATGATATTCGTAGATATTCATACCACTAACTCAGTTACCATAATTCATTTAAAGCTTACAGTTCAGTCTTCAGAGAGTTCAAAATAATCTCTCACCAAAAATACTTTACACTTTACAATGTTTAAATATGCATAAAATGAGCCAGAGGTTTTAAAAGTCTCTGCAGTTCTGTTGCTTGTGTTGGGAGAATTGGACACTGCCTTGAAAACATGATGGATTTTGATGGACTCTCCTTTACTCATGTATTTCATACCTAGTTTGCATGGATTACTTATTCAACTGCATTTACTTTACACACATATGCACGCATACACTTATAAATAACATTGGTCTATCAACAAAGCACAAGAAATCAGTCAGTCAGTCATATTCAGTGAGGTTAAACCACCGCTACGTTCATCCACACATCAGTCAAATAATCCTCTCATTCTCAAAATTCATTACCGCTATTTTTCATAACTTTGGACTGAGGGAGGTCTTACAGTACAGCGAGTGACATTGCTTGTGCTAGTTAGTACAAATTTTGTAATAAAACCCTCTATTAAGGGCCATATACATGTTTATTACATTGTAATAAGCACTATATTACACCTTATTAGCACTCAAGAATTGCATATGCTGTCAACATAGAATAAAGGATATGGGGGTGGTCTACTCAAATATTTTCAGGGGTATTCATTTGGGCATTACAAACTAACTGAGATAACTTGGCATTAGCACAGCTCCACTGCCTTTCATTGTTAAATTTTGCAATAGCATAGACGTGTTGAGGGTGCCTCAGTCAACTGCACTGAAAAAGACAACCAGACTCGAAGCACACAGTGCTCTGGGCTCAGGAAGACCAGATTAGTTGCACATTGGAATACACAGATATGGTCTAATAGTACAGTTATTCAAAATCAAAAAGTGCTTACAGTGGGCTTTTAACCAGGGCATGGGCAATTAAGGTTCTCTCTTCGAAAATATGCTACATTTTCTTGCAGCCCTCAAGTGCAAAAAACTTTTTATACAACAGCACAGGGTTTCTTGCTCTCGTTACTGGGAATCCACTGTCCTGCACATTTCAGCACACCTGAAGCAGCTCAGGTGTCTTCATCATCAATTGACGAGCTGCATCAGATGGAATTGTGAAGGTAGGGGGACCCCGGAACAGAATTAAATAAACAATTCACTGAAAAATTACATTTACACAATTTTCTCTTTGCTTTAAACATACACTCTTAAAAAAAGGGTTCTTAACAGTGAATGGTTCTATAAAAAAACCCTATGGCATCTCAAAAAACCCTTTAGTTTGCTTGAGTGGGTAAAGGGCTCTTTCCAGTGATGGTCTTTTGTAGGTGGTTCTATATAGAACCTTTTAAAATGGCTTAATTTAGCATCAAAAAGGTTATTAATCATCATCACTGAGTCAAAGGATCAGGTTTTCAGTCTTCTATAGAACCCTTGATGTTAAAAGTGTAGCTGATCAGCGTCTGAGATTTGCTACTTTCGTTGTGGGTGATAGACTTTTCTTAAGCAACATGAGCCTCACAGCTATAGCGCAAAACTCAAGAAACTTCTAAAACCATTCTGGTCTTGGCTTGGCATAAGAGAAAAAAATGTAAATATGGATTTTCAATAAACCGCTCTCAAGAAACCATGAAATAAAGGGCAAGGGCACAGATTGGACACGCTGGATGAACTGTACCATTACATGTGACAGACAACAAAACAAAAAACAATGGTAATACAGTCACAGCTGCTATACAAAATAATCTATACAAATCTCTTACAGGCACAGTCGATCTGTCGTAGGAGTAATGTACTTGAAGCATGTATATAGTACAGACACGGAGGGGCTGCAACAGAGAGTAATGGAGAACGAGAGAAAGAAAGGCAACATTCACTCCTCATTGAGGCTAGTTTTTCTGGAAGGTTTAGGGGCCAAGAGTAAATCATCTGTTGGAGGCCCTGGACCCTTCATTGCCATGCTGGCCCCTACCATAACTGGGTAACTTCGGTTTCTTCGCATCCCTGGCAGTGGCAGTCCTCCTATAGGGCTGGTAACCCCAGGATGAGTCCCGAAAGGTGGTCCGCCCAGTCCCAGCACAGGTCCTGGGGTCACGGCCCTTGGGCCTA
Organism: Salminus brasiliensis; assembly: GCF_030463535.1. Classification (NCBI taxonomy): domain Eukaryota; kingdom Metazoa; phylum Chordata; class Actinopteri; order Characiformes; family Bryconidae; genus Salminus; species Salminus brasiliensis. Next base: position 16,418,586 of record NC_132882.1, on the reverse strand, counting down.
GGCTGAAACGCTTCACCTTGTCTACCAGGCGGAGGTTCTGCACGCTTACTTCAGTCTGGCACTGCGAGTCCGAGTGGGCCTTTGCCCCCCGCATCTCCTTCAGGATGGAACTGGCCGGCCGCGAGGCCAGAAAGTTCTCGTAGGGCGGGTCAGAAGGGCTGAAGTCCAGAGGCAGCACTGGGCTGGTGGGTTTGGATTTGATGGGGGAATTAGGAGGGGTGGAGGGCAGTGTTTCTGGGCCCTGAGTAAAGGGGCTGGCTGTACCTGAGGCAGAGCAGGACGTGGACTCTGGGACAGATGCGGTCTGGGCCCGGTCCCAACTGTGAGGGTTGTAGACAGCCGCAGAGATGCCTCGCTCCTGCAGGAGGCGCACCAGTCCGAGAGAGGTGCTGGTGGTCTTGGTGTGGTCACGCAAGTTGGTGAAGCTTTCGGCCAGGCTGAGGCGGCGCGGAGTGCAAGGGGTGGAGACCGGAGTGGAGCGCATGCTACTGCTGGACATAACACAGGACACCAACGAGGGAGCTGCAGACATCAGGCTGAAAAGAAAAATGTTTGTTATTATAAAGTAGATGGAGATGTTTAAAAGGCATGAAAAATTCTCTGTTAATTACTTAACACTTTTTGATTAAATAAAATATTTTATTATTTGAGTTTTCACTGTGACTTCGACACAGTTTGGAATCTTTGGCTCAGCATAGCACGCTACTATTTTGCCTATTAGTACCTGTTTGAACGCTCAATTACTGATGTAGTCAATTCATGACAGCCCTGTACAATTTACACATGACTGAACTCTGCATTATGCACCAAGTTATTAAAAATCATTGTGGTGTTCATGGAACTATTACAGAGAGCCACATGGGATTTAGTCCATGTGCAGAGATTTCTACTGGACTGTTGGGTAGAATCCATGTACTCCTGTATTAGAAAGCAGGAAGCTATTTGGGATTTAGCTTTACTTTGATGTTTGTGATGCATGTGGGACATTACAGATTTGAACGTGAGCTTTCAAGTCGCTTTAGAGCACAGGTGTGTTCACATTAACTACTTATAGACCGCTTAGCCACACAAATGTCCACCATGATGTCTGAGATTGGAGCTAAGCAAAAAGAAATCTGAACTGAACAGTAGGGCTAGTAACGTAAATGCAGCCTTAAATAAATAGCCTTAAAAAAATAGATGCAGTCAATCAACTTCTAGGCTAATATTGCTAACTAAACTTTTCACTAATCTGCCTCAAATCTCGATTGAAAATCTACCTAAACATGTAGTAAACATCTGTGAAACGTACTGGTTTGTAGTAAAAAATGTGCGTAAGGTAAAAGTGGTTCTGATCACTGAAATGTATGACTGGAGTAGGTCATACTATGTTCTTAACTACAACAGTTTGTCTGCATGAAACAAATGAGGATCTGGATGCATTCTGAATGCACTGCGAGCTGGTTAAGAGACATATTTGGAAATGGTGAGGAGATGAAATTGGTGACAGCCTAAGCCCAGTTAGCAATTGTTAGTTAGCATTGTAAGACTAGACCCTCCTGTTCTAAACTAAAGAATCAAGCGCAAAACACATGTCTTGGCTGATAGACTGCATCTGGGGTAAGTGATGAATCATGTTAATTAGATTTTTCTTCAAACTATTCTTTTAACCTCATTAAACCATATAAAAAACACTATTTCAACATGCATTTTACCATGTTCTATTCTGCTACAATGGCAATATGCCATTTGAGGCTGTGTTACAGTGACCTTACCACAGTTACTAAAATATTAACACCCCTTTGACTGCAGAAGGGGCAGCTCCCAGGATTTTAACTTGACCTCGGTCTCCATGATGCTTATAAAACACAAATCCAAATTCTGTAATCCTGTGTACATAACATGTAACCTGGCTTCATGTTCCTCACACAAAAACACATTTTTTAAATGGACACACGCTTCCAGTGATTATTAAATAACACAGAACACTTTCTCTCTCTCTCTCTCTCACACACACACACACACACACACACATGCATCATTCTTCTATACCCTGCAGACTCTACAACACTGCTTACAACTTCAAACACATTTGCGATTAGTCAGAATACTGTAAGTATACTGGCACTCATAGATGTTAACCTTCTGTTTGCTCAAAGACCTCAGTGTTAGGTTGGAGACTCCTTCTCCAGGACAGTTAGAATGTTAGGGAGGTACAGGTTTGGTTAGAAAGGCATGCGCACACGCCTGTAACCAATCATGCTGGGGTCATGTGACCACTTCTCACCCTGAGTGGGGGTGGCTCACAGAGCCTGCTCTAAGCTCGACCTCAGAACAACATGGTACAGTGCCTCCTCCTCCTCATCATCATCATCATTATCCTCCTCCTCCCCATCATCATCATCCTCATCACATAATCTGCAGAGAGCCAATCATATTGTGTGTGGCTACCCAAACACCAGACAAGTAATTCTCTGTGCTTAAACTGAGCACCTACATTTACTGATCTTGTTGTTGAATTTAGGGGTGTAGAAGGGGGCTTGGTTAACCATAAAGATTAGCCATAGCCAAGGAGACACAAGACAACAAAAAGCACGAGAATAATTATCAATTCAGATAAAAGCTATAAAAATACATAGTCACTGTGAAGATCACATGTTCATAACCCTGAAAGACTAGGAGCACTGGAACACTAACTTGCAGGATCAGGGTTGAGAACCTGTGTTGGTATGGTATATGTAAGTAAGATAGCTGAGTGTTCTGTGCCCTCTAGTGGTGAGAGAAAAGTAGTGCAAGACTTACCTGGGTGTGACACTGGTCAGCTCATCTGAGGGGTGGAGTATCCGGCAGGTAGTGAAGGTGTAGGTGGAGTTAGTGTGAGACATACATTTTCCAGGGAAATGCACTGGGGGCAGCAAGGGAGGAGAGGAACAGATTAGAACAAGTAGAAACACCAACATTAAAACATGCTCACACACCCAAACACACCAGAGAATCGAAGAGTTCAAACTGCAGTAGGAACTGGAAGCCTGAGGTCACACGGTTACATGCCCTTAAAATACTCTTAAAAATACCTTTTATTATGCATGCTTCAAAAATGTTCATAAATATTTTGATTCAAAAAAGATTTTGCTTCAAGGTGTAGCTTCCAGTTTCCTGATGCAATTTTAAAAAGACGCACACAATAGGACAGAATGAAAGGCAAGAAGGATGATTACATTATTAGACAGCCACGTATTGATAAGGCATTCAAAAACAATAATTACATAAACAAGAGCAGTGCTTGTATGTATGTGTGTCAGAGTGACACTATGCACACGTCTGTTTATTACAGGGTGCACACTGCAGTGCTGACAGGCCTGGCACCAGTCTTTGAGAGAATGTGTTCAAGTGCTGGTGTGGTGCATCTGGTTGCAAATGTGACCTGCATGATGCCCTCACTGCTCTCACAGTCATGTGAGTGAGTACACCAAGATCACACTCAGTTTTTAATAGAACCCTTGACACTTGAGCCTGTAACATACACACACACACACAAACATACACTTCACTCCATGACCTCTTACTGGACCCTAGTCAAGTGTCGAGGCTCACTTGTTGGGAGGGTGTATGCATTCTTGCCCACACACAGACTGACTGACTTCATTCTCTAGCACTTGACTCAACTAATCAGACAGTAAACAAGTCCCTTCTAATCTGATATGGGTGTGTCACAGCAGAACACTAGCACATGCAGAAGGGGGGTACCCCAGTACCAGAGTTGAAATCCTGTGCTCTAGCTCATCACTAGTTTGTGATCTATAAATCTAGCATGAGGGTGAGATACTGTACCTTTTATCAATCTACATAGAGTAAAACAGTTATATGAAGAGCACTGAAGGAAGTTGTGAGTAAATGATGATTGGAATGATTGGGCAAAAACAGGTGCAAAGATTCCCCTGAGCAATGAGAAATTTAGGACTAAAAGACAAATGAATCAGATATGAATCTGAGAGGTGCAAGACATGAGAATATGGTCTATGGTAGCTGTATCTAATCTTAACAGATTGAGAAATATGACCTTTCTAAACTCTATCATCAAAATCTAGAATACACAGTACAATGTTGAGAACAACTGTTCCTCATATTGACCACAAATCAGGCCCACAAAGCATTATCCTGAGTGAAGTAGAATTCAAACATACTCTGCCAATGCAGATGACCTCTATATTCATCAGTGTTAGACTATATTCTCATTGCACAGCACAAAGAATGGAGCCCGGACAGCAAACTGACTGATCCATGCTCTGCCCACAAGACATTCTTTTGAAGCAACTGCTGCAAGGTTTACAGACCAGCAATCAGTCAAACAGTGGTAGTGCATAGCTCTAGAGAAGTAATATTTATTCTGACAAAGTATTAAGACTATTCAGATTGAGTAGTTAAAATGGTCATCATCAGTGACTACAAAACTGCTTGTTTCAAACCTGCCAAGGTTTTGATTAGATGCATACAGTATATAGAGAAAAGTATAGGGACACCTGCTCATTAATTTGTTAAAAAAAAAAAAAAAAAAAAAAAAAAATTCCTGCTTTTGTTGAAGTAATTGTCTGTGCTGTCCTGGGAAGGTTTTCTACTAGCACTGCTGTGAGGACTTGATTGCATTCAGTGATAAAAGCATTAGTGAGGTCAGCATGTTGTATAAATCACAATTCTACCTCACCCCAAAAACATTAGATGGAGTGCCATCGTTACAAAAAACACAGTTTCACTGCTCCACAACTCAATGCACGACATGTGCAACAGAAGGCTGCAAGTAGAGACGGGTGTGTCTGTAGGTCCTGCATGACCTGGCTTATTAAACCACATAGTTTTGATAACAGTATTAAATTATGATATGATTCTGATAATGTAAATAAATGAGGACATTAAATAATAATGACGTACATTAAAGCTGTAAAAAAGTAACATTACTGTGGCAGCAACTCACACACGTTTTTACTTTACTGAGCCAACTGCACTAATGAATGCAATTTTAATGGTGTCTAGTTCTGAAACACTGCAGTGTGCTAGTGTGTGGTTTGGGACACAGCCCGCTACACTAAAGCATCAGGCAGAAAAAGCCCAGAAATGTGGGTTGGTCTGGAGTAGACCTGTGCCTGTGCACAACTCTGTATTTGGTTGGTATAGATGTGTATTCACTACAAGGGAGGATGACAAACACTTGGACATTAATCCAGTGTAGCACATCTGCACTCCAACCTTAAATCATTAGAATGAAAGGAATTTGTGTCACCATTCTATAAAGCTTGCCCGACATAGACAGTTGCTACAATAGAATGCATCTGTGGACTGTGCATAGATCAGTCAACTGGACAGAGACGGCCTGAAAAAAAAGACAAGTAAATGAAGGGGAAAAAAAAAAAAAGTCACTATACTCAAAATGACCACGGCAGCACGCATCAGGTGGAGATGAGGTAGTGGTGGGCGTGCTGTGGATGTGTGCCAGCCTGTTCCAGGCCACAGCATGAGGTACTCTATGTGACATGGAGTTGTGTAAGGATGGATGACACGTGTGACAAACAGGCAAACGTCCCCAGCGCTCCTGTGGGGCTTTGGCTGTGTGGGCAGTGCACGGTTTATGATGGCCCCCAGGCCGGCGTCAGGATGCTCCCTCACCAGATGTCCGCTCCTCGTCCTCTGGGGCCTTCTGAACCTCCAGCTCTGTCCCAGAGACCCCCACCTCTCCTCGATCTGCCCCATCATGCTCCTCGTGGCCAATGAGGTTGGTAATGGGCGAGCAGGGCAGAGAACCCAGACCTGAGGTAGAGAGAGTGGGGTGAGAGCGTTGATGCTCAGCTGGATCGTCTTCTTCCAAATCTGCGAACTGATACACCTCCTCCAGGTCCAGCTGTAGCGGCCTGAACCCCTTGGTCACTACGCCTGGCCGAGCGTCCAAAATGCCACCCAAGTTGGGCTGGGCCAGCTGCTGCCATGCATGCAGGGTGGCTGAGCCTGAGAGAGCAGAGAGAAATAGCAGAGATTAGACATGACTCAAATCTTCACTTACCTGTAACAAGAAATGGCACTTTAAAGTGTGGCAATGCTTAGGGTGCGAGGTAGAATGAAGGGAGTTTGATTGGATATACAGAAATATACATATATAGTAAACTGAATGCCTGCTAGACTTTTGGTGTGGGTAGTTTGTTGTTAATACTGTTGACAAGATGTTTGACATTTTTGTACACTGAGCATTTGCTCAGAAACTAGCATACACTTGAAAATATTATTAAATTAAAGTAATTAAATATGGCTGTATATATATATATATATATATATATATATATATATATATATATATATATATATATATATATATATATATATACACATACATACACACACACACACACACACACACACACACACACACACACATATATATATATACACACACTTCATAACTGTGAAGTTATAGTACTGTGTATTGCCCTTGTTCTGGATATTAATGCACCTGACTGCAGAAAACTCTCTACTCTAAAATACACTGCTGCCTTTAGAGGTGTCTGTGTGGTATACCCAGCCAAATCACTAAATGTTTAATGGATAGGTCAGTTCAGGTCAGCTGGGACAGCCTGGAGGGCTGAAATAAAATTGGTATAGTCCACAGAAAACTGCTTCTCGTTCTTGTTCCAAGAACAAAAATATTTTTGACCAAAAGATGTCCATCCCAACATTATATTTTGGAGTTTAGATTAAGAAAGATTAGACGTTAGATCTTTCTGTACAGTTAGGATCAGCACACTAGTGGTTTTATTGTGCATGTATTGCTCTGACGGTTAGGAACAGACATTGAGCAGAAAGAAAGAAAGGAAGAGAAAGAAAAAGAGGGATGCAAGAAAATGAATGAAGAATTTATTGAAGACTTGAGTGACAGGAAAAGAAAAAAAGAAGGTGGTTAAAACTGAAAAGTGACATTGAAGAATGCAGGATTAAACATGTACAGAAGAAAAAAATAAACAGGGAAAGAGGAAAAAAAAAAGAAAAGAAACAAAACGTACTGGACCTAACCAACCCGAGAGCAAAATCATGCTTACGTATATAATTTAAAAATGTAAAAAAAAATTCACACAGCAATTAAACCAGCCTAGATACTCACTATCCCACCTCTGAGGTCCACCCTTACTGCTGTTGTGCAATTTTCCCTCTCCTCTGATTTTCAGTTGGATGAATTCCTATCTGGCTGTTCAGACTAAATCACCAGATGTACCAGATTTCCATTGCACATATAAAAGGGATCGGAAATGAAATTCAGTGTGGTTTTGTTGTTCACACTACCACACATTTTTGTCAAATATAGCAAAAAAAAAATTGGGCCACTTTTACCTGCTGTGTGAACGTATTCTAAAAAAACACCCAAGCAATATACTCTACAAACTACAACTGGTTCTCTGAACAATGCCACAGAGGACTACTTCTGATTCCAAAAAGAACCACTGTTTGTAGATTTGAGAGCGTGAAGAACTTAGGTTAAGATTTTTTTTATCAATTAAAAAAAGGAGCTCATGTACATGGTATTTATGCATGATTTTAATGATGTATGATTATTTTTTGTTATTCAGCTAAATGTGCATATACTGCCAGCAGGTGGCAACAGAGAGCCAAACCAATTTTCTCTACTGTTTCAGTGGCAAATAGTTTATACTTGTAGCATTTATATAATAAAATAAACCTTAAGTGTGAACAGAGAGCACTTATTCAGTCACTCACCAAAACTTTACATATTCAAATACACGCTAAACTAGCTATCTATGCTAAAAAACCTTAATAAAGCCATAAAGTGCTTTAGTGGTTAGCTCCATGTTTACCAGACAGTTCTGTAACAGAAATCTACGAGAAATGTCTACGAAAAGGGCTTATTATATGTAGCTCAATATGTATATGTAATATGTAATATATGGCTATATGTGTGTGCCTAAATCTCAAACCAACAGCGTGGCTGTGTGTGTCTGAAGTAGAAGGAGTGAGGTGTGGAGAAGTCATCAGAGTGGTGGTGAATGAGAGCCCACAAGGAATCTAAAAACAGCAGGGCTAGAGGCCTGCTTCTGGCTTGGTCACCTTCCAGAGGCTTGACTATCTGCAGCTTCTCAGGTAGGTAGGAGCGGCTGCTGTAGACCGAATAGACAGAGTGCAGCGTGCCCAAGGACATGATGCTGTCAGCGGGTGTCAGAGAGCCTCCTCCATCACTGCCACTGCCCTGCTCCCGCTCTTCATACACTTCGCTCTTCTCCTCGGCCAGAGCATTGAGCTTTCGTTCTCTCTCCTCCTCGAAGAAGCGCCGCTCACTTAGGTAATTATCGCGGCGGAGAGAAAGCCGTCGCAGCGCCGCCTCCAGATCATGAGAACCAGGTGTGCCTGGAGTGCCAGGCTTCTTGTTCGAGTCATCTGAACTGGAGAAACAAATGACAGAAGGAAGAAAACAATCATTCAAAAGTTCAGAATTACTACAGACATCCAACCCTGCAAAACCTCATTTCAGGGAGGCAGCACCAACACTACTTAACATAAAATTGACAGTGCTCTCAGCCACTCTGTCTCCCCCTCTCTCAGTCTTCCTCTAAAAAAGGAAGACCCCTGGTACTTCCAGAAGAGGTGGGACGTCTGTTACTATTTTCAATAATATAAAACCACTCCTAATGAAGGTGTTCAGCTACTTTAAGCTGCACCCATTGCTGACACAGATGTGCAAATGCACACACACAGCTTGTCTAGTCTCTGTAGAGAAGTACTGCTAGTAGAATAGGACTGGAGCAGATAAACATGAACCTACTGAAACCATGCCTAATGCAAGGTGTGGGCTAGAGGAGTAAAATACCCCACAACACTTTTAGGATGATGTGGGGTGGTGATCATCTAACATTATGACCCCACTAATGCTCTTGTTGCAAAATGCAATCAAATCCTCACAGCAATGCTCATGAAAGCTAGTAGAAAGGCCTCCCAGGACGGTAGAGACGGGTACTTTTGTCCACATATTATACACTTTTAAAGTAACGCAATTCTGTGAAACATATCTCCCAACGCTTTGCCACTCACCCGTCCTGTGGAGAGTGGCTCTCCAGCATCATGCTGTTGGTGCGATTGTCCGTCATGATCCCCTCTCCCCCGTACACACTGGACCTGGGTGTGCTCAGACAGCTGGAACGCCTAGAGTTAACACATGATGTCTGATTGGACCCTGGGATGTTCATGGGAGAGGGCCCCATGGAGCGCTGACGAACTGTCTGATTAATATTTCGCACGGTCTGGAAGACTCGCTTTGGATGAAGCCTGGCAACACAAACATAAATAGGTCAGAGAATTTCTTTGTGTATATTAAAGTACGACAACAAAGAGACATCAGATCTAGCCTCAAAATAACAAGACAGCTGTATTTTGGACAGTCACGCTAAAAGGGATAGGCTTACCTCTGCTCTTCAACTTCTGGGTCAGCCATTTGAATCTCTTTCCGCATTGTCCCTTCAATTTCAGCAGCTAAGGAGTCCTGTCAAAAACACAGACACACAAACAGCACCAATAATGTGTAGTGTGTTGTAAACAGCCAAGAAGAGTGTGGAATACAATTACAGCTGTCTTTTTCTCTTCTCTTTCTGCCAACCTCCTCGTCAAGTTTTGCATAAAACCACAGAAATGTTAATTTGAATGCCATGCAGGTCTATGCAAAGACCTGTGCAAGGATGTATAGCTTCCTAAATAAAATAACACAAATCAGAGCTTAAGGGCAAGAAATGAGCACAAACATAATGCAGGCGAACTGCACTAAACTAGAGCCTTAGTATTGAAAAGTAGTGGCACTACAGAGAGACTAGTATACCCTTTAAGCTTATTCAAGTGAGTTATCTAAATTTTCCACTCCTTCTCTTAATGCCCATAAGGCTGTTTCTTACTCTTGTTGCTCTATATTTATTACATAAGTGGTCTCACCATGGGGAAGAGGCCCAGTGAGTGAAAGCGGCGTGGGGTGCTCAGCGGCATCGTCTTATTCCTGAAGTTCTTCAGCTCCTCCTGAGCTTCATGCAACATCTCCATACACTCTGCATACTTATCCTCCAACTCTCGGAGCTACACACAGAAAAAGCGACAAGTGTCTCAGTTATAAACATTCAAGTATGGTGGAATCCATGCATTCAGTGCAGTATATGCCAGTGTCCTGAGCCTGGGTGTTTTTTTTTGTTTTTGTTTAATTGCCATGACTGGATTGCTGGAACTGCTGTATATCTTAACCTGCTGTTACCTCTGCCGTAAGTTGTCGCTGGGCATCTTTAGCAGCTCCCAGGTGCTGGGTGAGCTCTTCATTTTCTACTGCATACTGCAAAGAACAAACAAACAAAAAAAAAACACAATCTCACTGTGAACTCAACAGCATGAAATAGGTAGAAGCCCCCAAAAAGGAGCACTCACAGATTTGGCTTTTTTCTGTAGGTCCACAATCTGAGAGAGCAGGTGTGTGATCTCCTCTTGCTGCCTGGAGGCGTCTTCAGTCTTCTTTGCCAGCTCCTCAGCAAGGGACGAAATCTGCAGGTTAGCATCTCCTACACGAAAACAAAAATAGCACAGATCGAGAGGTAAGAGGAAAGTTGAAATTCAGGTTCAATGACCAAAAAAAAATCTCTCTATGCCAACATAAACCAGAAGTCCTGTCCAAAATAGACCTCCAAGACAGTAGAGCTTTCAAGTGCCTCAATACTTTAGTGGATCATTCTTGGAAATTCTGCAACATAAAAGCCCCAGATATTCAGCATCACGGCCAGTTGGTCACCCTCAGGTCAGAGTTTCCTAGCTTGCATCCTGCTGTCTAGCTACAACTGCAATTTGTGTCTTTCCTGCTGAGTTTGGAGACTCCCTGCCCTTAACCTCAGAAGAACTCTTGGATGAGCAGGTGTCTACAAACTGCTCCTTTAAAGCACCTTTATTTTTAAAGAGTGTAAAACCAGATAAAGCCTAAGCCTAGACTAAATAGGACTTATAACTAGTCAAACATCACTACCAATGCTACTTTGTCCAATACCTGTTTTTTAATCCATGTGCAACAACGAAGCCACTTATGGTCTTGATTTGAGAAGATACTAAACAGATGTATGAATGTGGATGTAGCTTTGTATCGACTGGACTGAGTTCACAACCTTCTATTGTGCTTTATGGGCCTCATTGCAAGCATTCTGTCTGACCGGTATACAGGCATACTCACTAAGCTCTTTTACACAGTCGTTCACCAGCTGCTGCTCCTTCTCCTCGTACGAGATGGTCTCCGTCTCCAGGTGGCAAGCCTAAACACACACACACACACACACACACACACACACACACACACACACACACACACACACACACAGATGAGAAACTCACAAAAGAAAGATGAGGTCTCACCTACAATACAGACATCATGTTACAGGAAACAGATCTACATGTGGAACATCACTTTCTTTGTAGTTTGTAATTTCATCAATATCTTTCAGTTCCTGTTTTTCCAAAGACCACAATCCTGTTGCCAGTACTGTAATTATGCACCAGTGTACCCTACCAGTCTAGACTTCTCAAACAATTCAGAGCCACAGCAACACGACCTTCAGTACTACACAAAGATCAACCTGTTTATCAGTATAATGTGTTAAAGTCCAATCTAAATATGAATAACAACTTTCTTCCAATTATTTGTGTGCGTGTAGGTACGTGTATGTCGTGTAGGTCTGTGTGTCTGCATGAGAATCCAGTAAAGCATGAAATTCTACCCGGATGGAGGTCAGATGGTTGGGACGTCATCTGCAGAGTAAAGTTACAGTAGGAAGACTCCATGCTGAGAGAAACAGAGCTGGCCCCATATCAAACATTACGGAAGATACGTCTAGGCAAATGTACTGGTCATTGCATGTCTGTTTATTTACATAGAGCAAATATACATATATATATCCCCGTTTTTCATTTCATTTCTCTGTTATATTAACTATGCAAATCCCGCTCATCTCGAGATGGGTGCTGATTAAGCCTGTAAAGACCAACACAAGTCTTCATCTCACCTCAGAGCGGAGCACGATGTTCTCCTCCTCCAGGTCCTTGAGCTTCTTTTGCAGTGAGTCCAGGGGGAAATAATTTGGCACTGACAGCGAGGAGTCATTCCGCCGGATCCTAATGCGCACGCACGCACACGCACACACACACACACACACACACACACACACACACACCCCGCTTCGGTCAGCCACATCTCCATGAAATTGCCATGTTTTAACCAAGCTGGGGCTTTAATATAGGCCAATGGTTAAAATATATGGGTAAAGTAAAGTGAAATGTAATTAGCAATTTAAGGAGTCCAATCAACAGGGAGCCAGTTACCAGTTGTTGACCCCGGTGCAATCGTTTGCCTGCACTGCTAGATGAAAAGAGTGAGAGAGAGAGAGAGAGAGAGAGAGAGAGAGAAGCAGTGAAAGGGTTGAGAAAAAGAGGAGTTGGGGGATGACTCACGGGGTAGAAGTGGTAGACTCCCCTTCGCTCTCCTCAGCAGCACTGGTGTAGAATTGGAGCAACTCATCCTTCATAGAGAGCTCGTGACGCAGCTGAGACACCTGCAGGTGTGCAACACAGCAGCAAAACACTCAGGGCCTACTTCAGGTCACCACAAATCATAACTGCTTCACTCCACATTACACCACTATTTATGGTTTTTGGAAATTGACACTAGTCAGCAGTCTGTAAAATAATGTTCAAAATGATCAGCAAACAGTGCCAAGTAAAACTCAATGGGTACACAGATATAGAAACTGGCATTTGATATTTTGCATGTACGCCAAGGCTAACAGATAAAAGTTTAGAAAAAGCAGACATTGGGATCTACATCTACCCTTATCATTACAGAGGCACTTTTGTAAAATTAAGAACTCTTATTTTTAGTTAAGTACTTTAGTGACATTATACACAGAGTGTTCAGTCACCCCAAAGCGGTCCTGGAGCAGAGCAGCTTGGCAAACAGATTATCGAACCTACGACCTTGTGGTCAATATCTCAGGACACTAAAACATTAATTAATTAAATGTCAAATATGATTGTGAATTACTGTGTGTCCTGTAAATTTGTGCTTTCAACTAAAACCAATCTATGCTTTTAGTACTTTTTTCCCCCTCCGCTTCTTTCCTTCTACCCATCTCTCACCTCCTCCCGTATGTGCTCCACCTGCTCCTCCAGAAACTCATTGCGCTCACTCAGCGTTTTATTTTTCTTCAGCAGGGACTGACCTATACGTGCTGCTAGCTCCAAATCCCGTTCTTTCTGCAAAGTGAGAGAGTGAGAGAGATTGAGAGAGAGAGCAAGAAAGAAAGTGCAATGGGGGAAGGGCGAGAAAGATACAGAGGATGAGAAAGAGAGAAAACAACAGCAATATAGAGAGGGGGAGAGAGGGAGGAGGAGGGAGAGAGAGCCCGAGAAAGAAAGAGAGTGTGAATATTTAACATTATTTTATTCAATTAAGTAATAAAAAATGAAAATGTATAAAATAATCTATTGAGAAATGAACCTATAAACACATCATAGTATACTGGGCAGCGTATATTAACTCATTTTACTCAGTAACGAAGAACATTACATGCAAATCCCCTTCACCATAGAGCAAAAGAACAAGTCAAACACATCCTTGTTCTGGAGCTCTGTTTGCCCGGGCTGTGAAATGTGTCTCATGTCAACACTGTAGGTCAGCAAGTACTTTACTGACTGTACAGTACTGTCCTCAGCATTAGAGGTAGGACAAACGCACTAACACGCACCTGAAGTTCATTCCATTGGAACATAAAGTAAATGACAAAAACAACACAAACAATAATTATGGCAATGTATAGTTGTCAGCCCTCAGTCAGTGCTCACGCATCAATAAACACCTTGCAGTGTTGAGAGATGGAGAACACTTCATATGATGCTGCTGCTGCTGCTACTACTTCCTCGCCCCTGTCACAGCTCAAAATAACCTCTCCACCCTCTTACACCCACCTAAATACAACCAGAACTGGGACTGACTTACCTCTTCAAGCAAACGTGTAACAGCATCTATGTCATTGTACGTCTTAGTCATCTGGCCCACTCTGTCAGCACACAGAACTGCAGGGAAATAAGAAACAGAAATATTGGCATTAGGATGGAATTTATTATTAAATCAAGATTTAAATTTACATAAAACAATGACAGTCACTTTAAACGCCTTTTTTTTTTTTTTAAATACAAATGCTGTGAATGACCAGAAGGAAAGTTAAGGAAAATTATTGAAAGCAAAGCTTTATTTTTCTTGCATTAAATACTTTCCTTGCACTACTTTTGATATTTTGATCTCTCTCTCCAGCTATACATGCATACATACATACACACGATAACAAAACTATGCCATCACAACACTTAGCTAGAGTGAGGATCATCCAACATCCTGACCTCAGGAACACTCTTGTCACTGAATGCAAACAAATCTTTACAGCAATTCTCCAAAATCTCATTGAAACCATAGATTGGACAACAGAGACAGTTACTCCAACAAAAGCAGGACAAAGTTATTTTTTAAATACCCCTGATGTAGGACGAAATAAATGCATGAGCAGGGGTCTTTCAAAAATGTTGAAGTGGATAACACTGGAGCAAAGGCTGAGGAGATAATCACTGTACTTACTTTTCAACATTTGCAAACAAATGATTTAAGAAAAAAAAAAACAGGGAGATTAAATCAAACAATTGAACCGAATTAAGTGAATAAAATAAAAATGGAACATTGGATTGATATCTAACCAGCTATGCAGCTAATACACACGGGTTGCTTGCAGGCTCTTGATTATAGGTCTAAATGGGTCTTCATGAAAAGTGCAGTTGTTCAGAAAAGCTTATTGTAAAAAACAGAAAATAAGTTATATCCTCTTATTAACCAAGCTTACGTGAAAGGCTCCGTGCTGAACAGGTATACTAATGTAGGCACACCAGCTAGCATACTCAATATACACACACACACACACACACACACACACACACACACACACACACACACACACACACACACACACACACAGAGCAGTGCAGTACTATAAGAGCACCACCCACACGCTGCGGTGTCTGTGACATAAGAGTAGCTTAAGTCTCTGATCAGGCAATATGGCAGATATGTGCAGGTCTCTTGGAAATAACTGTTCTGTGTAGCATCCTGGAGTGTAGATATCTCAGCAGAGGAAGAACTGTAATATTCTCTGAATCCTCACACATTTACATATTTCAGGATTTGTCTATTTGAGGTCATAAATAACCTCAGTAGAATGGAGCAATTTGCTTGGAGCAATTCTCGTACCTGCTGAAATCTCTTCAGGCCTTTTATCTTCAGTATTCTGTAAGTATCACTACAGGGTGAGCTGTTGCTATGTCCTACTGGGCAAAATGGCCATGTACAGGGTCTTTGACATAACCTTTTGGAGTCTGTCAAACATTACACAAAGTCCACGGCTTACAGCTTCAGGATCAAATAGCTAGTAACTAGTTCTGAGCATATGAATGTGGAATGGCTCACATACAGTAACTAAATATCTTTATTTGCATCATCCCATTGTCTACAGAAAGGAGCCGCCCTGATTTTCTATCTCTGCTGACCGTGACAATGAAGGATCGGCAAATAGTTCTCACGCAATCCTGCATAACACAAACCTGCCCCACCTTTTAGAGTGCTAAAGAACGGTCTCCACTGTTACATTTAACACATTACAACAACAGCCTCCCCAGTAAAGCCACACTGGAATGACCTTTGCTTATCTGTGTAGGACTACAAAATAGGATACTCAAGCTCCCAATAACCAAATTTGAGGTCAGTGGGGAAAAAAAGGACACGTTTACCCAATAACTGTCCATGCCATACTAGAACGTCATGTTGGCAGTCCTAAAGAAGCATTTCAAACGCAAGGGCCAAGGTGTTCCTGTATTCAGCAGCAGCGGGATAAAGCCCTTATCAAAAGGGAAACACTGTTGATAAGAGGGGAGAGTGAAAAGTGGCTCCAGTATTTTGGATCATTATGGTAAATGCAGGTATAAGGCAGGCATGCACCGCGGCTCTCTTGATCTGCACGACGGGGAGGCAGTAAATGCAAAGCAGATATTTCTATTTGCGTCATACACTGAAGGGACAACAGGCGGCCTGTCAATTATCCGACTATCATCCAATGACTAATAAGGCGCAGTCAGCAACACACAGGGCTCACACTATTTTTCATTCAAGTCTCAGAAAAAGGGGACTAAGGGAGAAACGGGGGGAGGGGGGGTGACCTAAAACAACACATCCTAAAAACATCTTGGTGTTTCAGGTGGTACAGGGAGAGCGTTCAGTGTGATGCTCGTTGGAACATTTAAGAATCAGCTTTGTGCGGAGGTGCCCTCAGGAAACAATGACAATATGATAAATGTTAAAAAGAAAACTGAAATCAGAGATAAAGAGTTACCACAAGCGGTTTCCAAAGCATCCACAAGAATTACACTAGTGTTCTCAGGAACCAACAGCTAAGTTAAAGTGATAAAAAAGCTGTGCCTAATCCATGACTCATTATGAAACACTGCTGACAAATACAACATTGAAAGATAACCTTCTTGAGTAAATCTCAAAGACTTCCACCCAACTCAAACACGGATGTTTCTCACTGAGCTTCTCATATCTTTTGGGAGTGGGGCACAGTCAGTTCAGAGGCAAATGAAACTGATATTGAACTCATCAACAGATAACAGGGGTCTTAACATACAGCAGAAACTGCAGCTATAACAGCATTGAAACACAACCAGGTGTAATACAATTTCTGACATGGGCAGCACCCGACAGGCAGCACCCGACAGGCAGCACCCGACAGGCAGCACCCGACAGGCAGAATATGGGCACAAATATTCTTAAATTCATTTTGACTTCTTCAGAAGAACCATGGTCTGATTTTTGAGTTAGTGATTTGTGTGTTTAATAGTCTTTTTAAGAAGCCTTAATGAGAAAATGTTTGTTAAATTCACCATAATTCTGCTTTAGCCACCTACAAACTTTACCTTAAACCAACAGGTAAACCAAACCTTGGCCCTAATCCTATTTCTAACCCTCTCCCCAACACAAAACATAATCCTAACCTTAACCATAACAATGTTTCACCAGATTGCTTGATAATCATTTTATAGGCAATTTGTAGTGCTTATGCAATTAAAGGGGCTGTATTATGATACAAATATCATAACTGAGTAACATTTTTAAACACATAGTCTTGAATAATCACTTTGAGATTCTAATGACAAAAACAACACATTCAGACAATGTATCATGATGCATTTTTATACTCCTGGTACAGGAACTCCTGCCTCAAAGTGAGCCAAAGTCATGGATTTACCAGTAGAAGGAGACATACACATACTTGCAATCAATCCCACACAACCAGACCAGCCTGCACGTCCCATGGTACACAATACAGTCACAATGTAAACTTGAGTTTTGTCAACAAGAAGAATCCTGAGGCTCTGAGTGTTATGAAGGGCTCAGTAATATTGCATGTACAAATAGAAGTGTTCCAGATCAGGCACAAACCTGTAGCAACAGACTGCTGTTCAAAGACTGTCACTTTGCAGTATTTAAGGGCATGATGTAGAACATGATGTAGAGCTCAAGCTACCAGTACCTTGTGCAGTGCTGTTGTGCGTGATAGCACTGCACACTTTGGTGACGTGAGGCAGGAAGACAAACGTATCATCATGCTGCTACGTTACAGATGGTATCTGCTTCATGCATTTTTCCATGTTTATCCTGCTTGCAGTCAGAACACTGTGCTCTCATTCAGTCAAACACACATACAAACATACCACAAACACATTCCCTCTATACAGCATGCTACAGGCTGATCCTGAAAGTGCATGTTCATAGTCATGTGCTCTACTCTTTTTTCACTGCTCACTTTAACCAGACATTCAAATCCTTCATTGCATAAATTAGCAAATGATTATATGCTTATATTTGGTATAAAAAGGTTAGTGCTGCTCACGTTCATACTGTATAAACTGTATCAATTTTGTATTGAAGCTATATTGTAGAATCTTACATCTGTAAAAACCCATGTAACTTGAAGTGCCTTGTGTACACTACTCTCTCTGGGATCAATAAAGTACAATCTAATCTAATCTCATCTAATCTAATCTAATCCACTGACCCAAACATGAACTGTACTTGTAATAAGTGTTAAGTGTTACATACATCAAGGTATGTATCTCCTAAAAAACACAGTCTTTCAAAGCTGACAAACTGGAATCTTACAGTATAGATTTTTGTAGGATTATGCTGCATTGTTAAGTAACCTTAATGTGACCAAAGGAAGCCAAACCTGTTCCAGTATGTGTTTTTAGATGCCAAAATTGATGAAAATACCGTTGAGGGCATTGCTACCTTGAGTATGCTTGAGTAGAATAGCAGGAAAAGGCAAGACCTTAAAAAAAAAAAAAAAAGCTACCTTCTTCCAGTGTGTAAGGTTCAACTTCTTCATGCTCATCATCGGCATAGCCTGAGCTGGTGAAGCTAGACAGAGCTGAGGAATCCAGCAGTTCAGAAGAGAAGTCATACTCAAAGTTCTCCTCAGCCGAACCATGCGTAGGTAATTCCATGGTCATAATGGACTAGTGATACCAAGGCAGGTAACTTTGCCTCAAGTTCCCAGCCATTACCAAGTCCGTCACAATCGTCCATATGGTCTTCTCAAACTAACAAACCACATCCAAGACGACCTTTTCAGATAGATACATACATACACACACACACACACACAAACACAGAACTGCCCAATGCCCACACCTGCCAACAGTCTGTGACTCAAAGCGCTGCCACTACCATTTACCTAACTACAAATGGATAGAGGGAGTATTACATACAATCATCGCATGATTTTATTAAAATCATATTTCAGTGGCTAAGAATGAATGATCATTATTAAAAAGCTTTTTTCAATTGAACAACTGCACTATTTTCTTGTTTTAGTAAAAAGATAGCATTTTAACTAAGCTAAATGCAGACCTGAACACCCCTCTCTTCAGATAGCAGAATGGTTTCTTCCTTTAAAGCACCATAGCAACCTCTCACGGCATAGCAGAGTTGTGTTTGGCTACACCTGTTGAGTAGGTGTGGCCACCTGATAGCCCGTTTCCCTATAGCCATGCGAAATGCAAACTCTGCAGGACTGAGGAGGACTTTCCATTATGCCAGACAGATAAACAACATCCTTTTACAAGTTCAAGCGAATACAACTGATCAAATCAAAATAATGAAGTGCAAATAAAGGCTTTACAAACTGCTAAAACAGCAGTGGAATAAAAAATATTTAAACAATAAATTATTCCACATAGTTCCAGCTGATTAAAATGAGTAAATTTTGTAATTATTTCATTTATAAACGTATGAATAGTTTATTTTATGTATTTATTTTCATTGGAACTGAACTGTCAAAAACATTTCCTTCATTAAAATGTCTCTTCATTAATTTCTGACTATCATATAAGCAGTGGCACACACAAGTCTAGACACCCTGGGTCAAAATTTCTATCAGAGTACTGTGAATAAGTGAGTAAAAGATAAACTGACCTCCAAAAAGCATAAAGTTAACGATGATTTAGAATGATAAAGGGAAAAAAGTACCATGCAAAGGTTTGTCACCCCAAGAGATTTGAGCTCTAATCATTTTTACCAAGGTCTCAGCACCAACATCACTAACACTGCATTCACATACTACAACTTCACATCACATTCAAGTGGAAGCTAATGTAACATTAATAATTTGCATATCTAGCAGGTTGGTCAGTTTTCTATGGATAAAACGATAAACAGCATTGTTCTAGATGAAGTTAAATGCACATAGATTAAAATAATGTACATAACAGCCATTAACAGTGGTGAACTGTTAAAAATAAAGAAGTATGTATCATGCAGTACTGATTCAGTCTTCTTTGCCATGTTAAAAGGTTGAAGGTTACCTCAACTCTGGTATCAAAATGATCTGTGAATTTCCCAGCGGAAATGAGAAACTTGAGGGGGTTCCAAGTCAGGAACTCATATTTACCATAATTCCAATAGCATGCAAACACAGTATTAACGCTTGTTAGGGCTATGGCTCAATCATTGTTAAAAAAAGCGTGTGATGCAAATTATATATCTTTATAAACACAATAAAGCCATGGACTCCTCTAAGCAGCTGCCTAGCACTTTGGAAATTAAAATTATTTATGCCCACGAAGCAGAAGACAGTTATAAATTATAGCAAAGTGTATTCATTTCCTTGGTTCATAATTGTAATTAAGAAATGGCAATAAGAAATGGCAATTACAGGAGGTCAAGTTGAACTCTGGAAGACCTGGAAAACTATCATAAAGAACTGCTGGTAGGGTTCCTAGAAATTCCTTTGGAATTTTAGCCCTTCAGAAAGATTTAGCAAAGTTATGGAGCACTGTTCTACTGTGCAGCGACACTTGTACAAATATGATCGTAATAGAAGAGTCATCAGAAGAAACCTTTCCTGGGAGCAAGCATAGGGGTACACTTGCTATAAAGGGTGTTACGAAGAACGAAGGGGATGTCCAAACCTTTACTTCAGGCCCTTTTCCTTTTTTGACATTTTAAAACTTCAAATAATAAGCAGTCCCCCCTGAAGTGTTTCTTTTTTTTTTTGCTTTTGCAGGAGCATTAATGGCAGTAATGGCAGTAACTGCACAACCTGGATCACTTCCACCCATGGCTTGTCCCATTATCACTCATCACCCTCTAAAACCTCTACTTGCTGCACAGTGTTTGTGATTGGGTCATTGAGATGCTGTTTGAACTGTTCTGCAGGAGCTGGCCTATTGGTAAGCATTCAGTGGTCTCACATTCCTATGGAGGCACAAAGGCAGTTCCCACCCAGAAAAGCCATGGCGATGAATGAGTGTGCCTCTGTTTTGTGTTCCCCTATAGGGAAAGGGGAACAAAAACCCTATTCCCTTCCACCCCCCCCCCCCCCCCCAAAAAAAAAAACCCCACAAAAAACCCAAAATAAAACAAAACATAAAAAACAAAAAAAGGCCTGAGAGAGGGGAGGTGACTACTGGGAAAGAGCCCATGTGAATCATGTGTGAGGGAGTCTGTGTGTGGAGGGGGGCACACCTCGCTTCTTGCTGTGGTGATCAATATGCTGAGCAGTGCTCTGCAGCAGAGTGAGGGTAGTCAGAGCCCCAAATGGACTGCAGAAGATCAAAAACAGCTCCCAAATGTGGGTCAGGGGTTCCATACAGTAACTCACTGATGAATGAATAGGGCACTCCACACATACACACATACATCAGTCACGTGGACAAAGACCCGCTCGTGCAAAAACATGACTGCAATAAAACTGGAACACGTGCTGTAGAAAGTTCAGACTCAAGTGGAGTGAAAAGAATCCTATTACTATTTTATGATGAAGCAGACAATAAATCTTAAATAAATAAATAAATAAATTAATTAAAATACAATAAATACAAACATTCTCCACTGCTTTACTAAATTACGCTCTTTAAGTTGAACTGTGGTACATACATGCATTTTATTTGCTCCAAACTTGTATTATTTCATATTATTAACTAAACATTTCAATGATTCAATGGATTATGGGGTAGCATAACTCAAATACTGAAATAAATTGCTAAAGATACTATGAATTTACCTTAGTTAAAGGGGTGTGAGGTTTCTTTCCATTTATCCTGATATTTGAGACAGTTTAAACTGAACTCACTGGACTAGGAAACTTCTTTTGAAAAGTTTTTCCTTTACATTCATTACACAATCACACAGGTGGCAAACATGCAATTAACTGGACTGCCAAGCAGACACCAAGGAGATCCAGATTTATTTTCCTGAAGCTTTAGTCACAGCGCACCAGTGAGCTGGAATTCACTAAAGAAAACACTGATTTAAATAATTTTTATATTTTAGTTATTTTGCGTCTCCTTTTTTACCATGTTTACTTATTACTGTTTATATTCTTCTTCTTAGGATTCTAGTTGCACTTCACTTTTGTTTTATTATTATTATTATTATTATTATTATTACTACTGTGATTTTAGTTTTGTTTGGTTGGAAATTTTAGAACTGTTTTAAGGTTAATTTTACATTTGCATCTTTTAAGGTCATTATGTCTTATTCATTCCTATTTTGTTCTGTATTTATTTTATTTCTTTCGCATACTATTATTATTATTGTAATTTGATCTTTTTATTTTGTCTTGCTTTTCTCTTAAATGTTTTTAATTGGCTCCTTTACCTGCCTTTAGTTTATTACAAATGCTTGGCTACACAAAATGAGGGTCACCCTCAAATGTACTTGAGAGTGAAAAAATGTTTAATTAAATGATTGAAATGGAATAAAACCAAGAAATGCTAATTTAACTTGGGGCTAACACTACTTACTCTACTAACACCATTCAGGGACTAATACTGTTTTGTTGGTAAGTCCTACAGTATATGAGCTAAAACATTAAATTCAGCATATAATAAAACTAGTGAACCTACATGACGGTCCTGAGTATCAGCACACGTATGTGAGGCTTTATGTGGAGTGTTGCATAAGATTCCAATCAAAGTACAGCCGTCTACTGAAGGAAGCCATGATGTCACACTGAGTTATCAGTGAACTGCCACAATCAGTCACCAATCAGACTGAAGCCCTAGTCTAAGGCCTACTGCTGTTAAACAGGCACACAATTAATCAACAGCAAAATATGAGCACCTGGAATGTTAATGAAAGTTAATGGATGTTAATGGAAGCCAAGTTCACTGTTAAACTGTACGTGTACAGATGTCAAAATGACTTCTTAACACAAGAGCACAAATTGTAACACCAAATTGGTTTGGTTTCCTCATATCTACTTATATATGTCTTGATTCTACTGCTTAATTGTAACCCTGCTATAAGAAACCCCAAGTCATTCTGAGTAAGCTGCTAATTTGCATTGCAGCTCTTCTCTTCTGGCAAAGCATCAGTTCACCCAGGTTACAGTCAACATTACAAGATCGGTCCACAAAGTAGTTCTCATTTCACTGAAATGGCACTGAAGACTTAGCATGGCTATTAACAGAGGCTGTAGGGGCTGCACTGTGTCTGATGCAATAGAACCCTATGAGAGAAGTAAGTTTATCACCTGCTGTAGTGAGGCTCCTATGTGCATCTTTGGCCTGCTAGTTCCTAATGTCCTCTTATTCTTCATATACTGAATCATTTTCTCAATGATCTGCTTCACTCTGAATCAATCATTCTCACCTCCTGTCTATTTTTATCACTTCATTACAAGCACAGATAATCTCTCGCTTACTCATCACCATACTGGTCTAATTATCACCCTTTTTCTTGCAGTCTCCGTTTTAGCTCATCTCTACCCAGTTCTAGAAGTGCATCACTGCACAAGAAACACTGTAGAATGCATATCACCGCAAATATACCTTCTATAGAATATGATTTATAGTTTATGTAATTTACAGTATTTAATCTGAATGCCTTATTGATCCAAGTGTGTAAAAGGGTGATGAAACTATGTAAAGAACTCCTCTCTATATGATTAAAAATATGGTACAAATTAAAATAGCTAAAGGCAAGTAGAACGACCCCTCTGGTCTTACCATCAGCGCATTCCTCGTAATACCAGTCCAGCTCATAGTAGTCAGCCTCCACAAATCTCTGCATGCTCAGTCTCCTTCAGCTATGAGTCGCTGCTTCTGCTGTCCACTGCCCGAGGTCACACACACACACTCATGCACACTCTCCCAGTCGCCCATTCTCTCCGTTGCCAGTCAGCCAAGGCCCAGCTAGCAACTGCAGCTATGTGGAGCATCCCATCCACAGTGGGACGGAAGCAGAGATAGAGGGGCGAATTTTTAGGGGGTGCAGTGAATAATCAGCAGTGTTGCGCAGGAACACTTCTCACACAGCACTGCTGTAGTCAAGGTTGTATCAGACACACCGGGAGGCGGGGACTTCCTAGATGAGCTGCCAATTAGCTTGCACTGCATCAGGAGTCAGCCCCTCCTTTACCAAGTCGTCACAAGTTGACGTCCTGCCCCCTCCCCTCTTCCCAACGCTCCCCACTGCTACAACACCTCCCTCTAGAGGGGTTGCCATAGCAACTGGCTCCGACTCCAGCCTGAGGTGGCGTCTGCATGTGTGTGCGTGCATGTGCTGTTGCCTAACTTGCCTCAGCTATTCTGTCTGCTTTGCATCTCTCACCCTATTTAAGCTCTCTCTCACCATCTCTCTCTCTCTCTCTTTTAAGCACCCTTTTCCAATACAGGCTAGTCTGGCCTGTATGCTGATGAATGATTGAATGATTCTGCATGAATGGCATCTATGGAGTTGGCCAATGTGTGAACAATAGCAGCCATGGCTGGTGCTCCGGAGCTGTCCTCTTGCCAAAAGACACAGCTGACTATTTCTAATCCTTGCTGCCAAATAGGGCTGAAAGTAGGACAGAAGCAGAGCAGAATAGCGTCAGTGCCGTATCCAGACCAGACATTCGTCCTGAATGCATGCATGACACAGAAAGCCTTATCTGAGCTTTCTTCTTAATCATGTTCAGAACTAAACATACTGCATTTACCAGTTCAAACTCCAAACCATTTAATCCAGATATCTACTGAACACTATTCTTCCAAGGGTCCCCATAAATCCTCCACAATGAATCACCATCACAAGATGACTGCCGCTGTGCTCAGTAGTGATGCAATTTTCCTGAGCCCGGAGTGGCTGTGTAGATGACTTGCCTCCTGCCACCTCACCAGCTGACTGCCTTTTGGCTTACACTGATGACATCATGGAGGTTGGGAAATGTAGGGTAGGCTTCAGAAATGTGGGGGAAATGATACCCTGTTGCAATATCAGATGGCATGTATGAGCAAGCACATACTTTTACATAAACTGTGACCCCACTTCTCAACCATACTGTAACTAGCTACTTTTATTCAATATGACTATTGCAGAAATACTGTAGCTGTGCAGTAGAAGCTGAAACTCAGAGAGGCTTGGCTTAGCCTTACCAAATAAAAATCAATAAATGGTGCACTCTATTCCCTCTGCTACAGGGGCCTGTCTCAGTGTGGACTATTTTAAGATGAGATGTGAAACACTATCAGAGAGAAAAACAGAGAGAGGGAGGGAGAATGAGAGTAAAATGCACATCTCATATCTCAAGTGCACAAGAAATACTGTACAGTACTAAATCAATCAAAAGTTATTCCAAAAAAGCCCATACACAGCCTTTAAAATTTTTAAAAATATGTTACTGTGAAAAGATAAACTATGAAAGCTATATATGGTCTGGGTCACACGGGTCACACTAGTCCACTATGGTGTAAAAATCCACACTAGTCCATTTTTATCATAAAACACAAGACACAACTAAACATTGCAGATTTACTGAGGTTGATTTAGTGGTCATTTTGTGTTGTGACTAAACCCAGACTCCTCGAACCCCACTGTTTTTTAATGGAGAGTTTTTGCATAGGATGGTGTGTGTGTGTGTGTTTAATTATAACAGTTTTCCTAAATTCTAAGTAAAATTAATGAATAAATAAAAAAAAAATTACAATATATTGTATTGCTTACAATATTGCAATATATTGAATTGTAACCCCTATATTGTGATTCACATTATATCAACAGGTTCTTGCCAACACACAGCCCCGAATAACAAACAAAATACTTGTCTTTATATGTATCATATTTTATCATATATTGTATCATATTTTACCCCATTTATCATATATCATATGGTAAATGGGGAATAAAATACACCAAAACACAAAAAACTATCAGAATATATGGGTACTGCACACCTGACAACACACTGCCCTGCACTAAATAACCCTTCTTTCTCTCTGTAAGGACAAATGTAGTTGATTGGTGATGTGGAAGTACTAACAATGTCCATCCATCTTAGACTCACAATAACAGACTGGCATATTCCCCAGTCTCAATTTCAACTCAGCCCAACTCTTTACTGCAACATAGATGGTTGCTAGAAATGTATTGTAGTGAGCTCAAGCATCGTGATAACCAACTTCATTTTAAAACAAAGAGCATTAAGTGCACTAACCAACTGACATTATGCACTTTAAAAGTCTTTATTCTGCATTGCAGCTTTTCTTAACTGTAATATCTTAAAGACATCCTGGAGCCGGCTAAAATGCAGTGATTTACTCAGAACCCAGACAATGGTCTCACACTCACACTCACACTCACACTCACACTCACACTCACACTCACACTCACACTCACACTCACACACACACACACACTCACACACACTCACACACACTCACACACACTCACACACACACTCACACTCACACTCACACTCACACTCACACTCACACACACACTCACACACACACTCACACTCACACTCACACTCACACACACACTCACACACACACTCACACACACACTCACACACACACTCACACACACACTCACACACACACACACACACACACACTCACACACACACACACACACACACACACACACACACTCACACACACACACACACACACACACACACACACACACACACACACACCCTAAACCTGGAAGTCCTGTTCCATATTGATCGGATGTTTTGCCAGAGGGGAAAGGTTCAAACAAAGGGTGGGCTGGGTGTGTTTTGTTAAACTCCTGTATGTTAATAAAATTCTCCTAACCTGCAGACTTGGCGGGTCAGCAGGAGCGCGGCCCTGATAATTTGAGTGTGGGCTAAAAGGTTATAAAACTAAATAAAGAGGTGGGATAGAATGGAAACAATTTCTTAAGGTCATGTAAGAGAGAATTCTCTTAGAGAAGACTTATAAAGACATGGTGGAGAATCACAGTGGCTTCACCATGCCCGGATTTCTCAAAGACGGGTAATGGTTCAAAGAAATTAGAAGACAAGACAGAACAGATCCATTATACACTAGGACACCTCTTCAGTGTTCCGACTGACCACAAACAAGAGGGTGGAGGTTCTGCTTGGTGTCCAGTCTCAGTGGGAGTGTTTGCTGTGGCAACTGAGCCCAGCTGTCACCGAGTTCACACACATATACAGCCATCCGGCTGAAAAAGTCATAAGCCAAAAGTAGAAGAAAAAACAGGCTTTAACTGAACTCACTGTATTCCAGTAGTAAAATATAAGCATTGGTGGTTCAATTATGCTCAATAAAGCAGAAAGAGTGACAGCATGGTGTTCTTTTTTTGTCTGTTTTTTTTTCTGTATCACTCATGAAACTGTGGCCGAACATTAGTGCCAAGGTCTGCAAACGGAAGGAGTTACAACTGTCCTCTAGCAGAACACAGTGAAAGTAGCTGAAGAAAGTACAGGATTCTCTAAATAGAAATCTGGACCCCTGGGCTCTTCAATCCCCACTATTCCAGATGAGAGAGAATAATTAAACCATGCTTGTTTTGAGTGTTATATCAGACATTAATTCAGCGTCTACTGAACTGAATCTACTCAGTCTCTGTATGTAAAAGCAGTAATAGCAATAACAGAGTGAGCGAGCAAGAGAGCGAAAGAGAATCAATTACTAAATCTAAAAATAAAGCAGGTCTGTATACTTGTATGAGTGAAGGACTTACGGAAGTATTTGAGGGTCTCCTCAATCTGCTCAGTGGTCAGGTCAATAGTAGTGTCAGGGGAGATGAGGGGTGTGTGAAGCCAGTCGTCGTGGTCATAGCCATATATGGTGTCCGCTCTCAGCTGATAATGAGGGAGCTGCTCCTCCAGCAAACTGATGATTTCCACCTCTGGAAGATCAGTGCTGTTACACACATCTGGCACACAAAAGGACACAAAGAGAGAGAGAGAAGGGTCAAGAAGAGGGGAGAGATACAAAGTGAACTAAAAGTGAAACCATCGTACATCGACTGGAGAATTCAGATGTGGGGTATGTTGGGATCCACACTAGTATTGGCAATTCCACCTAAAATAGTATGCAGCAAAAGAACTATTTTTATTAATTTCAAATACATCCTTAGATTGATCCAATACCTGTTACCACATATATTAGTGTTTTTTTTAGTGTACACTTTCAGCAAAAGGGTTCTGTATAATTCTGAGAATGGGCTCTTTGATGATTGTGGAACCTTTTATTCGGTGCTATGTAGAACACTTTATGAAACTAGTTCTATAAAGAACCATCTACAAAAGGTTTTCCCTCAAATAAAGAACCATTTAAGCATTCAAACAGGTTTATAAATTGGAATGGTTCCATTTACAACCAAGATATGACAGAACATAACACACACCTACGAGAACTGAACAATTTTAGCTGCAGCATAAAGTGTTTAGAAGCTGTGGTTTGTAAAGTGTAAAGTGTCTAAACTTTTGCACAGGCCACACTGATGTTTTTTTTTTACACAGTACTGTATGTTTGATTAGCTACAGAGGCTGTGTTTACTACTTCTCAATGAAAAACAAACAGCAAAATGTGTCATTTGGCTGAGGGTGTATGAACTTTTGCATACAACTGTACATCTCAATCAGTCATCTATAAAATAAATAAATAGCTTAATGATAAATACTTGTTTGTTTAAGTACATACATACTGATAACTCTTCCCTCTAAAAGCAAACATTACATAAGCAATTGTACAAACAGCACTTTATCATTGTTTGGGCCTACTGACACATCTGACCTATAGAACAGTCCTATACAATATGAAGCTTTAACCAGTGAACCACTACTAGACTCACCTGTTATGGCAGCCTCTACCATATTAACACAAGTAATCGCTTAGTCCTCCTGAACGTACTGTACATTTCTTATTAACTACAATCTGAAAATTCTGGAGTTGGCCACAAGACATACACTTGGACTGACAATAGATTTGAGACTAGCAGCCTCTAGTGGCTTGTTTGCTAAATGCAGTCTCCAATCTCCTCACAGTCACAGGAACAAGAAGGCAAAGAGCTTCAAGACAGTTCACACCAACGAATAACTAACTCCAAATTTTAATTCAGTGGCAAGAATGGTTGATAAAAGTTGCTGTTGCCATCACTCATTGCTCTTACGGATGTTGTTCACTGCCATGACCGACACTCAAGCTTTCAACACTTACGTTACATAACCGCACTGCAAAAAGCCTCCACACAACCATACATACACACAACCACTCTACCACAGCCCGACATTCCCAGCACATCCCGCTCCTCAATCAGACAGCCAGATCTTGTTCCTTCCAATAATCTTCCCCTTGTAAACAAGCATCCCTTGTTCCTTGTGTCAAGCAGCAATAAGCTATTATGTTCAAGCGAAAACTCTTGTGCACAAGCATGCTGTGGAGTCCCACACACGTGCATCTGAAAGGTCAGTACAGGTGTAGTGCTACAGAGAACCACCCAGAAAACTACAGAGAGAGCGCAACACAATGTAGACGAAGGACAGGGTAATAGAGCAAAGTAGGACTAAAAGATTATGGAACTCCTTGCTTGGGATGACCAACTGTTCTCTGTTGTTGGGAATGCTTGATTTCTTTTGTTTCATTCTGTATATGGGATTTAATTCTGTAGACACTGAAAGCGCACCAGCGCTAGCTTTTACCATATCTTCTGTCTAATGCCTGCTGCCTCGAAAAGAAACTGGACTACCTCAGCTGGACACCAAACTTGAGCTAAACACATATCAGAAGGGATATGTACTGGGTTATTTTATTTATACTGGTAAGGCTTGAGAAAGCCAAACAAGGCTCCAATCTCCTCAGCTCTTCAGTCTTCAGTAAACCTGGTAAGAGTTGGTAATAATTACCCAAAACACATAAATAAATTAATAAAATATGTTGTATACCAGCCAATACAATACAATCCAGAATGACTTGAAATAAAACAGCATTTAAATACTCAGTAAACGCTTTCCTGGCGTCCAAGACAACAAAACGGAAACAGTATCATTCTCCAGTCACATTAAGGCTTCCCTACGAAAAAAGCATATCCACTTTTAACTTACAGGCTTTTGTGTTGCTTTTTCTTTTTTTGGTTGGTGGCATTCCCCAGTGTAAAAGATTTGTTTGTTAGTGCAACTAACTCACTTTCTAATGCACCACCTATACAGTTTATATGTAGTCACTGGGTTCAAGAGAACAGTCATCTGGACAAAAGTACTAGCTCCTCTCAGACAGAATGCTTCAAGATTGTGGACTTTATGTTGGGTAACATCTGTTTTCAGTAAAAAAAAAAAAAAGAAAAAAAAAGGGACAATTCACAGCGATCAGCTGGTGATGCACCAACAATGGAATGCACCAGAGAGAAAGAAAAAACATAAATAAGTAGGAAACACTTCAGTAGAATGCAACTAATGACAGACCTCTACAAGCTCAGCTGTGAAGTTGTTAGCAGGTTGCTGAACGGGTCTCACAAGGACCATCCACTGCATTCTAGTCAGAGGTCCCTGGGAAGTGTTCACTGTGCTGTGTATTTTAAAACAATGTGCCATGCCATGATTCACAATCACAGCGTATAATGTAAATGGTTTTCTGCCTCCACAATGTTAGTCTGCATCTGTGCTATCTGAAACTCTCTTACTGTACAGATCTGAAAGCAAGCCAAGGACAAACGTCAGTAGAGATCGGTAGTTTTCTGATGGTAGGCCGCAAGGTGGAGGCTTGTGGGTTGCTGGAAGGCTAAATTAATCCATGTGTATACTCAATTACAAAGGAGTGATTTTAAATACAGTAATTTTCAACAAACAAGTGACACAATCTCTAGAAGTTCCACTATCAAGTTCCACTAATGTTTTCTTTTTTAGAAAATGATACAACTACACATACTGAACTATGCTGTTCAAGCTAAACTCTTCTTTTCACAAGGACAAAAAGCACATGTGCACGCATACTGTTGAGTACCACCAACATGCATCTGAAAGGTCAGTACAGGTGTAGGACTGCAGGGAACCATCTGGGGGAAAAATAGAGATGCAAAGTATGATTAAAAGATAACGAAATTCATTGCTTTGGATGACCAACTGTTCTCCGCTGCTGGGAATGCTGGATTTCTTTCATTCAGTTCTGTACATAATGTAAGTGCACCAATGCTAGCTTTTACCATCTCTTCTCTTGAAGCTCTGCTGCCTCTAAATCAAACTGGACTACCTCAGCTGACCACCAAACTGGAGCTAAACACACATCAAATGGAAAAGTACTGGCTTATTTTTATTGTTTTATTTTTTACTGATGACTGATGACACTCGAGAAAGCCAAACAAGGCTAAAAGCTGACCTGGCTACAGGCTCTTTAGCTGGTTAGCAAACTGCACCAGGTCAGTGACACGGACACATCTGCCAACCAGACAATAAAATAAGAGCCTTGTTTTTTTTATGATAATTTTTTTCCCCCCATGAGCCCACATTTTATGAGTGGTTAGAGCTCCAGGCTATAGGGTTGTGGGTTCGAAACCCGGGCTCGGCAAGCTGCCACTGTTGGGCGCCCGGTCACCGCTGCAATGGCGGCCCACCGCTCTGGGCATGTGTGCTTACTGCCCATTGTAGGGGTTTCACTGGTGTGTATGGATGTGTTAACTGCACGGATGGGATAAGCAGAAGCCAAATTCCATCTGTGTCCGCCACAAATGGTAAATACGATTTGTATTTACAATGTTAGTCCTCACCAGTTCCTATAACCAGTGCTAACTGAAACTTATTACTGTACAGATCTGAGGGTGTCAAGGCAAGCCAGGGCCTAAAGTTAGTACAGATCAGTGGTTTTCTGATGGTAGGCCGCAAGGTGGGGGCGAGTGGGTTGCTGGAAGGCTAAATGAATGCATGTGCATACTCAATTACAAAGAAGTGATTTTAAATACAGTTTTTAAGCTTTAAAAAAAAAAAAAACTATACTATGTTTTTACTGAAGTACTTTCATTAAGACAAGTCTTTAAAAGTAGATCTCGTGCTCAAACTACTCAAACACTCCACAACCGCACAGGAAGAAATGCAGAGCAAACAGTGTGAGTGTGTGCCGTTTCAGGCTAGGTGAATTTTTTCCCCCCCCTTATGAAATATTTTTTCTGCTGACACAGGCCCCATACTGATATCTATAATGTAAAACAACAAACAATGAACCTCTAATGAAAAGTAATGAACTGAATTTACTTCATGCAAATATGTAGAACACTTCATAATCAGAAAGATAAAACTGTAACTGATGTGGAAATGATGTACACATTAGAATCACTAATTCATCAGTCATTCTTTTTTTCAGTAAACAGAACCCAGTAGAAAGTTCCAGTGACAGGCCACAACATGCCAGTTGGCACATCTGAAAAGAGTACAAACAAAACAGTCTAGGAAAATCACAACACTCAAACCTTGCTCAAGCAGTAAAATGTAAGTGCATACAGTTACAAGTTTTCGATCTCCAAAATCATTCTCCATAACTCTAGCTGTGAGAGGTGCTTCTAAATGTCACACCAACATGCCCATGTTGATTGAAGGTTACGGAGTACCCTAGAGAGTTTGAGGAGAGTGTTAGTGAGTGCATTTGTCTTGGCTGACCTGGGATTATTTTGGGGTTGTGTTTTTGTGTGTGCGTGTATGTGTGTGCGCGCGCGCAACAGCAAGACCAGCCAAAGTGTACTGTCCTTCCAGTACCCTCGACCTCTTCAGCATGGCATCAAACCAGACAAGTCCTGTAAACCAGAGCAGTCACACTGAGCAGCTGAATGGCAGCTGAGTGAAAATTCTTGATAAGAAACAGCTGCTCGGCCGGCATTTACAGTGCCGACACACTTTCTGTTTTAAAGCAACGCTGCACTTAATAAACTTGTAATGTTAAAAAAAAAAAAAAAAAAAAAAACTAATGCAAAAAGGCTGTTGTCTGAATACAGCAGTTTATCAGTGAGCATGGATTCGTTTATTTGTGGGCTGCTATATTGATTTAAAGGGAAAACACATCCGTTAGCTAACACTCCAGGGTACAGAACACAGAACAAAAAGATAGCATTTCTCTGTCTAGACAAAAATCAATATGGCTTCAAACAGGAGAGAGTTTTACAGAAAAGTTGCAGAGGGGCTGTTCTGAGTTAAGGTGAAGCAAAACAACGTATAATACGCCAAACTCCAAAAACTTTAGGAGCTGTCTTAGCTGCTGGCCTTGGAGAAGAAGTGAAGAGGGTCAAGAACACCTACAAGTTGACCTTAGTGGAATCACATGGCCATACGTCAACACTCAGCCAACACCTCCACACTGTCTACAGCGTCTCTGTCCAGTCTCAAAGTTTCTGATTTGTCTGATCTAAGTACTTACTCATGTTGCTGCCGCCACAGGCTCAGTCCTCTCTCGACCAACTTACATTTTCCTCTCCTTCGGGGAAGGGCACAGTGTCGAGAGAACAAGTTAGGGTGGGAGAGAGTGCGAGAGAGAAAAAGACTAAGGCGACGGAGGGAGGGAGCGAGGGAGAAGGAGAGAAAACGAGTGGGAGGGAGTGAGAGGAGTGAACGCCCAGCCATGTCTGGCATGCTGATGACACCAGTCACATGCCCCCACACTAAACATAGACTGGATTACTCTGCAGCCACTGGCCCACTGCTGTCATTGTCCTCTTTCTACTGAACACTGGACAAGTCTGAGCTTTCTACACACAGAGGATCATAATGGCAGGGTTTATAAACAGAGGGGGTAAGTGTGCGAGGAGAGACAGGAAGTTGGAAAGGCTCTGGGAATCTGCAAACAGATAAAGTGCGTTCACAGACCGGGCCACTAGCGTGTTAATGGGTGTACTTTTACTTTTTTACTTGTGATTTACACTCACCAATTAAACAAGGATATATTAATACTGGCCAGAGTCCCCCCCTCCCCTCTGGACTCAAAACAGCTTCAATTCTTTGTGGAATGGTCTTATCATATCAACATATCAGAGACACTCCTTTGAGATTCTGGTCCACATTGACATGGTTGAGTCAGCAATTCTGCAGATTTTTCAGGAACACTTTCATGCTGCCAATCTCATGTTCTACCAGATTCAGTGAATGGGAAGACCACTGAAGAACGCTGAACTCACTGTCATGTTTAAACTACTTTGAGAGGAGCGTTTGCTTTCTGACATGGTGCATTATCATGCTGGAAGTGGCTATTATGTGTGGCTACATGGTCAAAGGCAATTCTCAAATAGACTGAGGCATTCTGGTGATGACAGAATTAGATTAACAGGCACAAAGTGTGGCAAAAAACACCCCCACTCCATCACACCACCTCCACCACCTTGGTCTTTTTCTGGGTCCATGAAACCTCAGCAGAAATCGAAATTCATCAGGCCAGGCTACATGCTTGCAGTTTTGGTGAGCCTGTGCCCACTGCAGCCTCAGCTTTCTGTTCTTGGCTGACAGAAGTGGAACCTGGTGTGGTCTTCTGCTGTTGTAGTCTATCTGGCTCAAAAATTGCTATACTGCATCACTTCCAAGCCACTGAACAGTAACATAGTTGATTGGACGTTACCTCTGTATTATGCCATTATTGATTGTTATGATCATTGACTGACTGACTATGATTTTTTGTATGCATTATCTTTTCCTTTTCCACACACACACACACACACACACACACACACACACACACACACACACACACACACACACACACACACGACCCAACAACTGGATTTTGTTCATGAATCTGCAACATATAACCTAAAAAGGACAGGCAGATGCACACAGGTACAGTCCACATTAGTCGTGTTGGGCTAGACTAGTTTCATGTTAGATATGTAAACATGCGTTTCCTCACGTCAACAGGCAGTGTAACCAGATGCGTGACCACCCTTGGTACTGAGCTGGTCAGAAGGAGGAGATGTAAGATGGGCTCTGGAATGGAAGTGTGCACTCTACAGCGAAATGTGTCCTCCGCATTTAACCCATCTGGTAGTGAACACACACTCACACACACACGTGTTAGGGGCAGTGAGTACACACACACCCAGAGCAGGTGAGCAGCCAACTCCAGCGCCCGGGGTAGAGAGGGTAAAGGGCCTTGCTCAAGGACCCAACAGTGGCAGCTTGCCGAGCCCGGGAATCGAACCCACAACCCTGTTATCGATATCCCGGCGCTCTAACCGCTGAGCCACCACTGCCCTAGATATGGCACAGATATGAGCAGTAGTTTTAAATCATTGAGCTCAAACTAAACTTTCAACAGGCCTTTGAGTCACACCACACCAGTCCCCCTTTAAACCTTGAGATCTTGTTGGTTAAAGGCTGCCAATGATCTTGAGTAATGCCTCAGTTACGTTTCCAAAGATTAGAACTGCCTGGACATGTTGTACCACCACAGTGGAGCTAAGCCTTCTCTTTTGGACCTGGGAATACAAGGCTCTCCTGTTTTTTTCCCTTCATAATATAATCACAGGCTTGATTTAGTACTGATATATATATATATATATATATATATATATATATATATATATATATATATATATAATTAACATAATTCCTTCTTTTCTGAAATAAAACAATGAGTGAGCTTAATAAGATCACAAGCAGGCTTAAGAGGTACAATGGGCTCCTTACAGTCCAGCCCAGACAGGTTTTCTCTGTTCTTAAATTTACGATTAACATAAATCATATTAAATGTCCTTGACTATGTTTTGTTGTTTTTCCACTTTTTTTTGTAAATCTGACTGTTACTCTTTACACGGTTTCAAACATTCAGGATGATCCGACCAATAGAAATGCTCCAAAATTACTTGCAATACAATTGTTTTATTCAGACATCTATTGAAAAATAATAGTGTTTTTCCCCCTTTTCCTGAAAAACTGCCATGTAAGGTTTTTCAAAGATTTTTGCTATTAGATTTACACCCCAAATCACACAGAATCCAGACATCAAAGGACTCGGAAAGGCCGAAATCAGAACTGCAAGTTTAACCAGGACCCTCTGCAGCAGTGTTAAAAGCTGGTCTAGGCCCATCAGCCGTGGTAAGTATAAAATGTCTAGCTGTGTTTATTCCATTCAGGTCTGCTGAAGTGTTTCAATGAAGTCAGATTTGGCAAGCATCCACCAGTCTGTCCTGGCAGACCATAACAGCACTTCTCTATCACCATGGTAATGACGGTTAAACAGGGACTCGGCCCTGGAAACACTGAACAGACCTTTTCCTTCAAGTGAGTCAGAACAAGCTGAATATGGAACTAACCACTGCAGATGAAAAAGATTCAGGCTCCAGCAATACCAGTGCTGATGCAGTAATTCAGCTTCACACCCACACCCACACCGCCAAAGAAACAATGAGCTGCACTGATACAAAGCGGCATTATACAATGGACAGACAGGGGACAAGTGAGCATATTCAGAGAATGAAGTAGAGCCTTATGCCTTCAGAGATATAATACACTTACAAAGACTTCCCTGCCAGCATAATATAGTGATGATACAAAAACATTGTATTATTACAGTGATAAACAGGTTTAAAGGAACAGTTTGATAAAAAAAAAAAAGATAATGTTGCTCTTAGAATATTAAAATGAACAGCCAAATGACATCACACTACTTGGTAGGTACAAAGTGCCATTCACATACATACATAAGCATATGTGTTTCCTCTAAAATCAAGAACCTACACTGAAACCACATTCTTTTGAATAATTACTATTAACAACTCCCTGAACATCCACAAGAGGGTAGCATTCCCAAATAATCCTGAAATCAAATAACCCTGCTGCAAATTCCCACCACCAGCTATTTTAACACAATTCAGCTGGATTGCCAAAAGAGACAATGTCTAGTTCAAATTACCGGGGCTGTGTTATTTTTAAGGGGACATCTAGCTACAGTCAGTCAAACTCCACAATGTGAAACGTCTTGATATTTAAAATAAAAAGAAAGTCTTTTATTTAATGTGGCTGTAACCAGTCACTATTTGGCTCTCCATTTACATTTATGGCATTTAGCAGACGCTCTTATCCAGAGCGACTTACAAAGTGCTTTGCTATTTACCCAAGAAAGCCTTAGCTAGTTAGAATAGACTAATAGTTCAAAGGTACCTTTAAGCTTAGACACTAGTAAACACAAGACACTAAGGTGACCATAGTACTCTATTCGTCCAAGTATTGTCTGAAGAGGTGGGTCTTCAGTCTGCGTTGAGCAATTGTATTTCAAGTAATTTTGGAGCATTTCTATTGGTCTGATCATCATGAATGTTTGAAACCGTGTAAGGAAACCGTGTAAAGAGTAACTCTTCAGTCTCCACAGTGACACTGTACTGAATCCAGACAGAATTGCAGAACTAATGACTGCTTAGAGTTGTATTAGGGATATGTATGCCATGCCAACTACCATGTGTACAACTGGCTGAGATATTCTTTATAAGAACAGAGAGGCAATTACTGTTAATGGAAACGCATTGTTAGTCAGTGCGGTCTAATACAAATAGACCCTGATCTTGGGCAGTGTTTACAATATGAAAGCACTGTAGGCAGTGAAGTGTGCAAGCCACAGGAAGCAGCCCATATGCAAATTAACCAATGACTGACATTTCTATGATGCAAATCTCAATGTGTCCAGAATAAATCATGTGAGACACAATAGCAGACATTTAATTGTAGTCCACAGGCTGCACTGTCTGTGTTTATAGTGCAGTCTGAGTGGACATTTAACTGTATTGTACAGTTGTACAGTACTCTACCCTTTTTCAGTGGATATGACTGAATTAATGACTAAAGTTTAAAGTAAATACTGTCTGCTTTAAAAGTGTGTATACATCCACCTACAACCCATTTCAGAAGCCACTTGAATATTCCTCCAGTTATGTTTTTCATTTCAAATAAAACTTGGTTTAATCTCTGTGAGGAAGACTGGACCATTTTGGGGGCACAGAAAGCCTGCTAGGTGAACCAGCTGGGCTGTGGGAGTAGCTATTTCTAGTGCTGAGCAGTACTGATGAATGTCACTGCCTTTACTAAATACAGATTAATAAAGTTATTGAACTTATGCTCCCTGACTGCTGGAACATCAACACCAGTGTACAGGTGTAGAGTCTGCAGCACGATCATAAAGGAGTGACTGATGCTGATGCTGATGAGAAATCTCCATTTCTCTCCATTTCTCTTTCCCTCTGGGGGCCTCTTCAACAAAGGAAGTGACCCACAACACATAACCTCATGGCTGCGTTCTCATCAACTCACACACACAGTTCCATGACAAAGTTACATAACCATAGTACCCCAAGAGACAAGCAGACAACAGACCAATGATAATCCTTAAGAGAAACGTACAATGCCTGACGCTCAATACTAAAACACACATTAACTATTACTGTGATGCAGTGTGAGGCTATTTATCTTCAAAATTTTATGTAATGCCTGACCAGGGATGACTTTGAGGCCGAATAGCTCCTCCCGACAATCGCAAGTCTCCCTATTTTAGGGTGCTCGTAAACTATGATGTTCCCAGAGTATCCTGCAGTGTGTGGTATCTACAATCCAATCTTTCGCCCTTCGACCAACATTTTTTGGCTTTATTGGCTTTATTAAGTACTACTATATGGTTTCTAACATAATTGTTTCCTGAGCCAAATACTGCCCAGACAAACAGCTTAAAACAGCTAAAAGTTTTTTTCTGTGCAATATATTTTTCTAGAAAATCCAGCAAAGGTTCACTGACTCCTTTTCATGTGCATTATCTGAAAGTGTGTTGTGTATCATTCCTGTAGTGAGACTTTAATGAATGACAATGATCAAGGACAGAAGGATCTGTGAATAATGTCATAATGTGTCTCTTATGTTTTAAAGGTAAGGTAAATGTAGTGTCCTCCACATTTGACCCATCTGTGGTAGTAAACACACCCATTACTGAACTTGGGGCATTGAGCACACAAACCCAGATTGGTGGGCAGCCAACTCCAGCACCCGGGGTGCAGAAAGGGTAAAGGGCCTTGCTAAAGGGCCCAATAGTGGCAGCTTGCCGAGCCTGGGTATCGAACCTACAACCCAGTTATCAATAGTCCGGAGCTCTAACCGCTGAGCCACCACTGCTCACAGGTAAGGATTTTTATAGGATTTTTCCTATAGTGGGGACCAGGCATAACAAAGCAACAAAAGACAATATCAGCAGCAAAAGGAAACAGTTGCAACACTGTAATGTAGATTACACAGCATTTTCCTGTCAGCAAGAAGACTGGTCACTAGACACTAAATGTCTGATTCACCATAACACAAACACATCCAAGCTGAATGAGGCAGAACTTTTTTGACCAGATCATAACAGTCTAATCTTGATCAACTGAGCTTTAAAGTCTTTGTAAAGTAAATGCTCATTTAGACTGAATTCATTTTTAAAATAGGACTCTAAAATTGAGCCTACACTCTAAAAAAAATAAGGTACTCCAAATGGTTCTTTAAGTGATGCAATAGAATAAATACTTTTGGTTTCACAAAGAACCATGTTTGCAATAGAGATGTGCAAGTATGAGAAACCATCACCTGATGTAAAGGTTTATCATCAATTTAATGTTCCCCCCTTTCACATTTTTCTTGGCTTTTTGATGGCCTTGCTCAACCAACCATCTGAAGCACCTTTATTTTTTTAAGAGTGTAGGCCACTGCTGAAAACTGGAACATAATGGGGGTAATGTCCAGAGATGCCCTAGGTCAGCAACAGCAGTAGCCACCAACTTTCTGGACCTGGACATCATTGTAAGTTTATGGTTGGCACAGTGCAGAAAATAAACTATATCAGGAACCTAGTTGTAGTACAACAGGATTCCATTAGTGTACATTAGCACAGATCCTAAAACATATTAGTGCAGCTCAGCACATAAAGGCAATGAGAGGTCTCATCAAAAAAGGTCTATAATTGTTTCATGAGACAATGAATGCAGTAGCTCTGTTTCACAGAAACCCCAACACCCCTCAAAAAAGTAATAGAACATGGCATACCGTAAGTGAGATGGGTAAGACCATCATATGGGATCAATCTGCAACACATTACTCATGATCCTTCACATTATTTGATTAGTTCGAGAAGTTTGTGTATTTATTTCATGTTGTCATGTTTGTGCTGTACTGTTACTGTATAAACTGCTATTTTAACCACCAGTGAAACTTCTTAGTAAACCCTCTACTGCATCTACTGCAGCAGGCTCCTCACTTTTTGATGCATACAAGATGTAAAATAAAAAGAATACACCTCAACCACCAGAGATGTAACCATTTACAAAGCAGTACAAGTGCTGTCATCAGTGTCTTGTCAATAGATACCTTCATTTGAAAGCATCCAGGAGAGTAAACATACCTTAAAACTCCACTTGAGTACATGTAAATGTAACCAGTTCCTATACATGTCCCAAACTAATAAACACTAATGACATCAAATATGACACAAAACAGGATATGGCCAAACCAATAAAGGAAATCATAAATTTAAGTCCATACTGTCCAAACAGCAAAGGTAACAAATCAGACATACAGTCTACGATCAGTATACACCCTTACCTGTAATGGTTTCGGCATCTCTGTAGAGTGTGTTGGCCTGATTGGCTGCATCCTTACTTACATACTGGTCCTCGTCGTTGTCAGGGGTGATGGGTGGTAAGGTTTGTGAATGCTGTCTCTGAGGCAGCAGGTTCTGAGGGTTGGCTAAGGGGGGCAGGGCTGAGGCAGAAGCAGTGGGGGACGAAACTGTGGCGTCCAGCTTGGCTGATTTTCACACGTTAGCTGCGCGAGCCATAGGGCAAAGCCCAGACACGGCTGAACAAACCCGGTGAGCAATGGGACTCCCGGACCACACCACAAAGGCGTTAGCGGTCAGTCAGTATTGAGCCTAGAAATGAAAGAGACAAGAAAGAGAATACAGTAAGCTAAGTGACGGTAAGACTACGGGCAGTTATAACAAGTTACAAACAAAGTCTGAAAAATGCTTGTCAGCAACATACACAACATTGAAGAGAGCGACCAAGTCCAAATGAAGCTTTGTAGCAGTTCACACCCACAATGCTAGAATATATTATAGTCACCAAACAAGAGGACACAATCTCAGACACTAAACAATGATTCCATAAAGGCCTGATTATAAAAGCGCTATATCCATTACAGTACTAGTTTAGGACTTGGCTAATCAATTCAGCAATTAACTTTAGAGGTAGTGGATTAACTCCAAGCTGTCATGTATTTAACCTCAGTCTGTCTACACACAGTCCCACTCACTGCCTTCTGTCAGAGTGATCAATCCTGGACAAGAGCAAGAATGTTTAGTGCCGTCCTCAGTCCAAATACTGTTAATTCAGTCGTCAACTTGAGTTTGACAATGTAAGAATCCTTGATAAACTGAAAGCTGGAAAAGTGTCTGTTTTCAACTGTGGCAGAGGAAACGCTATACTTTGCAAGTAATATGTGGCTTATGATTATCAAAATGACAAAAATTCAAACTTAAGTAAAATCAAAACTGACTGTTCCAGCTTATTTTCAGTACAGTGGATCTGGGTTCCAACTCAATTCATTAGACAAGTAAAAGCTAAATTTATTACCAAGTAGATCAGCAAATTCTACAGCCCGGCGCAGCTGTTCCAGGAGAACAAGTGCACGGATCTAAAGGACGCACACACTTGCAGTGTAATGTGTGATCATTGCAATGTGGCATTACAACTGAAATGTCATATTCTGTCCATAGCATGGGGCAGAACACTGCAACCAAAGGGGTTCTTGGTTTTCCAAGTTATCCAGGGCTTCTTCTGAGACCAAAAGTATTTTTGTGCAGCCTCTATTCTTCTGGGGAGACTGGATGTTGGTGAGCACTGCTGTATTGATTTGACTACATCAGCCATCAAATCATGGTTTGGTGTTGGATGGTTAGTTCTAAATCACAAACAGCACCAAATGCTTCATTTCTCCAGAGAACGTTAATTCCAGTTATTTCCCAATGCTGCTATAAAGCTTTATACTCCACTAGCCAACGCTTAGTATTGGGCTCCAGAAATGAATAAGAAATTAATAAGAAATGAAACAGGCAGTATTACGATGTATACGAGCAGAGTGTGTGCAGTTGAATTTGTGTGCTTTAAAAGTATCCAAAGGGGTATAAGGATACACTTAAACAAACGGTGTCTCCTTAAGACTTGTGCACAGGCCCTATTATTTGAAGGTTTCTAACAAACCTACTCAGCAGAGTCTTGCTGCTGTAGAAGTATTACTGGAACAGTTGGTACCCGACTATCAATAGCCTCAGCCTCAGGTCAAATAATGCAACTGCGGGGTCTGATTCTCCAGGCATTCATGTCACTGCCTCTACTCCATCTTTCTTGTAAAGGATGACACTCTGAGTTTCAGTGAAAAACATTAGTAAATGTTACTGTTCACTTCAGCAATACTGAAAAAATAGGTTCACACATACACACACATATCCCAGGGTGGGAATGATGCGAGATCAGCTGGGTCACAGGTTTGTGCACGTTTATTTACTCAGGCCAGAGGCCTCTTCAGCCAGGATCTAATCTACTTCAAGGATCTCAACATACTGCAGTCCTCCAGCTCACAAAAAAGAAAAAAGCAACACTGCTGCTACACTGTACACACACACTAAACAATGCACTGAGATTGTGGGTCTATAAATAGACACTTCTTAAAAATAAGCAGTGACATGGTTTAATACAGGGATGCCTTTAGGTCCTAGTCCCTCTTGCTCACAGCTTTAAAAAGGAAGGAAAACAAGTCACAAATGGAAGGCGAACGCAGGGCCTTGTTGTGGAACATTCCCCACAAATGGAGACAGACATAACTCAACACTTTCTCCAACGCACTTGTCTTATTAGGAGGTCTCCTTTTCACTTAGTGCAGAGGCTGTGTCCAGACATTTAGTCTTTCTCAGTCATAAACTAGTCATTCAGCCTCCCCCAAAGTGATGCATACTATTTTAAAACCTCTCCCTATGCATTTGATGCTGTAATTTACACAAGTGTGCATCTGTCTGCTCAGGCGGAAGGTCTCAGTGGTGACCATTTAGACTGACTTATTACTCAAAACCTACACTGACCTATAGATACAAACAGGGAGAGTCTCGAACTACACAGCAGAACCAATCAAAAACCTCTATTTCAGCTGGGGGCAAGACAACAGAGTCAAACTTAGAGAAAGACCAATCAGAATCTTCATTTCAGAAATGGGTGGCAGTGACACCAGCAAAAGTTATGATTTAACAAGAGAACTAGCGCAGCTCATTAATCCTTCAGTAAATATTTAACTGCTATTCACAAATTAATATTTATACACACATGTTCACAGTTTGTGTTTCACTTTGTGAACTAAATGAATAGCAGTG
This sequence comes from Salminus brasiliensis, assembly GCF_030463535.1. Classification (NCBI taxonomy): domain Eukaryota; kingdom Metazoa; phylum Chordata; class Actinopteri; order Characiformes; family Bryconidae; genus Salminus; species Salminus brasiliensis. The sequence goes on along the minus strand of NC_132882.1, from coordinate 16,375,320 downwards.
ACATTTTATTTTTAATCCGTTCTCTAGCGCTGTTCGAGCTTTGTGTGAACCTGCAGGGTTAAAGCAAACACTGACACTTTTCATAATTATTTGGATTATTAAAGCAGATTATTTTCTAGTTCTGACAGAAGCTGGATGTAGAGCTGGAGGTTAGTGTTAGTCAGCCAGTCAGTGGTGTAGTTGTCAATTAAATTAATTAATTTTCTATCAGCAAATAAAGAACTTTATGCACACATAGTTTTTAGTGCACACTTTTAGTGCACACAGTGTCAGGTTTTCCAATAAAAGCTGGTTAGGACACCTGGACATTGGACTGTGTGTAATGCTGCCCGTTATCACAAATGAGTTTGCCACCACTAGTCTAAACACAAAGAAAATGATGATGGAAGTCCCTGTGCTGTCATATTTTGCACAGTAACCTGGAAACTGTGTGTTTTGGTTTGCTAAACCTTAGGGTTAAGGGGGTTTCCCACTTGGAAATGACTTATTCACAGTCTTATGACCCTGGACAAGACTTTAAAAATATTTTCATGTCATTACAAAGAACTGCTTTCCTGTTTCTTTGATGGAAAAGTTAGGTCAAAAAGGCCAGTAATAACCAAATGAGTATGTAACAGCATAAATGTACTGTGGAACATTCTGATCACCCAAGTTGCACTAAAGGATTCAAATATTTGGAATTTGTGATGTAAATGGGCTGGTCTTAGAAGTGAAAATTGTCTAAAACTGTTATTTTATTGCATCTTCACCCAATAAAAACATGTATCTCTTCTGGCTGGTCTCTCTCTGCTCACCATCAGGCCCCTGCAACTTATCCAGAATGCAGCGGCACGGGTCGTCTTCAACGGTCCTAAATTCAGCCATGTCACTCCACTGCTGCGTTCTCTTCATTGGCTTCCTGTAGCTGCTGCCCAGGTCATCAGATTCAAAACCCTGATGCTGACCTACAAAGCCAAGAACGGACCAGCCCCTCCGTACTTGATGGCAAAAGCCGATCCGCACCAAGAGCCCTTCGAGCTTCAAGTACGGCTTGGCTCGACCCGCCAACCCCTTAAAATCCACGGAAGACAAGCGTCCAGGCTTTTTTCTGTCCTGGCACCGAAGTGGAAACTTAGAGGTAGCTTTGAATTATTAGCCTATTCAAACTAGCTGAGGTTATTATTGGGTAAATAGCACAGCACTTTGGATAAGAGTCACTCTGGATAAGAGTGTCTGCTAAATGCCTTAAATGTAAATGTATTTGCCTAAAACATACAGCAAATGTATTCTTGACCACAAAATAAAACATGAAATATCAGCACCAGAAAATATATATACACACACACACACACACACACACACACACACACACACACACACACACACACTTTGTGCATAAACACCTGACAAGGTGCAATACTGCAGTTAACAAAAGGAACAATAAAGTAACATAGTGGATAATTCTGGAACTTATACACTTCAGGGTGAATCTCAAGAAATATCTGACTGAATATGTTCAAAAATGACATCCCTACGAGAATATATGATAATGACAAAATGTTCTTATTATACCTGTTTAACTACATTACAAATCCCTGTTACATTTTACCCAATGTCAGTCTCTGTCAATCTGTACCTGGAACTGTACTGTAAATACTGGGTTTGGGATGGGTTTGAAAATGGTTTAGCTAAGACACTTACACAGATCTGATCATCTGCACTGAAAAAGGCTTCCTTTTGTATGAAGAATATATTAATAAAAATATATTCTTATACTAATATATTATAAAATCATGTTTTTTAACCATACTTCTTAATTGGGTACTCTTAAGTAATACGTATTTGAATTTACCCAAGAACACCAGGCCAATGGACGCTCTGAAGGTACATACAGTACACAGAAGAAGTAGAACAGGGTTTTTTACGTGGGCCATCATTGTTCTTTCCATCAGCACATACCATATCTGCCCTCTGTGTCTCTGACAGAAACCGACTGAGCCATCAAAGGTGTCAGAGGCTCCAAAGCCACCAGTTCCTCTTTTGTCCTCATGTGCCCTGTGGCTGAACCTCACTGACACATGATATTCACCCAGCAAAGAGATTTAAAAGCTGAGCTAAGCTGTAATGCAATATTTACTACAGCACAGCAGACTTCAAGCAACTGAAAATGATCAACTTACCGGTATTAAAGGAACACAAGTCCACTGACCTGTCGGATAAGTCTCTCCTTTGCATCATTCGTCCTAGTCTTGGATAAGCCGCAGTGCTCACACGACATGAGTTTCAGTTATATCAGAAACATTTCAAATCACAATTAATTTCTAATCATAATTCATCATAATTTTTCAGATACCACATAATTGTCCTTAGATCAATGTTACACAAGAGAAAAATGCATTTCTATTCCTGCCATGGCACATCCCCTTTTTCCCCAGTGAAATGCCCGCAGCATGGGCATCCACGTGGGTGAAGTCATGCGTATGCACTCAGCATCAGCAGTCTGCCAGGCCAGAGGGTCCTACGCAGCACGTGTGCCCACTACTGACAATACACACACAAGAGAGCGCCTGGCTATCAAAACAATGCCTTTAGACAGTGCCTATATGAAAATGTACAGAGACAAATACACCAAACAGCCATGACACTAAAATCACTCTCATAATATTCTATAGATGACTTTTGCGCCATCAAAACAGCTCCACAAGACCTCTGAAGGTGTCCAGCAGCATCTGGCACACAGACATTAGCAGTAGATCCTTCATGTCCGGTTCAGACAGGCTGGCCTTTGCTCCCCACGTGGATCAATGAGCCTTAGGTGCCCATGACCTTCTCACCACTGCATCGGTTCTTAGTCCTTAGTACTCTTTAGTTCTGACCACTGCATACCAGGAACTGCTGATTTGGAGATGCCCTGACCCATTCGTATAGCCATCACAATTTGGCCTAGGGGCAATAAACATGCAAAATGAATCAGTAGCCACAGATTCTTAAAAATTACTACTCAAATACTCTCCCAGACTTAATATAGTGATTTTTATTCAAATGTGCTGCATGTAATTACACTGTTTGTAATGAAATGTGCAGTTAATCAGCGTTCTTCAAGCACTGTCGATACCCTCAATAAGCTTAGAAAAGCATACTGTGTGTCACAGCTTTTACCACGATACATCAAAATAACAACAGCAGACCACCCCTAGATTGGCCTTTGTGAAATTCACTCATGATCTTACACTAACCCAATTTTTCCTGCTTGCAATACCTCAACCTTAAATACTGACTGACCCCATTGACAGGTGCTTTCACCACAAAGAAATCAATGTTATTCACTTCACCTGTCAGTGTTATGGCTGATTGCTGCAAGTAAAATACATAAATGCATAAGAATAAAGAGACACGTTCACACCCACATGACATAGAAGACAAGAAGAAAACAACCCAGATTAAGCACCATTTCGTGTTTCTCAACCTTATTCTCTTTTTAGCGGCCGCTCTTTATCAAGACAGCTTAATGAGCCGGTTTAACTCAGAAAAAGGGAAAGCCTAATAGCTACATGCAGCAGGAGCAGCTTCGCTGCATCAGAGATAAGTTTAGAAAGAAGCATTAGCTGGACATAACAGACAGTGATATCTGTGAACTCAAAAAGCAAAATGTGCCAAGTAATAAAACTGTGTGGGGTTCATCAGAAGTGTTTACTATTCAACTGCTCCCTCATATAAAGCCGAATAACATAAGAATCTGCCACTAAAGAAACAGGCTAACAGCACCTGATGAGAATCCAGTGAGATTCCAGCACTGCATGGGAATACATACAAACCTAGATCACACACACAGCCTAGAAGCAAGGGATGCGCCATTATGGGAAACAAACATGGGCCGATGCCAGTCGATCTGAATTAGCAATACGGAGATATATACCATTTATTTCTGTTGAGACTTGCGGCACAGCAGCCCAGAGTCACCTTCAACATTCTGATCTTCCAGAGTACAATAAATGTCAACGGACATCAGTTTGAAAGATCATTCAAATTTACAGACCTGATCAAAACATATACATCTGTCTAATACTGTTTTTGCAAGCAATTATATTGAGTAAATATACTGAGACACTAATACGATTCCAAAATCACTGTACGTCTGAAATCATGTTACTTCTCTATACACATATCGGCCATAACATTAGGACGTTAGCAATAGACCCTTTGGGACCTCCATGAGCATGATCTGTCTGGTTCAGAGGTTGTTCTTTCCTGGCCCATTTTTGGTAGGTACTAACCACTGCATAGCAGAAAACTACCCCACAAGACCTGCCTGATGTTTTGGAGATGTTCTGACCCAGTAGTCTGGCCACCTTGTCAAAGTAGCCCAGATTCTTACACTTTTGACATATCACCTTCAACAACTGCCCGTTAACTTGCTGCTTAATATATCCCAGCCCTTGACAGATAACACCGTAGATGAAGATAATCAGTATTTTGCACCTCACTGGTCAGTGATGTTAATAATTGTTGATTAGGCATTTGATACTTAAAACATCAACACTAAAATGTATCACCAAAACATTGAAATGTTAACACTAGGACTGCTGCATGATCTACTGGTCTAATACAAAAGCATCCAACATATCCTGTTAAAAGTCCACATCAAAGCATGTCAGCTGTCCCATTGCAACACTAATCTGGCATTAAAAAAGATCTTGGCCTACTAACCTTAAAACTGGCACATCATAATAGACTTAAACAGAGGTATGTGTGTAACAGTTCATTCACTGATTCCATGTATTAAATAGATTTTCTGTCAGGTCAGCAAACTGATTATTTTGCAACTAGTTCACTGAACTACATTAAATTTTCACGCTTCTATTTCATAGATGAATTTAGGGTAGGAAATGTCTGAGCTCAACAGCAGTCAATGGACACAAAAACAGTGAGGCAAAACTGACCTTGAATCAAATCACTAATCAAATAAATACACAATGTCTCTAATTTAATTAAGGGTATTTTTACGCCTTTTACTTCCAGTGTTGTCCAATAAGGCATTTTTTTCTGATCTTGAGTTAATAAGATGTTTATGCACACCCTTACAAATCATTTTTCTACTGAGATCAGCAGTTACATCAACCCTGAAGAAGAGTGAGCCAGCATCTGTGGCAGCTATACAGGCCCAGGCCATAGCACCCCCAGCACCATGTTTTACAGATGAGGTGGCAGGCGTTGGATGCTTTGGATCGTGAGCAGTTCCTTTTTGTCTCCACACTTTGGTCTCACCATTGCTCTGATACTCAAACTAATTTTGGTCTCATTTGTCCACAAGACCTCCAAAACCCTGCCAGTCTTTCCCAAAACCTATCTTATACCTTTGTAGAAGGCCTTTGTCCCAAACATTATGGCGACTTAAGATCTTAAAATCTGAAAAATCAGACAAATTGCACTTTAATTACATACACCTTATCTGGTTAGAACTTTAAAATGATACTACAGAGCAAAATGAGCTAAATATGACCTTATTTTGAAGGTCTTTACCCCCTGCCCTCTCCTTTTTCTGAATCATATTAAATGAAGTGGGCCTTTCAAAAATGAATCCCCTGATCAGATCAGTGTCCTGCCACACTGACTTCATTATAACTGGATGTTGATGTTATAGCTGGCTGCTAATGCAGCACTCACATCTAACTCACTCAGACTCTGGATTTGGGAAAACATTCCTAGGAGTCACATGATCACTGTTCTGTCTAAACAAGGGTCAGGTTATGGATCTATTTCTCCACAGGGACATTCAGAACACTCATTGGCTTCATGAGCAGCATTTGTCTATTTGTCTAGAAGTATTTTTCTCTTTTTTACTTTTGCCCTGTAAATTACATGGATTCTTATTTGTCTTTAGGCAGATGAAAAGTGACCTTCACCAAAGTATGGCCATTAACCTTCTATACTCTGCAAGGTCTTCTGAACTGAGATCAATAATGTGCCCCAACAGCATTTAACCAAGCACAAAGTGCAGTGCATGGGAGTAAAAAGGCCTGAATAACACAACAACCATGTGCCAAATTATGCGTATTAAATATTAATGTATAAAGCACCATATGTAGCTCCTGCTGCGCTGTTTTGTTCTACACCACGTTGTTTTGTAGACTCCCACTCTGTGCTTTACTGGCTGAAATAATTGTTTGTTGTGAATTGCAATTGTATTGAAAAACTAGAAAAATGTCTAGTGAAGGAAGGAAGGAAACACAATATGGTTGTGCAGCTAAAGAGGTTCCTATGTGGTCGCTATGAAGTTCCTAAGTGGTTGCTATGGTGTTCCTAAGTGGTTGCTGAATAGGTGCTATAGTGTTGCAAGATGATTATTATGGTATTTCAGGTGGTTGATATGATATTGATCAGTGGTTGCTAGATGGTTGCTGGGCGGTTGCTGGGGCAAAAGGTTGCTGTAGTACCCCATGTGATTGGTTGAGTGTTATAAGTGCATGTGGCAAGTGACATTAGAATTCCCATTCATTCCCATGGGAAAGCTTTCTGCAAAAATCTGTTGCTATGACAGAAACTGAGCATCTGATCAAAAAGATGTACACAAGGCTGACAATACAGCTTTACAACCATAATTATACAGAATACAGAAAAATGTGATGTAGCATTAGTCCCTCCCCATATCATCATAGTGTCTACAGACTGTGCATACGGACTCTTCCAATTGTCTTGCAAAACACGTCTCTTTGACAGCTTTAATTTAGGTTGACGCCAGGCCTTTGAGAGGCCTAGCAGAGGCCTGCTCTATAGCAAGTTCTGCAAAGAGCCAAACAGCTGCTTAATTCATTAGACAAATATGATGCATTGTTTGCACTGTCCTTTAGGCTTTGCTCTTTTTGCCAGTCACTTGGCCACTCAGTTTCACAAGCATGGCAGTTAAGCAAGAGTGCAGGGGGAAGGGGGTGTAACACGGAAAACATTTCTGTTGAAGTCTCAGCTGATGCCTTTTCCCCCTGTGCTCTCTGACGCCTGCAGTGCTCTGCCAAAAAGAGGGGTTGTGAATATATCACGTCACTCAGGCTCATTTTTGAAAGACTCAGGCTACACAGGGGGGCAGAGTAGGAGGGCAGAAGGAGGGACAGCAACAGGATAAAGACACTACTGACCAATTAAACTCAAAAACCTAAACCAAGAGCAACAACCTCAGTCTAGCCATACCAGACAGACAAAGACCTAACTTCTATTACAAACATGCCTTTATATTTGGAAAGCGAAGACACGTAGGAGAAAATCTAAAGATGTTCACCCTATAACACTATAACTGGAAAGGCAATACTCAGTGAATCATGGTTGCTAGGAGACTAGACAAGACCTCAGCTAGGTGTTTTGCTGAAATGCAAAAGTGGTTGTACTTTTAGTGTGAAGCGTCCTGTATGCTTCTCATACAGTACCTCCCTACGAATACCTCAAGCCGTAAAACTGTTAACACCTCTAAGGATTGTGAAACCTGTAAGAAAGTTCTCTTGATTCTTCATGCAGGAGACAGAACACTATACCCTAGTTTAACACAGTGCACAGTTCCCTGGCTATATTTAATCATTTGCAAATAGATGCCAGCTGGTACAATGGAGCACAAAGGTACCACCATATAGATAATCTAGCATTTGTGCTTAATCACATTATGCAACCTTTAGCCAGGTCTCTTTTTTATCACAATGTTAGCTTCCTGCCTGGGCAGAGCAATCAAGATAGTATCAGGTATGCATTAGGAATTCAGTTCGACCACAGTAAGCAAACGTGAGGACACCACACACGTCTTCACACAAACAGCTCAAATACAAAGTGAAGCTTTAAGAAAGAAGAACAGGAAGTGAGCTCTATTAATAGAACACAGTGCAATACACAGACTTGAACAGGGTGGGCTGTCTAACAGCTCTAAAACAGAGCCAGTTGCACAGTTGCATGATAACTACATCAGTCATGCTGATAAAAGGGGAGGCAGTTTAACACATCAGTTTAGAAATACATGCCAGAAACACACAATATTTAAGAGGCCACAAATTTAATAAGACAAAGTGTACACGCCCACAAAGCAATCCAATATTCTGCTTCTTATCATATGCCCCTGTCAATACAGCACAGATGGCAGAGGGAGGCCCATTTCCCAGTGGATAGTGGAAGAGTCAATATGTGCACTCAAGATCCCTTCTGGTTTCCCCAGAGTCAAAACTGAGACAAGGTCAACAAAAAGAGGGCACCAATAAGAAAGGCAGAGTTTGACCTGAGAGAATGAAATGGCAGCAGACAACGGAGAACATCAAGACGAATATTTCTCTAATATCAACAGGGGCTTGATATATGATATGATGATGATATATGCTGCGAGGGGACGATAAGTAATGTGCCTCCTTTTGCTGTGGTAACAGCCTCTAATGCTTTACACTAGCTGTTGGAACACTGCTATAAGGATTTGCCACAAAAGCATCATTGTTATCATTAAACACGAACATTTACTTATGACGCTACAACTCATCCCAAAGGGATTTCACTCCATAAAAAGCAGACAAGAGGGGGGATATCCCAGTGGTTGACACTGGCTGTTGAGCACAGTGTTTTAGGCACAGTGTTTGGCAGTTCTTTTCTATAGAGATTGTAAACCAAACAACTGAACACCTGCATAAGCAACAGATTTATCTTAAAGCTTTGGTTAAAATCACTAATTAGCAGGCAAGACAGTTACATCTGAACATCAGTGTATGTGTGAGGGGAAAATGACCAAGCCTGGTCATTAAGCCAGAGGAGTTAAATATGCTGAACAAAGCCGAAATGCCATTAGGATGCCTAAGAAGCAGGAATACATTGAGCAGATGGGATTACCAGGAATGCATTTACACTTGGATATGGTGTGTCAGCAAAATGTATACACAAAATAAATAAACAAACCACCTAAGCACAGGATAAACTGAGTACCCTACTGCTTCACAAAATGAAGGAGTTAAGAGAGCACTCGATAGCGTCAGACTCAGTCCATTATGATTGTCTATGTCTCATATGCAGACATGCAAAGGTCACTTAAGCTTACTGAAGGCCAGTGCAGTCAATTGAATACTCTTTACAAGTAATGGGAATGATGGTCTGAGTACATGCAGTCACAACACTGAAGACGCAATGGTACCTAATTATGGAGAGTGATCTATGGACAGTGAGCCTCAAACGAGGGGTGATAAAGTGGTCTGAGAGTCAGGCAGGCTGAACGTGATATGCTCTCCCAGCTGTCACAGCATACGCTATGACACACGTGTCTCTGCAGAGAAAGGCACATATGCAGAAACAAACAACCCTGAAGGGCTTTCAATATCCCACTTTTCTGTGATCTCTAGAGAGGACACAGCTGACTGTCCTGTCACAAAGCAAAAACACAGTATGTTTTGTAGGCTCAGACATGATGTGTGATTTGGTGGCAAATTGTGCTCTCTTTGACTCTGGTCGCCGATGGCAAAATGACCATTGGGCTGTAGTTGTAGCACATTAGACCACTGAGCTACTTAATATCACAATATATAATATTAAATTCTAAAACAAAAAATTAGTCACATGCATCATTTCTGCTTTAATAATACTTGGTTACATGTTCTCAATGACAGCATGGGTTCTGTCAAGTAAGGATTATATGAGTCTCATGAGGATCAAATTGAAAACAGGGATTGTGCCCTGCTGATTTTGCTGGACAGCATCCCAGACAGTGTCCCAGGGTTCCATCATGTTGTACCTGGGCTCCCTACAGTTGTAATCCTAGAATGTGAGAATGTCAAAGTTGTGGTCAGCTTGAAAGTAAAAGCACAAAGTTAGTAGCACATGATCTTTCTCAAGAGACTGGGTTAATACGAACCTGACAGGATCAGCACTTTTATTAAGGCAGGGGGACGCATAACCATTGCAGAAAAATATAATGCAGTGTTGACTAATATTTGTGCGGGACGGTTACATCATGCCACGGTATCAGATTGTATCAAAGTTTACATCAATAAAAATCTGCAATAATACAGTTAATGAACACCTGCTTCCTCAACACTGAAAACACATGATATATGAATGCCTTACACACCTGCCAGCATATTGTGACTGGACTGCTGATGATGAACCGTGCTATAAACCAGACAGATAGCACATTCCCAAAAAGGAAACGGACTATTCATTTATATACACAATATTTTAAACCATTCTATTAAAACTACAACTTTCCTATTACTGTATTCCAAGTGTTAATAGAAAATATAGTATACCAACAACAACAACAAAAAAAAGAGTAAACAACAGGGCAGCAGGAACACCACTATTTTATGGCCATTACATGATGGATATATAGTGCCCATTAACAATCAAATATATCACTAAAAGCAACATTACATTAACCTGGTATACACCTAGTACTGTGATTATGGGATTCATACATTATTAGACACAGACGTACGTCAGTAAAGCATGAAAATGCACAGCACCTCAGTTGTAAGCACCTCATTCATTATGAATGAGGCATAACCTGCCACTGAATAGATTACTACTCACAAAATCTACCAACAGTCAGCCCTAATTCAGATGCATATATTAGAAGTAACTGGCAATTGACAAGCTCTAAAAACACATTTTGTTGCAAATCATGCCCTTCTCTTAACTCTCTTAACTCAATACTACTGTGGATTTCAGGACATTGGGCCATGCACTCTGGTTCATTAATGGGGACACTGAGCATGGAGGAATTATGCAACTTTCCAAGCCCCACCGTAGCATTCACTCACTAAGCCTGCACTACACAACACTTCCTTCATAGCACAACCAGTGTAAACAACTTCAAAGTTGTACCTGCTTTAGCTAGAGCGGTTTAGACTCACATAGGAGTGTTCTAGTGCATTTATTTTAAGGTTTCAGTAGAGTAGAGCTGGGCAATATGACAATATTTTTATTGTATCGTGATAAATGTTGTTATCGTGGTAGTCAATATTTGTGTATCGTGGATATCGTCAGTGCTTAAAGAACACGTTTTATAACAAAGACTGTTATTGAATTAAATGAAGTGAAGCATATTTTGAGTAAAAACTCAGTACTCAGTATTAATGAGTATTTGGACAGCAGTTTTTACATTGTTTTACATGTTACACTGCTGGTGCATTTTGTCTACATGACGAGATATTGCACTAAATATCACACATCGTAAACAATGTCTTTAAATATCGTGATATAATTTTTTCCATATCGCCCAGCTCTATTTCAGAGTCTGAGGTTGAAATTCAGTGCAATTGAATGTGTATTTAGGTGGTATGATAAACAAATGACCAATTTGAGCTTGGGTGGTCACAGCATAAGGCCCTTCTCTTTCTCTCTGACTGAACACCCATTTGGTTAGTTTCCACAAAAGACAGCAAATGAAAATCGCCAGGAATGACTGAGGGAGCAATCAAAGATATCACTTTCAAGTTTCATACATCCCTTTTTGTACCGTCTTTTTTAACTTTGAAAAGGGTAATCATTGCTGCTATTCTCCTAATACACCTGCCGGTCCATGACAGCTTGTTCAGCCAGCACTGTTTTCATTCAAATATTTTTAAGACAATCACAACCATCAACAACAACATCATCATCATCATCATCATCTTTACTTAGTAGACTAACACCACACTTGCCAATGTCCAGATTGAACTAACAGAAACAATCAGAAAGTTTTAGTGCTTGTATGCGTGGAGTGTGTGTGACTTATACACAGGCCTAAATTATACTCATGCTTATTTGTTTTGGAAGACAGATTCTTAGCAAGGATTTTGCATGGCAATAGATTTCAGATTCAGATAATTATTTGCAGTGGTGCTATGCAAATAGGAATCCAACCATGGTTACTGGACACGATGCTAAAAAAAAAAAAAAAATTAGATGTACCCAAAACATTGTGTAAAATGTTTTTGTCTGTATATGATCTCTGCATCTATAAACGTATACTATTCTACTTGTACATTACCTGTAGTGATGCACCGATATGAGAAGTCTGGGCTGATACTAATATCCGATCATTCTTAAGCATATGCAGTATCTGGTAATGCCAAACATAGATGTTAGGACTACATTAATCAGGATTACTATTAGACACAACTGCAAAACAACAAACTCCAAAATGAGAACTTTACAGAAGGGGAAAAGACTTCTTAACTTTTAATGGAAGTGAATATAAAGACATTTTATTCCAAGCCATTTTGGGGCATTTTCCAAATAGTCAAAGAGTGAAAAACAGCAATGGAGATCAAATGGGGTTCAATAAACACATCATCCACTTTGAAATATCAGTCAAATCTAACCATCTGTCTGATGCTGATATGTCTTCAAACAATTATCTACCCATACCAATATGATTGCGATATCATCATGCATCCCTGATAATCAGTCCGATTTCTGATTCTGTTTTTCCTCTGAGCAAGGTTACATACCATACAGCCACCCGTCAAGAGCGGCACATGACATGCATGATATCATGACAAAAATAGAAATACCAGGGGTCACTTTATCTAACTTGATCTTGCAGAGGGACAGTTAGGTGCAACTGTTATATTACTCTATGGTACTCTATGATCAGACTAAACTGAGTTTCAGTACTCACTGTAAAACAATACAAAAGTGTCATATGATCATACATTAAGACCAGTGAACTAATCAGTCATTTCTAAATGATTTTAAGAGGGGAAAGCTTCTCAGCTCCAGTAAGTATAACAGAATTTAAAGGTGAAAGGAGATCTGCCTGTAAGCAGATCCTGCTAATCTGCTAGAGATCTACTGAGCTTATTAAAAGTTGCTGACTGATGGTGACCCTCAGCATGGATCAAGTCAAAGTTAAACGCCAGCAAGAAACAATGTATGAGGGCAAAACTCACACACGTCGTCTACCAGAGTGCTCCTGGCACTAAGACAAGAGTGGAGGCTGAGCTGAGCAGGCTCAGAGAAACTAAACAGCAATAGCAGCGCTCATCAGAGGAACACCAACTTACCCAAGGATGAGGGTGTTTCTGTAGGACTGTTCAGACGGGCTTCCTCCTCCCTCTATTATTCACACGACCACCGCCCGCGAGTCCACCGTTTTCGAAAACTAAGGAATAAATTATTAAACTAGACTACTTCCCAAACAACAACTTCCTCAAAAGAAGTCCGCTGCTGGCCCTGAGATGTGCGGAGATCAGTAGCTTAAAGTCTTCCCTCACCCAGGAAACAGGTCTTCTTTCGCAATGAAACGCGAGGCGTGAAAAGTGACCGTAGCCGGTGAGTTTTCAGTGACCATTCATCTGTTTCTGTCCTCCCTGCATGTGACCTGCCCGCGTTGCTCTTTATGCCAAAAGAGAAATGAGGAAAGTTATCTGTTTTGTCGTAAAGACATTGTGGGGGGAGCTGGGTGCCCTAAACCGTATCCTCATCAAAAAGCCGGTGTGTGTTAATCAGATCGCGCACCTCGCCATAACCCTCCCAGCAGCTCCAGCCTTCCCTTCTCTCTCTCTCTCTCTCTCTCTCTCTCTCACACACTATCCAGCAGCGTTTACAGGCCGTGACGTCACCCAACCGACCCCCCTTCTCACATCACCACCACCACCACCATGCCCTCCCACAGCTAGGGGCGCTGTTTTTACAGCTACAATTTTGAATTTGGGTCTAAAACTATAAAACAAACTGTCTAATAGGGTATAATGCAAATATTCAGTGTATTTAAATAGTATTTTTAATACATTACATATTTGAGTGCTCAACAGTATTTTTTACTAAAAGTTGTCAATACTTCAATACTGCAAAAATAATCATAATATTAATAATAATAATAATACGAAGAAGCTTTTATTTGTAGTACTACTACTAATGCTATTTTTTTATTATTATTTGATAAAATTGTAATCATATCCAAGTTTATTGGTCACACACAAAGTCATACAGGGTACAGCTTGTAGTGAAATACATTGACAACTGTCCGATCACATAAAACAAGATAGAAGACAAGATAAAAAATAAAAGTTCAAATAGTAATGTAAAGACAAGAAATAAAATAAATAGGAATAAAAAGTATATGCAAAAATAGAAACTGAAATATATAAAAAAATAGTTGGGAATCAGTTCTAGTTTTAATTTGCAATGTAAGAAGAGTGAGGATACGGTAAGATGCTAAATATAATGTGCAGATGTGCAAAATAAGCAGGAGAGCAGTGAGTTGATTAGACAGTAGTGTAATAGATGAAAGATGGAAAAGACAGAATTAAGTCTTTTAGATTTAATAAATAAATAAAACATGGGTCATTTAAATTGTTACAAGGACGCGAGGGACTCAGAGGGACTTCACTGGATAGCACGGGCAGCCAGTGTAGTGTAGATGAGTCTCACGCCCATGTGCTACATAACTGAATGAATGGGCAGACATACTGTAGCTACTAAGACCATTACTATAATTAACCATTTCTCAATAGCGTGACACTGCGGATTTATTGGAGACTTGTAAAGTAATATTCCCAAGCAAAATGATGCCTCCACTATGAACAGTGACTAGCGTCGCCTTCTCTTTCTCTCTCTCTGTAGAAACAGGATCCTTTCACCGTTGGAAACGCGCATGCTCACTGCACTGCGAGTTGTAGGCGCGTGCTGTCTGCATCTTAGCAACGGAGGAACGGCTCAATAGTGGGAGTGGAGGGACACGCGACCGAAATCCAACCAAGACCCTCAAAATGTTTGTTGCATTTGGAAACTATATTTGTGTCCGTTTACGCGTTTGTTGTTAACGTTAGCACAAAGAGCTACGTTTCAGGTGTCCTGAAGCAAACGAGTGTAGTCACGGCAGGCGCTGAGCCCCTATTTCGAAAGTTAAAGCGCTCCAACCTTGTTTCCGTCTGACAGCTGTTTCTCGCTTTCGCGGTTTATTAAGAAGTTATTTCGGATATAAGAGTATTACTGCAGCGCCATGCTGGAAAACACATGCTCAGAAAACATTTGGTGAAACATTCAGTTATTTTATTTCACTGTGGGAAATTTACATGAACTTTTAAGCACAGTAAGTATTCGTTAGCTAGCACTAACTGGCTAGCTAGTTATCTAGCTAGCTACGTTGTAGGTAAGAGGGTAGTGCTAGCGTATTTTGCATCGTCTGCACAGCACCACTATTATTAAAGTTCATTTTGTATGTAGCTAGCTACGTGCCAGACGATCACGTTACAACCAACACGAGAAAACTCGTTTAGTTCAGTTAGCTAGCTAGTTTTTACTGTGACTGTAGGCACAGGTCACACTCGACTGATGGATATAGCCAGCACTGTATTTGTTCTCACACTGTAGCTGCTGAATATGCAATGGACGTAGCTAATTGCTCTTATACAGTATATAATATTTTATACATTCGTTGCTGTGTGAGAACAACTAGCAAGGTAGCTATAGCTAGCTGTATCTCCACCAGTCTGATTACTTTCGTCTCTTTGCAGCGAGTGTCTCAGATGGAAAACTTCATTTTGTATGAAGAAATTGGACGAGGAAGCAAGTCCCTTGTTTACAAGGGCAGGAGGAAAGGCAGCATACATTTTGTGGCAATTATCTGCAGCGAGAAATCCAAGAGGCCTGAATTAACCAACCATGTGAGTAAGACAGAAACTGCTAGCGCTTTGAATCAGTCAGAAATCTGTGTGCTTTTCTTGTGATCCAGTGTTTTAGTTCAAATGAGAGTATTTCTCTATTGCTTCTCTGATCCTAACAGGTGCGACTTACACATGATATCAAGCATGAAAATGTGGTCTCCTTCTATGAGTGGTATGAGACAAGTAACCATCTGTGGCTGGTGGAGGAGTTATGCACAGGTAACTTCTCGAGACACAGATATTATTTGGTCTTGTTGGCTAAAACCACAACATTGAAGCATTGCGTATAAACTGGAATGCGTTTAAATGTAAAATATATATGAGTTCAATCCAGTTGTTCTTTCTATAGGAGGAAATTTGGAGGCGGTTATTTCCCAGGACGAATGTTTATCTGATGATATTGTGCGTGAATTTGCCAAGGACTTAATTAAAGGACTCAAGTACATCCATGACTCTGGCATAGTGTTCTCTGACCTCACTCCTGCTAAGGTATGCCACCAGATACCAGCTCAAAGTAACAAAGTATCTTTGTAAGGAATTTAAATACATTTTGTTTGCTTTTTTGGTTTTGCTGGTAAATAATTAGTTGTGTGTCTTAAGAATGAGTTAATGGCTCTTGTTACCAGTAATCTCCGAAATCTGACCATGTATATTTGTGTTTAGATTTTGCTGGATGGTCCAGGTACTCTGAAGTACTCTAATTTTGGCCTGGCTAAAGCACAAGGGGAGAACCTAGAAGATTTCTTTGCTCTTGTATTGACAGAAGATGGTGGAGACAAAGACAACACAACACCTAGAAAAAATATCAAGAACCGAACCCAAGGTCCTCACTTATCAACATTTTGCACATGTATATGGAGTATGATTTCTTATTCTTACACTTAAACAAAGCGTGAATGCAAATCTGTTTGTTGTTCAGGTGTGCCTCATTTTGGTGATCTACCATCCTGAAGAAAATTTAGTTACTTTTTTGTGGCCTGTCAATCATTAACTACTTACCTGATGATTTTGTCAATTAATTTTGCTTTGTGACTGAACAGGCCATTCTCATGCTTCTTTCACCTGGTCTTCTTCAGGCTCCCCACTGTACTGTGCTCCAGAGGTGCTGAGAGGGGGCACCACTAGCATCTCCAGTGATCTGTGGGCATTAGGCTGCATTCTCTATGAGATGTTCACAGGTCAGAACATTTTTTCACCATAAAAGCTGCACAGATAAATATTGTGATGGGAAGATTTACTATTCTTTTACTGATTTTAACTTTGTCATATAACTAACTTTGAGTCATATAGAGAGCAAGGTCTCCATGTACTCTGAGACTGTAGTTGCAGTTTGGTATTTTCTTGGAGGAAACAGCCCTTTTGGTTATTGATTTAGTGGTATCTGAATTGTGGATTACAACATAAAATGAGTTGTAAAAGGCAGCTGATGCATTTAAAAAAAAACCTTGTCTGTCTTGTACTGCAACCGGGCAGTACAGGAAAACTAGCCACAGCGGGATACTACAGTATAACAGTACATGAAAATCATGTCAAGCTTTGGCTTTTTATTTCTGCAGGAAAACCACCATTCATCTCTGAGAGCTTCACTGACTTGGTTGATCGTATTTTAAATGCAGATCCCCCATCGGCAGTGCAAAAAGGTTTATTACCAACTGTTGTTAACTATTGTGTAATTAGGTTTTGATTTAAGTTGTAATGATCAAATGTGCTTTCCTTTTTCTTTTTTTTTTAATAAATGGAAGGTCCCACTTGTTCACAGCCCAGTCCAGAGTTTCAAAGCTTACTACAGGGTCTACTGCAGAAGGACCCTGTAAATAGGTACATAATTCATCTTAATTGTGCAATGAAATAAATGTGTTAAATACGATACTAATACTGCTGTATGTTACTGTACGTTCATACAGGTTAAACTGGGAACAGTTGTTACTGCATCCATTTTGGAGGGGAGCATTTTTAGTGGAGGCCTCATCGGAGGGTGTTAAGGATGAGGATTCTTCTCTTGGCTATAGGTAATTTTCATTGCTGTGACAGTATGTCAGCAAAGATCCCATCCATATTATAGTTATTTTGTTCGTTTACAACTGTGTTGAAATGCATATTTTATGTTATAAGCACAAATAAGCACACATTTAAATCACAATGTCACATTTTGCATTAAATATCTAATTACATTTTATAGTATTCATAGAATTAAACATGGTTTTGTGGTTTGTGAGAAAATCTGTGGTTTTAAGGCCTTTTGCAGAATATCCTTCAGATTACTAGGAGCGATGGGACAAACAGACCTATGCTACATTTTATTCAGTGTGTATATCCTGTCCTTCCGTCCTGAACAATAGGTCTTTGTGACACCCTGCAGGGACTGGAGTTCAGCTCTCTAGGTAGAGCTGGGCTACTCATACATTGTTGGAGGACTAGAATTGAGCACCACTAAAGGACACATTAAAGCTATTGAAACAAGGCACATAATTTAAATAAAATAATAATTTAATCCAGACTTGTAGAGGGGAATAAGCTGTCTCTGCTTGTGTGCCGACGGCAAGGATTATTTTAGCACTGCCAGCAGTAAATGTGAGTAGGCCATAACAAAGGCTATTGTGAGTCACTGAGGGGCCTTACAGGCGAAAAGAGGGGTATTTTTCATGATAGATTATGATAATGCCTCTCAGTTTCTAATGCTGCCAATGAACTGTGACGACAGCAGTGTTCACTGCATGTGCCCTACACAAAAGTAATATTCAGAATCAAACTTTGTGATGTTTTATTATTTTTTTAATGATCAGCAATGAAAAGGAAGGCACATAAATGCCAGTATTTGTCAGGAGTGAAATGAACCCAATGTCTGCTTGCATTTTGTGTGTGGGTTTGTGTATTTCAGTGTACAGTTGGAGTCTGTGTCCTCTCAGGCATCAGTAGAGGCTCGGGCAACCGCAGCTGCTCTAACTAACCCACAGCTCAGCAAGTCTTTCACATTAGGTAATGTAGCAGGCATTATAATAAACACGTAAGATTTATCTGCAGTTATACAGATACTGTTCTACAGTACAAGACTACAAATGCACAATATTCCTATATTGTATTCCTATACATGAGTCCACACACGTGTTCACATGCTCCCGGATTAGACCACAGTTGTTTAATACCACAAAAGAGATCATAGGGCAGTATTATAAAGACACACAGCAAGGCGGAAGAGGGAGATTATGTGAATGTGTACCTTTTTAAATGATGTATTATTATACACAGCACAGTACATTCTGCTGCTGTGTTTAGCACAATCTGCTCCAGCTTTCTAGGCATGTCGCACTAAATCTCCACTAGTCCATATCCATTTGATGTGAGTCTCAGTAGTCTTACAGTCTATATAGTTTATTGATTATTGAGCTCTGCTTATAGTTTGTGTGGGTCTATGGATTAGAAGCAGTGATTGTTCATTTTTACATTACCAGTGCCTGACACCTTTTTAGTGAGGAAAGCCTCATGCCCTTAAACTTGACAATTTCAGATATTTTTCTGTAGATAATTGTGAATCATTTCCCACTATGTTGCATTACATGTAGAGTTTTTACTCCATTTTTTACAGACCGTATGACTGAGTTTAGACCCAAGTCTGTGTTGGAAACAGATGCCAAAGAATCTATTTTTCTCTTAAGGTATACCTGCCCATGCTCACTTCATATTTATGCAGATGTTTAGCAGGTATGATGTTAGAATGCAAAATATATTTGTCATGGTTACATGTTTTTATTTTTGTGTGTGACTATATGTGTAAGGGACTATGTGGAACAAACTCGCAAAATTGCCTACTATACTTTATTTCTTCCCTTTTATTATATATTTGATAATAGTTCATGTCCAACTCCCAGAACAAGCAATGCTCACAAAGAGAGAGACGAGGAAGTCAAGGAACAAGTAAGCAAGCATCTCACTCTACTTTTTTTTTTTCTTTTTAATATGGAGTCAGGAAAGAGACCTCTGTAGATGTTATTGTTGTCTGTCTAATAGGGGACATTGATTTATTTGGTGGTGCCACACCACCACCTACTGGATAATAAAAGAATTAGTATTTGTTGTAAACCCAATAATGACCCAATATAAATGTTCACTCCACTGTAATGGTTGTATAATGCTTCTTGGGTGTTTTGTGTATTCCAGGACAGCACCCTATTGGAGGATTTTCAGAGTGATAAATGTGCACACATTAAGGCACTTATATACACAGACTCAGATCTGACTGTGACTCCTATCATGGATAACCCAAAGGTAAATCTGCTCGGATTTCTCTACAATGTTTAGAACTGTGATGCACGTAAACTTGGAGAGGCAAGGATGTTTCCCATTTATATATTTTAATGTTTCACAGATTCTGAAAACTGCTCCTGTCCGATTTGACTCTAAAACACTGTGTGTCTCAGCATATTCAGGTAAAATATACTGCCGTAGTATTTGCTCAACATGGAGCACAAAATAAATTTACTTCATTTATAAAGCTTATGTTTACAAAGATTGTCCCTCTTTCCCCTGTCTTTGTGTCTCTCTCCTCTCTCTCCATACCTAGCTGAGCGTTTGGCATGTCTCAGCTCAAGTGACTGGTCTGCGTTCCTCCAGCAGATATGTGTCGTCCTAGAGTCTGTTGAACGACAGGGATCTGGAACCACCACATCACCACGCGCTAAACTCAACTTACTCTGTTATCTCTGCTGCGTCAGTGGCCACAGAGACACAGCCACTCGTCTTATGCACTCGCAGCTGGTAAGACTGCCTCCACATATTGTACACCCCAAATATCTGCTTTGAATCTTAAAGCCGAAAGCTCCTTCTCTGACTTCATATAACATAAAGCAATATATTGTAATTCTAAACACCTACCCTGTTTGATAAAAAATATACCTATAATAAATAAATGTATGTGGAAGTGTAGATGCTATGTAGTGTTATGTATAATAATGTAACAGATCCTTTACAGGCAATGTAATAATAGATTAACACATAAAAAAAACTTTCACATTTAATTGTTACAGCACAATTCCTATGTATTTGCAGAATTAACAACATTTAAACATGCCACATTTTATGGTTGTTTTTTTTATAGTATCTTAGGCATTTTTATAGTATACATTTTTTTTTTTTAGATAAATCTAGGTCTTAATAGTTCGTAAATATAAGCTGGATGTCAAATTTAGAGTATAATTATTATAACTATAAAGCCATTGTGTGCTCACTGAAACTTTGAACCAAAGGAATCAGTGCAATGTCAGAGAACCGAGAGGAAGGTGAGGTATGCCTCTTGGAGTGGGTGTGTATTTAGTTGGATGGGAAATGTAACAATAGACTATTAGGAGGGGACTACAAGGCTGCCGCCTCCTTTCAAACTGAAAATGAGCTTCCTTTTCCTCTGCTTTTATGGGGAATGCCAGTAATTGCTGTCTGCACTAGTGTTTTATTTATATATATATATATATACATATATATATATATATATATATATATATATATATATATATATATATATATATATATATATATATATATATATATATATATATATATATATTCTGCATTTGACCACCAGGTGGCCTCCAACAACAATGTAACAGTCACCAGTTTGCCTCCATTTGCTCCTGCTGAAGGCCAATAGAGTTATGAAGGAAAAGACAAATTACAATGAATGCTACCTTATAGTAATAAAAAAAAAAAAGAAATTGGAGTATGTTTTTAGAACTCTCTTTCTCTCTCTCTCTCTCTCTCTCTCTCTCTCTCTTGCTCTCCCTCTCTCAGTTTCCAGTGTTGACTCAGCAACTAAAGCATGCCCCAAACTGGGATGTGTGAGTATGAACATTTGCAGAAATGGTTTGCCATTGAATCACACTAACCTACATTACACATTACACAGAACCTACACAACTTACAGTACAATTGTTTTAATAATTACATTTGCACTGCATATTTAAATCTCTTTTGTTTTCGTTATGTTGTACATGCAGAATAAAAATGTTTAACTGTGTTCAGCACATTCACAACCAATTCACCTTTTTCCCCGATTTATCTGTCACTAAGACAAATTTCACTAGCATATATCATAATGTGCTGAAATGTAGTATATATTTATTGATTTATTTATTTATTTATTTTACACACACTTTATTAAAAAACACAAGAGAATGCATTGTTAATGGTGAATATTACCTCCATATGTTTTAGTAAAAACAAAGTGATGAGAGTCATCGGCCTGTTGGCCTCTCATTGCACAGAGCTCAGAAAGGATGTTTCTGTAACAGAGGTGAGTGTGGTTGTATACATGTAATTCTGTTTGTATGTTATCTGAAAGCCTGGTCTTCAAACAAAGTGCATGAGCATCTAAACAAAAGAGTAAGGCATAATACATTTGCCTGGAAAGAAACACTGAAGGGGGGGTGGATTTTTAGGGGGTAGAATGTGTTGTTGGTTAGTAATAAAATGTAGCTTGTAATTTGAACTCATAGGGGCTTAAGATATATTTGGCTGTGTATGCAGCAAAGGTTTTAGCTGTTTAGCATCATCATGAATTCCGTGTCCACTCTGATGCAGGCCTTCAGGTACTCACGGCAGCATAGTGAGTTGTGAATTAAAGAACTGCCAGCAGGTGTCACTGTAGCATCAGCACAACCTGTTTCTCTAAAATAGAAAAAAAAAAACTAAAAGAAAAAACAAACATAACTCAAATTATTCCTTAGTACAGAACATGTGAATCCAGAGCAGGTAAAGTCTTATACTGCCTTTTAGGTTTTCCAGGGCTGATTCGCATCATGTTCAGACATGCTTTTAAAAGCATTAGTAAATCATCAAAGGCTGCACACAGGCATTGTAGTAAATGATTTAAAAAAAAGAGCATTTTTATTTGATGTTGGCATGGAACCCTCCCATCTTGATCCTGAGTTTACAGGGGTTTACCATGAGTTCATGTACCGACGCGCCTTCCTTTTTGTTCCTGGAAAAGGAATAAAAATAAAGCAGCGTCTCCATAACCTGCGAAGGGTCCATGCCACAGTTGCCGGCAGCCGCATTCTACCAAGGCTTAAGTGTTTGGGAGCAAGCAACAGAGACTCATGCATGCGCATTACCTCTCCCCTCATTCTTCCCAAAGCTCGCTCGAAACGTTCTGCTCCAGCCACCCGCCATTTTAGGCACAGCGGGCTGGTGCTGAGAAAAGCTGGGGATCTTGAGCCTGTGTATGGCTCTCTACAGGGATCCTGCATCTGAACGGCCGCTCCTGTCATGGCGATTTTTGTCTCGGGGTTTCTCTTTGTTCACAGTGAGAAAGGCAGCGCTGCTTTCTCTCCAATCTCCATGTCACTGCAGTCGGGCATATGCTTCTCTAAGGATGGTTTTGGGGGCTAAGTTTAAGTTTTATCAGGGGTTCATAGCTCTGGGATGGTGGAGAGTGTGGTGGGGATAGGGTGTGGTGTTCTTCTCTAGTGTAGGCAGTGTCTAGAGTAAGCTGTCTCTACCATGAAAGATTAGAGTCAGCTGACTTTCACCTATTGGGCATCAAGCAACAGCTGAAGGAAACTTTGGACTAATTTGTTGTCATGGCAACGATAAAAGCCTCTATAAATAGATGTGTCACACAGGCTTTACTTCAGGGGAGTGGAAATTGCAGAATTAAAGGTAAAGCAAAGTCCCACTCCCTCTCTTTTTTCTCTCCCTCGCTTGCTCTTTCTCTGTTACAGGCTTATAATTCTCTTTGAGAATTCCTCACTGTGTTCTCCATGAATACTTGAGCACTAGTCTAATGAACTGGTAAATTAATCATTGTTCCCGGCTCAGACTGCCCTTCCCTAGTGCCACTACCCTAAATTCACATCTCTCAAAGGAGGCTGATAACACTGCCCTTAACCAGTCTCCTTCAGCCTCAGCCGTTATGAGAGGACGGATGTTTTAAAGAGGCTGTGAGTGTGCCTTTTCATGGTGCTCACTTATTTAGAAAGTGTCTCAAAAAGTGCTGCTTGTCCACCTATATTTTGCATCTAATCTAATGTAAATCTATAGTTTGTTAGTGTGTGGAGGCTCTGCAGTCGCTGCTGCCTGAGGGAGTGAATATTTCATCGTTAAGTTCTGTGCTATTGGCGAGCAGTCAGAAAGCATCAAGGTTATGATGTGTTTCTCCTGCGGTCTGGAGTTCAGCAGTGAGTTTGAGAGAAATAGATTGGCTTGGTGAACAGCAGTGAGAAACGTTGCTTTGCCGAATTATGTCCTTGTCGCTGTGGTCTTCAGTAGAACACTCAATCTGGCTTTTTTTTTTTCTTCTACAGAACAGTGGATTGTATTTGTTGGTACCTTACACATACAGTGTAAATGATATTTGGTTTCAGTACTGTTCATGAAGAGCACATCTTGAAATGTATTAATTAAAATGCATAGCCTTAAAAAAAACACCCACACACACATATTTGAATATCCATCTGATCACAAACAGAGTGCAAATATGTCCTCTGCTATAATACTGCTATTATTACTGCCTCAGGAGACGATTACTGTGCACCTCATGATTAGAAAGACATGATTATCTATTTCTAAAATATTTTGAGCAAAGCTGGGCAGATCGTTCCGTCCCAACCAGATCTTCCCTAAAGATAGATTTTAGATTTTTTTTTTAATTCATTAATTCATTCATTTATCTGTTTATTTCTGAGAAATAAATAGTGCCCAGATACTGTTCACAGCATCAGCCAGGGTAAATCCTCAACCATGCAGGTGTGAGGATTCAACAGTCTAGAGCTGATCCTGGATCAGCCTCCCTACTCCCACCCATGATCTCCAGCACTATCAGCTGCAGCCCAGAGCTCATCCAAGGCAGCCTTATGAGCCAGTTTTCCACCCACAGCTGTGGAGCAGAGAGAGCCCTGCGGTGCTGCTTAGCGCTGCCCGGGCTTCTGCAGCCTGCAGCCGTTCTGCTCTTTAAACCAGTGCTACAGGGTGTGTGGTGCGTGCACGTGTGTGTGTGTCTGTGTGTTGATGATGATAATAATGTGTTAAAGGGGAGGTGTGTGGGTATTGGGAAGAATAAGACAGCTTAGCCTTGTTTGTTTTCCCTCTGTAACGGGGAATCATCAGCGTGCGCCTCTCGCTGCCAAGGCGCATCAAACACAGTCACCAACATCTGTTCCCTGCAAAGTCATCATTTATGGGACTTTACCAGCACGACACTACAGAGGCCCTATTTGCATAGCACCCTGCTGTGAGAGCTGCCGCAGTGAGAGAAAGAGAGCACATCCACCAGCAGCCCACATCCGAGTACTGAGACAGATAGAGGGAGGAAGAAATGCTAATGCCAAAGGCAGCTGGAGGGAGTGTTTAGCATCTGCTATTATTAAGAATATGTTTTAATACACCCCCCCCCCCCCTTTTTGACTTGGACCAACCTCCCTTTAATTTTTGCCCATATTACTTTCACTTTTGGTTTATTCTTTAATATTAAGAAAAAAATAATTTTAGCTTGACTTATTATTATTTTTATGTTTTACTCTACAGGCAGTTGTCATGTTCACTGAGCTTATTCGGGAGAACTTCAGAAACAGCAAGCTGAAGCAATGTCTTTTACCACCATTAGGGGAGCTACTCTACCTCATTGCTACCCAGGTAACATGAAGCATAGATCCCAGGTGTTCACCTGAAAAACTTAACCCTTCAACTATTCATGCTGTTTTACATGTTTTGCTGCAGTCTAAGCTAAGGTGGTTACAGTCTAAGCTATGGTTACATAAGCCTTTCATGGCAGCTAAGATAAACCTACACAAACATTTATAAAGATTATAAAAACGTATTCCAACAAGAAGTAATCAAAATGTAGGTTTATTTCAGTTGTCATTGAAGGTTTAGTGATGAGTTATTAAAGCCACACTTTAATAAGGTCTTACCTGGCTTTTTATTGAGTTAATGCAGATGGACATAACCAAAGAGAGGTCATGTTGTGTAGGACAAAGCTCAAGAAATGTTGAGGTCATGACATTTGCCAAGTTTATGTGTTAAGTTTATGTGATCCAAGATGACTGCAAGTTTTTCCTTTTTCTCTTACCTTAAGGGTTATTATCCTGTAGCAGCTGGTGCACCCGTAAGGAATTTGAAAACTGCTGATTGTACTTTGAAGTGTATTTACAAAGTCTTTAAACTTCATCAGCTCCTTCTGAAAACAAATTATGTGAATCCATTAATCTTACCTTGAGACCATACATTTTTGCTAACATGGTTGTTCTTCCACCAATTATTTTTGGTCAAATCATGACCTGCAGTTCTTTTAGTTTTAATATGAAATATTTAATATTAATATTAAATGATAATGTTACGATGCTTGAGCTGTAGTATTTGTTTTACAACAATGAAAGTTAAAAAGAAAAAAATTATTTTTAGGTTGTAGACACCATACAAATGTAGTGGGCAATGACTATCAGGGTGTCAGAATGCTGTCGACACAGGTGTGGAAACCTATGCTTGGGTAATGGTACACTCTTGTTATTTCTACCCCTGTTTTAGCATTGCTGTATGCCAGGATCAAGAAGTACATCGCACACACAGCACTTATTGACAATATTGGCTCAGAGGACTCTGAGGCCTGGGGACTCAAGTGCCCTTGATTGGTTTTAGTTAATGATTTTTCTTTGTTCCCTTTGTTCCCATCTTTCTGTTAAATTGGGGATATTGGTTTGAATATCAATACCAGGCCTCTGTATGTTGGAAATCCCAGTCAATCTTCATACGTCCTGATAAATGATGGGTTTATCTTTATAATTACGAGAAAACAATGCACACTTCCATATATTCACCCTGTTACATATTGGTACATATTGGTACATATTGCTAGTAGAGGAGATATTCTATATAATTATACAAGTACAAGTATAACATAGCTTTGACATGCAAATGTTGATGCGGATTTGACTGGTGTGTGCTTTTTCATATAGTGAGATTAGTTTTACAACTGTTACAACTAAGCCTTCCAGTGAACAGTCAGAAATGTCTAAACATCCTCATAAAATTTGTTTAAATGTAATTACAAAAACGTTTAAATGCCCAGATTCATTCAAAAATAAGATTTTTTTAGGTTAAGGTGCACATATTTGTCACTGTACTATGTACAGTGAAACGTGTCCTCTGCATTTTACCCATCTGTGGCAGTGAACACACTAGTGAACTAGGGGCAGTGAGCACACACACACCAGAGCGGTGGGCAGCCAACTCCAGCGCCCAGGGAGCAAAGAGGGTGATTGGCCTTGCTCAAGGGCCCAACAGTGGCAGCTTGCCAAGCCTGGGTATCGAACCTGGATGCTTGTTACTCAAATTCCCAAAATCTTTTAGCAAAAAAAGCCAAACTGCATACACGTTTTTTTGAAAATGTTTAATTGTAAGTGATTACTTTGTTGATGTCTATAAAAAATATGAGATGTCATTTGGAAATGGCAGTTTATCAAGGTGATTTAGAAGACTAATAAAATATTCAGAACGTCTCGCATACTGGCCAAAAAGACAAAGCAAACCCCGCTCTTCAAAGCCCCACTCACCAAGCCCCACTCACCAAACCCCACTCCCTGCAATCACCAAAGCAAGAGCATTTAATGAAAAGAACACCATGCCAACAGTTGAGCATGGAAGTATATGTATTGTGCTTTGTTGTGCGGAAGCTAGTGGCACAGGAAATTGGCCCTGTAAACCTAGTGTAAATTCAGATGATAATATGCATTGTTTTAATCTAATTTAAATTTAGTTGTAGAAGTTCCCTTATGTTTAGGTTAAATGTAGATAAGGTGCTAAACACTGTATGTTAGATTCATTGAAAGTTAATAAGTTAAAAAAAAAAAAACTTTTTTAAGTTGTAATATTTAATACACTTAAGTTATTATTATCTAAATCCAAAAACTCCAACATTTACTAATTAAGTGTTAAGTGAAATGTTAAGCTAAGATCTTTTACACAATTAGATGCATCAAACTTTGTGGGACAGTTTGGAGAAGGCTCTTTCTTGTTCCAGCATGACTTTGCCTCTAAGCACTAAGGGAAGTCCATGAAGACATTGTTTGACAAGCTTGGTGTGGAGGAATGCCAGTGACCTGCACAGAGGCCAGACCTCAACCCCACTAAAGACCTGTGGGATGAATTGGAACATTGATTGTGAACCAGACCATTTTTGTCCAACATCAATGCTCAACCTCACAAATGAGCTTTTGACTGAATGGGCACAAATTCCCAAAGACAAACTTTAAATCTTGTGGAAAACATTCCAGAAGAGTAGAAGTTGTTATAGCCGGTTTGTTATTTATGTTATCACTGTGACACAAATACATTGTATCTCCAAAGTGCAGATTTTTCAGGAGAAGGAAAAAACCTTCCAAACTTCCAGTAAAAGTAAATCTAAAAATATTTTTGACTTAAAGTGAATCTGACAGTTCTTTATGCTGTAATGACAAAATTTAAAATTATGATACATGGAGATACAAGTAGTTGTTCTGACAATAACTACATTTAAAGTGATAATGGCTTCTGTACAGTATTCTAACAAAAAATACTAAATGAAAAATGCTTTTGCCACAATTATTCAACCATGCTGTAGGTGGTCCAGATGAAAGTTGTTACCTTAACAAGAAACAAATTGACCTCTGTCTGTAAATGGTTAACAAACTTTATCAACAGAGAGGCTGTAAAAATGAAGACCGCATTTGGGGGAAAGAGATAAAGTTGTAGACATGCACAAAATAGGAAAATGTTGTGTTTGAATACCTTGGTGAACACCGGTTGAGTTAATTTTGAGGAAATAGTTGCTACATCATACTACCCTGGCACTGCCTACACAAGGTCCCTTAAAAGAAGGGGAATTCTGGGGGAAGCCACTAAGAGGAGCTACAGAGTTCAGTAAAGGTGCACCAGTCAACAGTATGAAGAGCTCTGCATGTCACTGACCTGTATGGTGTGGGTAGCTAGAAAGAAGCCATTACCGAAGGAAAAATACATCAAAGCATGTCTAGAGTTTTCTAGAAAACTTCAGAGTGACCCAGCTAAAATGTGGGATGAGGTTAAACGGTGAGATAAGACAAAAAGTTCCAGAGCTAAAAATAAGAACGCCATGTGTGGCACTACAAACACCATCCTAACAGTGGAGCGCAAGTGTGGCATCATGTTGTGGGGATGCTTTTCCTCAGGGGGGGCTGGGAATCTTGTTAAAGGATGGATGGGTGGTGCAAAATACAGGGACCTGTGAGGCAGCTGGAAGTACAGCTGAGTACAGCTGGAAAACTGTGGCACAAGCATCATCACCACCCTGAATTTCCTGGAGCAGATCTTTGCTGAAGCTTTGAGCAAAGCTGATGAGTCCTAACAAATATGAAGCTGCTGCTGTTGTACAAAACGTAGTTCTGCCAAATACTAATCTGAAGTGCCTGAATCCTTAATGTAAGCAACCGTTTTAACATATACTGAGCTTGAATAATGTGATGTCTTTTAGGGGATTGGATACTTTGCACTATGTATGGTGACATAAAAAAAAAAAATAGTGTTATTATTTGTGCTAACTCTCACTGAACAAATTAATCAGGGGGTCAGTCTGAGTGTCAGCATGTCGCTTGAATCAGAAAACATACATTTTTATGGGCCATTATTTTTTTTTTCTAGCTATAACAGTCTGCACTCTGCATTTCTTAGCAAGTTAACACATTTTGCATGTTCATTAAATGGTAGATCAGCTTTTTTTGCTGGGTTATTAATGCCTTTGTAAAGTGTTCGTCAGTTTAAAAGGTCAAACCTTGAAGTAACTTGTGTCCTTTTTGTAGTAGGAGTTTTTAACCTTAACATTATTACTGATAAAGTAGGAACATTGTTTTATTTACAGATTATTTATTTTATTTTATTCAGATGTACAGAATGCATTGTATCAAAAGCATGTAACTATGGTAGATATATGCTAGTAATGCTATGTCAGTCAACGTATTTGTAGTCAAAGGTGAAGGTGCTTTGGGTTCTGCTTGGTTTGCAGTGGTTTATGCTGCTTTCCTCTCTAATTGACATGCTCCTTTTTTAGAGCATCTGCATCTAGTCCGCTTCGTTTACCTGTAGCAGAGCTGGCAGTGTTGATTTATTTTGTCCAATTATGATGGCTGTTTTACACCACCCTTAATTGTTCCCCCAATGAAATGAGTCGCTTTTTTCACTTACTGTTAATATCTCTCTCTCTCTGTCTCTCTGTCTGTCTCTCTCTCTCTCTCTCTCTCTCTCTCTCTCTCTTGCGCGCTCTCTGGCTCTCTCTCTCTCGCTCTCTGTCTGCCTCTCTCTGTCTCTCTCGCTCGCTCTTGCTTTCTCCCCGTAGGAGGAGAAGAAAGAGCACCCAGGAGGATTGTGGGTCGTTCCTTCTGCCGCCTACACCGTGTTAATGAGGTGCCTTCGGGAAGGGGTAAGACTGCTGCTGCGTCCTCAACATGGTGTGTGTGTGTGTTTAGGGGGCTGGAGTGGAGGGGGTATCTGCGTGATAATGAACCCTCTGCAGCCCCTACAGGCATTGTTTGCTAGCCGCAAGTCAAGGGCGCATGGCAGACTCAGTCGTCAGTCAGCCTTGTCATGCACACACACGCACACACAGAAACATGCACACAACACACCTGCAGCAGAATTTTCCAGTAATGCTTCTGCTTATCACCACAGCAGCAGTTAACACAGCCTGTGATGGGTAAGGGTGGAACCCATTGTAGTCTGGTTTCAGCAGGGCAGCTGTGTTTCTGCTGCTCCTCTGCCCTACCTACATCATACAACACAGCTGACTGCAGTGAATCAATCTCTCTCTTTCTCTTTCTCTCTCGTCTCTCTTTCATTCTCTCTCTTTCTCTCTCTTTGGTTTGGTTGAATATTTGATTACTAGCAAGGGACGACTCATCTGCTATGAAGGAGATTGACGAAGAGGTCCTTTATGAAGGGAAATATGGATGGAATTCACATTCATATTTCAGTAAGGACTAAAATTGTAGACTTTGTGTCACTTGATTGATGGCCTCCAGCACTGGCTTAACAGCTGCCAATTTCTGACTGGTAGACTGCCAATAATTGGCAAAAGTTGTGCCCTCTAGCACATTGTGAAAGTGCCCAACTTTAGTCATCTGCTGTGCCTTTTTAGTGTTGTAGTTGAGGCTGTTTGAGGAGCATCGCTTATGGGCAGGTACATCTAAAGCCATAGCATAAACAACATTGCATTCTTATTACAGTCCCAGAAATGCTCAAAGGTTGTGAAACCTTTAACTGATGAAACCTTCATAGAAAACCTCAAGCCTAGCTTATTTCACACTTTTGGTTCCACTCAGGAACCATCCATATGTGCAGAACTGGTCACCATGGGTGAAGAGAAACATGTTAGCCTGCTAGTTTTCTCAAACTGAACTGTTGTACAGCTCAAGGCTTTTGCATATGGCTCCTCAAATGCTTTATTTAGTGCATTATTTTTAGTATTACCTCTCGTGCTTGGCGTCCGGGTGCATGCAAGAGGCCCAGGGGAGGTGCCCTGCTTAATGAGGGGATTTGTTGGCTGCGTATCCAGCACGCTGTAATGAGAACACAAGCCGTGGAGTGCACTGGCAGGACGCATGCCTCTGTGCACTGCGCCCTAACACCTTGACTAACAACTGCTTCTGCTCTCCGTGGAGAGACGGAGAGCTTACTTCCATTCTAGGACATGCGGCTGATAAGCACGTTCGGCTCACTGCATTAATAGACTCAGTAATCAGGAAGCGATCCGCCGTTCCACCACCCCCTTCCTCCTCTCCCTCCTGTTTAACTTAGTACACTGAAATTGTAGCAACACAGCACATTGACGCTCTAAAGCAGTGACATTTTGCCTGTTATAATGCTCTGTAAATAACTTTTGAAACATTTTATTTGCAAGGAACCAGCTATTATACAATATGATTAAATTGGTATTTGTTTAAAACTTAAAGAGCAATGTGAAGATGTGAAGGAAATGAGAGAGACAGTGTGTCTGTGTTGTGTGGAGAACTATTCAAGGGTGTTTGGTGTGTGTACAAGTGCATATGTTAATTTTTATTTTAAAATTGTTTTGCTATAGTCGGATTCATGACGTTTTTCTGTAAAAACATGGAATTACAAAAAAAAAAAAAAACAGAACTTTACAATATTCAAATGTGTTGTGTAACTTAAAATTGATCCTAATAAGATATGTGGTGAAAAACGTTAATGATTAAATATAAAGTTCAATACAATACTTGAACCTGCATATATCAGTATCAGTCTTAAAACCCCAAAACATTTTTTTGTGCCATGGGTGTCCATACCACTCTCTGCTCTTCAAGACGAGTTTGAAGTGAGTGGTTTTAATTCGTTCTGGAAATCTAACAAATGCACATTTTTGTATAAAATAATGCAGACAACATCCCGCAATAGCAGTATAACCCCAGTGTGATATTCTGACTGTGCAGATGTAACATGTACATGTTTGTTTGTGTGTATACTTTGTGTGTGTGTGAGGGTGTAGGTGTGCAATGAGGCTGAAGTAGGCAGTAATTGTTATGCCTAAGAGTGCTGATCTGTTACAGAACCTCTGCTGATTCAGAGCCGGCCTAGCTCAGGAAATAAGACATCAAGGTCTGAGAGAGAGAGAGGGAGAGATGCAGGAGAAGAACTTTTTAGAATGTGTAGGGGGTGCATACTAATATGTACAACATGTATCAGAGAGATAGAGTTCAAGTACATTGTGTGATTGAGAGAAGGCAAAAAACATGTACTCAATTTGCAGTGAGAATGCTCTTAATTCAGGGAGAGCAGAAGAGCACCATACAGACTGCATTCCAGGTCAGGCTGCAGCTGGAGGAGGTGTGTGTGTGTGTGTGTGTGTGTGTGTGTGTGTGTGTGTGTGTGTGTGTGTGTGTGTGTGTGTGTGTGTGTGTGTATGTTTGTGTGTGTATGTTTGTGTTTGCAGCAGGGATGATGAAAGGTCTATATGCACTCATCCCTTAAGTTGCGTGTATTTGAGCCCTAGGCTGAAACTGGGCATCACAGTATTCCTCCATTAAATATTTATAACACACACGCACACTCACACATGCAGACACTCGGAATATTCCATCTCCTTCGATCAGTCCTCCACCATAATTCGCACCCATATGCTGTATATCATTATCACTTTTGGGCTGTGGTATGGCCCACTGTGTTTGTGCTCACATCTGCTGTAGCCTGTATCACTTCACTCTGTGCCATGAACCTCCTCATCACAAGTTTAGTGAAGAAATGCTGCTAAATCAGTCATGAGCCAGCCATGCAATAAACATAGCTTTAGGGCTTTTGAATCAGGAACATAGACACTTCTGATTTCGAGAGCTACGCTTGCTGCGTTACTACAGTCTGCAGGTGATCTTGTTGTACACTTCTTGCTTTCATTCCTTTCATACTTTCTACTCCACCAAACGCTGATAACAACACCAGTAAATCTCATTCAATCTGTGCTATTTCCATCACATTCCGTTCAAAACAATACAGTCCAAATGAACATATGCCAGCCCATGTCCCTGACAGACTTTAGAGTGTGATGTTCTGAAGCCACATTAGTGCTAATGAAAGTGTGTTTGCCTGTGTGATAGGCTGTGAGGGATGATTAATAGAGTTGAGAGAGAGAGAGAAGGGCAGATGAAACAGTGAGAGCAGTGTAATGAAAGCCCTGGCTGGCAGGACTCATTTACATAGTTCTTTATGCAGGGCCAGGTGTGCTGCTTCTTCAAATGGACACAATTACAGCCTCTCACTCATACCCCCCCCCCCAAACCACCACACCACACATTAACACAAACCTTCCCAGAACACCCAACACACACATGCATCCTACAGAGACCCATAATAGCAGCCTTTTAGGTTCTGGGTAATCTCATACACACACAAACACGCTGGTATGAGAGGTAGTGGGGTCTTAAATGGACCTACTTAGCCACTGCCGTATCTCCAACACCCTCTTAGCCAAACAATTTGCCTAATCTTCTTAATATTAACCCACTACCACACAGTTAATGTGTGGATTAAGGTTTGTATGCAAGTAAGGTACTCTGACAGCAGACACTTTTTGTGGTATTGCTCGAGTGAAAATTATCCGCCATGACCTTCTTTTTCAGCTGGGAATAAAATATTTATAACTTATAGTAATCTTATCAATTGTGTATCAGTGCATTTAATAGTTTTTGTGATATTGTGACGAGTGATCAGTGATCTGCAGACCTTCTGTCTGGCCATACTGCCGACTTTTATGGCCGACTGGCCATAAAACTGATCATCACTTAATTGTCAGATTACTTTTGAGTCTGTGAAAATGGATAGACTCTTAAAAAAATGGCTGTAAATCAAACGCTGATTTGTCACACCTGACTGTATTTGACCTCTCAATGTGGAGTGGCAGCACACATTGATGCTGATTCTGCAGTTGCGAATTTAGTGGAAAAATAGATAATTCTGGTAAAGTTTGGCTTGAGCATGGCCCCAGGCTTGTGTGTGTGTGTGTGTGTGTGTGTGAAGGAGAGAGAGAGAGCGACAGAGAGAGAGAAACTGAGAAGTAGTAAGAGAGAGGGAGAGAAGTAGTACTCGGGGGGATTAGCTGTCCTCACCTTTTCTCTCTTACTGTATACTGTGTAACCCCATACTTTGACATAGTGTGGGTTTGGGCAGCTGACTCACACGAGAGCTACTGTATAAATAAACATATAGGCTACTCTCTGCAGCTGTATGGTGCTCATGTTAAACTGGTCAGATGTGTGTAGATGTGCACAAGGCCTGTTGTGTGGTCATGGTCTTTGGAATTGTATCGTATCTTACTGTTTACTCATTCAGGGGTCTCATCAAGTCTGTTATAGCATCAGTGTGTTGATTGTGGTTGGATAGTTTACTTTAATGCCTTAATGAATATACTTGACAGTATATATGAAAGAAAGGGGAGAGTATCCTACATCAGCATTCCTACCCAGAGTTGATAGCCGACAGGCAAGATCATTCACAGGGCTCTGTATCAGTGCACTAAGCTGAGCACTGAGATAAGTATCTGTGGGTTGTTGGCTGTAATGCGTGCTGTTCTGGTCAGGTCAGACTACAGAGATCCCCATTACTCCAGTGAGAAGATCCTTAAAGCAGCTCATGCAGGCCACAGTGGAGAGGCACTTACAGTGGCTACAAGAAAAAGCCTAGACCTCCCTTACATTCAGAATACATTTTGTTATGGAGGAACCTCAGGTTGTAGAGTGGAGTTTTATTTTCTCTAGGTTCCAGGGTTGTTTTTTTTTTTTTTGTTTTTTTTTTTGGAAAAGACTGCAGTACCAAGGAAAAAAGTGCCTGCTCCACATCCCTTCTCCTGACTTGCCCTCCAGCAGGCTGTCAATCATTTCCCCCTGTCCTCCTCCTCAGTTTCTGCTCCAAACCACCACCCTAAACTCTCCACAGAACCACTGAGAGGACCAGCATTAAACCAGCCACTCAGGACACAGCATTCTTAGACTTAAACACATTAGTATTGCGTTCGTGTGGTTGACTATACATCTGTGTCTTCAGGATGCAGTGTGTCTTTTGGGGCATTTTTTTCTTGAGCTGAGCTGAACCTGTTTTTACCACTGAAAGAAGGGTTGCTAGTGTTATTGCAGTGAAAACATGGCTATTGCGTCGGAACAGTGCACAGAATGACTCAAAGATATGCCCTACCTTGCCTTTTGGTATTTTCCTGAATCTGTGTTCTCGCTGCTTACTGAATACTGTTAAATGTTTAATTTTCACTTGTTTCAGCCATGGAGAGATATGCTCAAGGACAAGAGGCCTAGAGACAAAAATACCCAAATGAGTTTTTGTGTTTTGGCCTTCACTTTGCTTAGAAGAGGTTGTTTATGGCATGGAAATTCAGGAATTTATTCACTGGGAACTGCTGTCTGTTGAGGGAGTGTATTCCCATGATGTAATTGCATGAAATCAGGAAAACACTGTATCTCCTGCTTTTATGTTTTCATATTACAATAGACAGTTATGAAATCCTGCTTATTTGAATGTAATATCCATCATTTGCTTTTATTTTGAAATATGTGAAAAAAACAAAAATGTGTATGACACAGAATTAATTTTTGACAGCAACAGTACTCTTAATTATAGTACTGAAGAAATTACTTTAACAGTGGTTACTGAAGGTCCTGCTTTGTAAAATGTATATTAGCTTATGAAATTGTCAGTGAGTTATATTTTAGGTGGTAATTTGTTGTTCCAGTTAGATTTTTTGTTTGTTTATGCATTGTTGAAGTAAAAGGACACTATAGAAGGATGCGTGCTTGTGCCACACAGCTCCAAAAGACTAGGTTTGTAGGTTTGATCGTTGCTCCAGTCTCTGTCTTTTTGGAGTTTGGTGTGTTTCCTTTGGTTGCTTCCACTTCCATGCTCAATTGACCATGCAAATTGCCCCTGGGGGTGGGTGTAAGTGTGAGTGTTTTACCCATGCACCAAAGGATTCAGCCAAAGTTGCTATAGTAATAGGGACTTAAAGCATTGACCTCTGTCCTAACAGTGATGACAGAAAATAAAATCTGCATTAGAGTTCATTTAAGAAATGGTATTTCCTTTTGTAAATGGAAATGTAGCTGCACAGCCTATGGTAGACAGAAGCAGTGAGTCAAACTGGCATTGCTCACAACACAGCATCCTTTTTTTCCAGCCTTCTTAACCCCCTCACCACTTAAAGTCAGTACGTCTCTCTGCAGGAGGAGTTGGTGGTGAACCACATGGCAGCAAAGATCATAGAGAATGTGTGCAGCAGAGAGTGTCAGTGTGCTCAGGGCTTTATCACAGCAGAGGTGGGACCTGCTCTCTGGTACCTGTTCACACACTCCACTGTGGACGCGCTGAGGGTCAGCGCAATGTCGGTAAGTAAGACTTAAATTCTTCTCAAATCATATCCTTGAGTTACTTTATGGATCCATTGCATTCTATTCTAAATATCCTCAGATTAATGATAAAAAAAATCTGTCATTGTACAGGTTGATTAACCTGTGTCTGTCTGTCTTTTCCCATTTCCAAGGCTCTTTGCAGAATAACCCGTCACTCAGCGGGAGCATTCCAGAGTGTAATCGACAAGGTTGGATTACCCAGCATCCTCAGCTGCTTAGTGTCAGGCATCAGCCGTGTGCAGCAGCATATGCTCACCATGTTTGCAGCCATGCTGGCCTCTGGAGCACACTTGCATAGACTGGTACAGGACAGGGTATGTACATATACAAGGAGGAAAAGTGATTGAATGAGGGATGGGGGTCATGTGGTGTGGTGTGGTGTGGTGTGGTGTGTGTGTGTGTGTGTGTGTGTGTGTGTACTCACTGCCCCTAGCTCACTAGTGTGTGTACCACAGATGGGTTAAATGCGGGGGACCCATTTCGCTGTACAGTGCACACTGTACAGTGACAAATACGTGCACCTTTACCTTTATTCCTCAATCCTGGTAGCTTTGCAGTGCAGCGTGTGGTATGAATGTTGGGGAGAAGACAAAAAAAAGGATCTCCACTATCCTCACTATCTGCTGTAGGGTCTTCTGGTCAGAGATAATGCAATTTCCAAACTAGACTGATTCAGCTGCTCAGAATAGGTAAGTTCTCTATAGTCCTTATAGTCCCTGATGATAGGTGAAAGAAGTGAGCTCTCCTTAGTTTCTGCAGGAAGTAGAGTCGTGGCTGGGCTTTCCTGGTTATAAAACTGGTGTTGTGGAACTTGGTGCTCTTAACAATCTTCAGAGCCATTGATGTTCAGTTGCTTTCCTAAAATCGACAACCATCTCTTTAGTTTTGTACACATCAAGATATAGGTTTTTAGTTCTGCCCTAGTCAATTAGCTCCTGCACTTCCTCACTTTATGCTGACTCGTCATTCCTGCTAATAAAACCCACCGCAGTTGTCATCAGCAAACTTGATGTGATTTGAGCTTTACTTTGCGGCACAATCATGAGTCAGCTTGTGTAGGACAATAAAGACTATTCGGCACAGGGATAATAGTGGTGGCCTTGAAGCACATTGGCATGTTAGCATGAGATGGCTGTCCGGTCCAGCAGCAATCCGTGACATAACTTTTGTGTTACTGTGTGTCCTCCTCACATAATCTGTGCTCTTTCTGGTGGTCTTTCTCACTTTCCCATGCTGTAAACCCAGCATTCAAATCGTTCAGCATGTTTAGAAGGGAGCCATCACTGTCCCAGGCAGGTAAGTAGGTGTAGGTGGTGATGGCACCTGAAACCCTGCATCATGTCCCATGTGTTGGCAGTGTCTTTTAAGTGGCTTTTACCTGAAAGTAGTGTATTAGTGTAGTAGTGTATCAAAATATTAAACAATGTAAACATGTGTTAACAGTAAAATGAGTGCTGTATGTATTGCTTTAATACATCAGAAACTGACAGCCCTACTGTTTATGTATTTCTTCAAAATATTTCTTTCTGTTGTCCCTTCTCTTTCTTCCTTTCTTCCTTCCTTTCATCTTTTCTTTCTTTCTTTCTTTTTCTTTACACATTATTTGACATGAAACAACCCAAAACAAAGATTACTAGATGTATTAATGTTTGCAGCTCCTATTCTCTTATCAGAAAGAAAATTTGCAAATGCACCTTTTTGGGTTTGTTGGTTTGTTTGTTTTTTTCAACAGAGGAGTGTAATAGAAGTAAGCCCAATGACCATATTGTTCATCAATCCACAGCGATTTTTAGGCGGGGGAAACCACACACACACTCCTATCGGTCTTCTGTAAGCCACCCTCTCTCACCTCTTCTGACAGATAATTGGCCATTAGTGCTGACACTGCTGCTGCTTGGCCAGCTTGGGAGATGAATGCTGTTCGCTGCAGCAAGATGCAGATATGAATGAACTAAAATACCTGTCTTCTCAGTGTAGCTGTTCTCTCTCTCTTTCTCTCTCTTCTGGCACTTATTTGTGTTTTCACTACATCTCACTATACAGTAATCACAGTTAATTTTGGGTTTTTTTGTTTTTTTAATTATTACTTTTAAGGTGCTACGTAGTGGACTCCCCTTAGGCAGGATTCAGTTTAATTTCCCAGTTATGCCGTTTGTCTTCTGTAACAAAAGGTCCAAAGGGTACAGTTGCAATATTCCCATTGGCAAAGAAGTACTGCAGGTTGAGCTTGACCTTTTCACCCAATGTCTTCAATGGATTATCAAGATCAATAGCATGACTTTTAACATACTGTAGGAAGCATGTGTTTTGTCCCAGTATGTCTTTTTTAAGTATATTTTAAGTTATTGTCAGTATGTCCACATTAGTCAACTGCATACTTGATTAATAAGATTATGTGATTGTTCCTGGATAACTGGAGTCAGTGCAGTGCATAAAATGTTGAATTATCATTATCATTATTTGTATTCACAGATTTAGAGGATTTTATTTTGGTCTTTAAACATGCCACTACTTTTTTGTACATGTTTAGCTTATCAGACTAAACATGAAAAGGTCTAGACGAATCAAGATGTCAGAATTGTCATATTGCCTACCTCAAATACATTATAGAAATGATCAGAAAACTAAAAAAATACAAATAAAATAAAAATACTCCGCTTTGGGCATACAGGGTGTGTATGTAGAGGTGTTTGTGTGTGTTTCTTGTGTTGCCCCTTGTGTTGTCATATGTTTCTGCTGCTTACCCAGTAGTAGATTAAAACTTAAGGACAGATTGTCAGGAATGAAACCTTATACGTTTATAACCCAGTTCTGTTTCGTGTGTTATCTGAAGAGGTAATCAATTGGAAAATGGGCTGTGGACATTGATTTAAATGCTACTATATACTGCTTTCAAGGATATCCATGATTACCAATGGTAATTTTATTTGACTTGCATTCATTTGCATGTAAATTTCCAGTTTGACTCAGGATTAAACGCAAGGAAGAACATGTATTTTGAGTGCATGAACGTTATGGCATCACCTCTGCACCAATTATGAACCGCTATAGATTTCTATCCCTAATTCCCCTGACAAATAGAAGTCCAGAGCACCACGTGTTTATTCATGCATTGTCTCGCATAGAATTTAAATTTCAATGAAGCACTGGGCAACACAGCTAATTGGGGAAGGATGTGCAACAGTCTCAGAGTGTAGCTTGGAAATACTGTTGATGTAATTACAATTCGTGCAGGGAGTTGATGCTTTTGAAATTAATTAACTCCCGTTCTTATGCTGTATTTAATCGCAATGTTTCGGATTGTTTTTCCTTTGACCATTCTCCCCAATTATGCAGATAGAGGAAGTTAATCAATTCCTCCTAATTCACTGCCCACTAAATGCTGTGGAACTCATTAGCTTATTAACCTCTGTTTTATGTCAAGTGCAGTTTGGGGGACTTTTCAATCCCCTCCAGCACCTTACAGTGTAAGTGATAGCACCTGTCAAATTACTGTCAAACAATGGGAGATTTACACTAGCCTAAGTGTCCAGAGACTCCCAGCCTTTTCAAATGGCAGTGTGTTCTAATGAAGCTGAGCTAACAGTTGAATGGCTCTCTTTGCAGGACTTTGTTGTGAAGATAATCCGTTCTCTGGAGAGTCCTTCCTCAGTCATTCGAGCCAAGGCCTTCCTGGTGCTGCTGCAGGTTCTCATGAATAATAGGGAGATGCTACTGCTGTGCTGTAACTCCAGGTAAACAACACTAATCCAACCATTTTCTCTTGCACATCATAGAGAAATTGTGCATAGAAAGCAATGGGGAAGTTCTTTGTGAATATTGTGTGCTGCACACAAATGCAAAGGGTAAGCATTGTGTTTCTACTATACATAATTTCTAGCACATACTTTGCTCATTAAATTAATATACAGTTGTGGTCGGACGTTTATATAAACTCTTCATGGACATGAACTTCTTGTTGATTTCTGTAAACTGTTCTTTTTCTAGGGCACAAGCATACATCTTTTAGGGAATTTAAAATATACATAAACATTAATTTAGTGGTGCTCAAAGTTTCAAAATGTATTTTACCTTTTTTTTTTTAAGGCCAATGACCTTTAACTTCCAGTTAATGAGCATGATTGACTGCAGCTGGTAGCTTCGCTGTGCCCAACTATAAAGGGTTAGTTAAATGAGTGACTGCACTCATTGAATTGACTAACACACAGTTTAATGGGAAAGTCCAAAGAGCTCAGTGCAGATCTGAGAAAATGATCCTGGAATATGGTCAGGAATATCTCTTGGAACTATTTCTGAACAGCGACAGTTTGCAAGATCATCAGTTCAAAGAGGTTATTGTGAGGTGTAGCTACTGTGCTGAGAGAAAACTGATTCCAGTAGTCAAGAACAACCCAATAACCACAGGTCTGCATGATGCACTTGCTGCTGGAACACCAGTGGCAACCTCTATAGACAATTTATATTTCCATTGCCATGGACTGAGATGCTACTGTCCCAGAAAGAAGCCACTGCTCCAAAATCAACATTTTCAGGCTCATCTAAATTTGAAAGCAGACCACTTGAACAAAAAAGCCTCCTTGAGGAAGGTGGACCAGAGGTATGTTTGGATGCAATAGTGTGTTTCAGCAGGTCAGCGAACCCCAAACCTATCAAAGGTTGTTGCGGAACGGATAAAGCTGGCTAACATTAAGCTTTTAGAATGGCCTAAAGTCTTATATGGCCTAAAGCTATTATTGTGCTGTGTGTATATTTTTTACCCTGTGTTTGACCCATATTTAAAATATACCTAGTCACTAGATGTAGGCTGTTCAAAAAAGTATAATATCTTTTTTTGTAAAAGGATGTTTTAAGAATGCTGTATAATCACATTTGGAGAGCTTGAACCAGCTAGAAACCATGATGTTCTGCCTTAGTGCTTGGTCTGTGGGCTAGTACAGCAAGAGTGTAGATACTATATGTCCTATCATAAAAAAAACTATTTTTGCACATCACTACCTTCTTGCAACAGATATGGTGCTTTCCCCACTGAGTGCTGCAATATATACGAAGTAGTGATCCCCAGTTTGGAATCATTTCCACCGGAAAGTGACCCGTACCAGTGTGTCGTCTAGGATTTTTCTCAGCAACTGCGTTACTAGCATGACGTTAGCTAGTTTAATTTACCTTTCTCTCTTCTCTCTGTGTCGTTATTTCTCTCTGCCTCTTGTCGGGCCATAGAGATAGGATGACTTGGGTTAATCATCATGTATCTGCTTCCTATATCCATTGTATCAAATTAAAATTGCCAGTATTAATTGTTCAGCAGTGGTTTACAGCAAAAAAAAACAACAACAGATAACCCCACTTCCTGCCAGTAAACTACCATGCCATGTGGGAGACTGCGGTTTGATTTCCAGTATGGTTGACTATGCTGCACTACACCTTAGGCGAGTAATACGAGTAACCTTGTTAGTCACTTTGGTCAGCTAAATGTCGTAAATGTTAAAAATAAATAAATAAATGCAAACATAAAACAGCTGCAGCATTAAGGCAGGGGCTGAGTATTGCAGCACACATGGTCTTAGATTTAGTATCAGTGATTACAAATATATTTTAGTTTGGATCCATCAGAACAAGATTTTTCTGTTCCTGAGCCAATAGATGCTGCAGTTTCTCACTTATTAATCCTCACGTCAAGCGTGCTGCTTTTTGGTGATTCTAACAATGGTTTACATTTTGTAGAAAGCTTGTTGTATTCATCATCATTATTATTATTATTATTATTATTATGTTATTTATGTTTTTTCTTTTCTCATACTGGACAAAAGAGTGCCCTTTTAATACTTATGGGTCACTTTAACCCCTTTCAGACTGCTTTATATGACTCATGCAAAACCAAGATCCCATGCTATTTCTGCAGTGTACTTTTTGCCCCATGCCTTCTGTATGCACAACATTATTTATTATTGTGGAGATCTTTATTCTGCTGTCACTGTGGAGGTAGTTTCTTGAATCAGATATGACCTCACTGATTATTAGCTCTGTTGATTTTTCTATTCGTGTCTTGTAATCTACAGATAAACGCATTCATTTTCAGTAGATCAGCAGTACACCGATTTTTCACATGAGCAAAGCCCAAAATACACACACACACACACACACACACACACACACACACACACACACACACACACACATCAGTGTGAACAAATGAAGAGTATGAATAATGAATGAACCGGAGAGGACAA
This sequence comes from Salminus brasiliensis, assembly GCF_030463535.1. Classification (NCBI taxonomy): domain Eukaryota; kingdom Metazoa; phylum Chordata; class Actinopteri; order Characiformes; family Bryconidae; genus Salminus; species Salminus brasiliensis. Next base: position 16,332,615 of record NC_132882.1, on the reverse strand, counting down.
TTCTGCTTTAGTGAGAATTAAAAAAATTATCTCCTTAACTGTTTAGGATGTCTTCCCTTTATCACAGGTTTTGCACAACATTATCAAGCCCCCTGAGGAAAAAATGTATTAAACTTGAATATGCTGTTTTGACAAAGTGATTGCTACATTTTGGGAATCGATGATCATTTGTACCATAAGGTAAATAGGTTTTTGGAAAAACTTAGAATAGATGAAAAACTGCAAAAGATTAAGTTTTCAAATAATTTCTCAACCTTTAAACAATTTAAAACAAGTTTAAATTGTTTTCAGAAAACCTTGCTATACTGCTTGGTATGGACTCAAAAAACATATTTTCAGTGTTTCATTTTTGAGTAGTAGGAACGGTCATTCAGAGAGTTTTTATTACCAGTCTTAGGAAACCAAGATTGAATTCATTTCCAAAATTAAACCAGGCTACAGAGCACATCATGAAAATTAAACCTACTCTCCCTTAAGCTCTTTTTGCCAAGATTGCAAACCTCTGTCATGATTGCATGAAACGTCTGTATGAAAATAATCTCATTGTTTCAACACCATTTAAATAATTATAAACAGCTTCTTTTTGTAATTCATGCATCATTCATTTGTAGACCCTAATTGGCCTCAGTCCTGTCTTATATAATTATATAAAACAATATGTCATTACTTCCAGCCATGATGTTCAAACAATCATGGAGTCCACAGCAATCTACTTACATCTCTCTATTGGATGCCCCTTGATGTTATCATCTCTTGCTTCCATTCTCTCCTTGCCTCTCTGTCTTTCTCTGTCTCTCTCTCTCTCTGTCTATATATATGTCTATATATCTATCTGTTTTTCTCTTTTTCTCTTCTCTTTCTGTATCTGTCTCTCTTTCCTCCTTTCTCTCTTTCTCTTGCTCTCTTCTCTCACTCTCTCTCTCTCTCTCTCACACACACACACACACACACACACACACACACACACACACACACACACACACACACACACTCTTACAAGTGTTCCCCTGGTGCAGTGTGTCAGAGCTGACCCTACTCTCTATCTCCCACAGTGAGAGCAGCTTCCTTGCCGCTCTCATAAACACTTCCCTAATTAGCTCTGCAGTGGCGGCCGTATAAAGCTGCCGCTGACAGGCACCACAGCCCTTCTGCAGACGCGTCAATCCGGACGCACTCCGCTGAGCGCCTTGCTGCTCCAAGCAAACACAAGGAGTGTACTTAAAACCGAATGAGGAGATTCTTTTAACTTGTACACAGTCTGGGAAAATAGAAGTAGTGCTGTCTGTGCCGTCTGGGCTTTTAGAAGAGAGCCTAGAAGAAAGTTGTTGTTTATGGACTTGTATTTTTATCTTTCAAGATTTTGAAAATATTCTTTATTGAGTGTTATTTCTTAAATAATAATGGAATCATTTCAGACCAAAACTGGTGGAAGTAAGTCCCAATCATCTCACCAAAGACTCCGTATTGGCTTAGGTTTATATTCAACTTGAACTGTTGTCTGTAGTGCAAAGTAGCTAGCCGGAACATTAACCCATAAGTCTGTAAACTACTATAAGTGCTTATTATTATTATTATTATTATTATTATGCATTTAATGTAAGTACTATACATATCTGCAGTTACTGATAACATTCCTCTTTATCATGATTTAGCCTAGATTAAAGAATTCCCTGCTGTTTCAGTGGTCACTCCTTCAATCATCTGAATATGTGTGGAATGAGAACCCTTCTGTCTGCCCTGTAGATACAGAAACATCAGTCAGACCTTAACATCATTCATAGCTGTTCCATCAGTAGCTGAACACCTTTAGGACTGCAGTTACAGCTGTAAGGTCTGCCTACACGTTGTCTGGCGCAGAGTGATAGTAATTTAATGTGAAAGTCACTGTTTTCTTTCCTCAGGTGACATAGCAGCCTTCTGGCTACGTAAGACTAGTAAAGCCCTGCTTGATCTCAACATGTCGGAATAAATGGATTTAAAAGAACCGGAGTATCTATGGATTTTATGCTCTGACATTCCCCTTATATGATACTAGGAGTGGCAAAACGATGGCCTGCATTCTGTGAGATAAATACCTTAGGGTGTGAGGAGTTCAGTACGCCTTTGGCATGGCTTTGAGTCCGTAGCTACATTTCCATTGCCTTTCTGTGCAAGTTGCAATAAAAAGACAATGTGTAAAAAAAAATTAACAATTTTGCTGGCAAGCAGCTCATTTTCATCTGGTTTTTAATTACGTCATGCAAAAGATGAGTTGTGACAGACGTTTTAGATCAGGTAGGTTTGAGGGATAAAAAAAAAACAAAATTTTTTGTCTTAAAAAAAAGACAAAAGCTTAATTCCACACTCACCTTTGTGTTTGGGATAATTGAAATCTGGACACAACTGGGAGTTCCAAAAGAACAACCATTTAGCTGACAGTTTGAGGTTATGCTGACGAACTCTGAACTAGTTCTTTTTCTTTATTATTCCATCCATTTTTTTGCAATGTACCAGTTCTGCTGGCAGTAAAACAGCCCTTAGAGCATGTTGCGTTTACATGGCACTAAATTTATGCGTAAATGCGCTTATTATCCTATAGGGGGATTCCTTTGCAGGCTCACAATATTTCTGGCATCAACAAGCCATTTATTACGTGTATGAGTGGAAAAAAAACATTTGTCAATATTCGTTAAATGTTGTTTTCACAGCTTACACCAGCAAATCTTTTAAGGTTGTTTGTTTGTTTGTTTGTTTGTTTGTTTGTTTTTAAATCATTTAGGTGAAAACTAGCTACTAGCTAATTGTTAGCTTCATAGGGCAGTGGTGCAGTGGGCAGTGGGCAGTGGTGGCTCAGCGGTTAGAGCGCCGGGATATCGATAACAGGGTTGTGGGTTCGATTCCCGGGCTCGGCAAGCTGCCACTGTTGGGCCCTTGAGCAAGGCCCTTTACCCTCTCTGCTCCCCGGGCGCTGGAGTTGGCTGCCCACCGCTCTGGGTGTGTGTGTGTACTCACTGCCCCTAACACGTGTGTGTGTGTGTGAGTGTGTGTTCACTACCAGATGGGTTAAATGCGGAGGACACATTTCGCTGTACAGTCCACACTGTACAGTGACGAATACGTGCACCTTTATCCTTTATCCTTACCTAAGTCACTATGAGAAGGACAGCAGTGTTTACTGTTAAACAATAATGACATGATACTGCTATGTACTTGTCAGTTTTAATTATATGCAGCTATACTATATACTTATTATTATACTTATTCATGATTATCATTATTCATACTCATACTAATTATGATTAGTGTTTCACTGATACCAATACCATATCAGTATGATGTCGATATTGTCGCTTTGACACAGTAGCGGTATCGGCAATAGAGAGCACTGATACGATGAAGCCTCCCTGCATGTTTTTTTGGTTTGTTTGTTTTGCGGGGGGTAAAAGGTGTAAAAGCTGTTTGGTCAAGCCTAGCAAGATTATTCTTCCCTACTTGCACGTTACTACATTGACGATTGTTTCCTTTTTTGTTATAGCTCTGAAACCTTTTAAATGTATAGTTACTGAACCAGTAAATGCTGATTCAAGCTTATTATATCGTACCTGGGTTCAGTACAGCCTATAAAGGTTTTCTATCTATCTAGTATTTAAGTCTTTGTTAAGTCTTTGTAAGTTTTTGTACCTGTATCTGTACTTTATATCACCAGATACTTGAAAATCTGTTATCGAAAAGTGAAAAAGTAGTATTGGCTCCTCCTTGCTTATTAAAATTGTATCAATCCAGGTTCATTGTAGGATTATTGCAGGTTATCTTGCAAAACACTGAATAATCTGATTAGTCAGAAAAGCCCATCTGGGACTTTTTACTGTTTTTCTTGAGCATCTGGATTAATTGCCACAATTTATTCTTTTTCCCAACTACAAAAATTGGAAAGCAGAGTCTGACTATTTCTTTTAATAAGAACCATGGTGACAATTTTAGAGTGACAAATACTTTTACATTTCTGTGTTGTTGATTGACATCTGTCGAAGTAAGATTAGACATGGGCATTGTTTTACTTGCCCTGATAGGCTGTAGAAATGACACTCCAGTAATTTCATGAGCACTTGGAAAGTGCCAGAACTATTCCTTTGAACTTGACTCAATCAGGTGAATTACACACCTAAGCACACTTTCTCCTTGGATTGCACCCTAGATTATAAAAGAAGAGCATTACTTTAAAGAAGCTTTTAAATTAGGCAGTAGCACTGCTCTGCCTGACCCCTGGAGAACAGTTCTGCTGAAGAAGAAATGAAAATTAGAAGACTGTGATTTTCCATCTTACAGCCAAGTTGATCATCAAAGTAAAGCATTATATGTTTGGTTTTTTATTTTCACCACATTCCTTTTATAATGGAAAAGTGTCCGCATGCTATTTTGTTTTAGGGCTGTATGAATGACTGATTCGTCCTTTTGTTGAACCTTTTATAAGTTAAACATGATGTTCAGTTAACCTATTAATCTCTCTTCATTTAAGCTGCTACTTATAAGCGTGATGCATACATGGAATGCATACATCGAATGGACAAATAGAAATTCTCAAAAATGACTTGGAATACAATTGCCTTTCATAATGTTTTGGACAAAGACAAGTTTTTTTTTTTTTTTCTTGATATGCCTCTCTGCTCCAAAGTTCAAACTAATCAGATGTGATTAAGGTCAATCTAATTTAAGGGTATATGCATACATTATGATTTTGCTTTTTTATACTGTAATGTTTGATCAGTTCAGGCATCACCGTCACGCAAGAGCCCCTTGTATATAGTCTTATGCAAAAAATTTATGTAGCACGTCTGGTCAAATAGCAAAGCGTAAAAAATAACTGAACAAAGCCTACCACATTGAACTTCTGCACATTTCAGTGAACAATTACTGTTCGTTTACTTAGCAAAATCTCATAGAAATTTAAGCTTGAAAGCTTCAAAATCATGTCAATGGTACAATGACTTAAAATAGGGAGAATGGTGTCTCTGTTATTGCCTCTCCAGGCCCTGGATGCCAGCAAATGTTCTTTGTTACTTTGTTGGAGATGAATATAACATCTCAAAGGAACTTTGAGTGCAATGCTGCATACAAATCATGTAATGTTACTCTACTGTATCATTCCACATGCTTCTTTCATATCAGACCTGTATCTCTTAGCTTGTCAACAAATGCACATTTAGAGTCTCTCAATTAGGCCATATGGCTTTTAGTCCGATTTGTATTTACGGCAGTGATGTAAAAGTGAATTACACTCCCCAAAATGGCAATTCTCACAGAATGCTGCTTTAACGTTACACACTGGGGGGGGAAATTAAATGTGGCATGTGCAAAGATTCTGGCATGTTTATTTCCTCAATACGATAAAGTCAACAAATAAATAGATGTGCTCTTAAATTAACAGACAAATGTCATTTAGGTTTGTTTCCTAAAGAGGATTTCTTCACTTATTCTCAGCAAGAAAATGAAAACAAAAAACATATTTTGAACAGAAGTGTCCTATATAATTGTCACAGTGCTCTTAAGGCTTTGTCTGTCTTCACTCAGTGATTGTGATTTTAATCCCAGTTGTTTGAACACTTTTCCCGGCATTCATTTTGACTCTGTGTGCCGGTTAAGTGCTTAATTCCTCAGTCACAGCTCTGCTAATCTTGCCCGCTCTGCTTAGTCCCTCCAGTCCTCCTGTTCTAATGCAGCTTTACTTTCAGCTCTTGTATTAGTGCTGGCTGCACTTCCCTACGATGCTGCAGTTGCTCTGTGCAATTTTCTCCCTGTTTGCTTCTTCATCTGTGTCTAATTTGAGAGCAGCGCCTCAACAGAACACTTTGGGTGTGGATGTGTGCATACACGTGTGAGAGCGAGAGAAAGAGAGAGAATTTGAAGTGTGTATCTGTGACTTGCCTGGCAGGGAAAAGTTGAGGCACTGATTGCGTTGAACTGCACTGTTATGGTTGGGAAACAAGCTAATTAACAGTGCCTCTTAATAAGCACAAGCCCCAAGGCTGCAGCAGACTGTCAGCTGTGGAGCTGTGATTCTCCCAGTTTCACTCTGCACACTCTCGCCCTCTGACACTCTCACCTTCCTACAGTAAAGTGAGAGAGGCAGAGCAGTCAGTCAGCAGCAGATTGCTTTTGACTTTCCCTTCTCCCTGGTACCCAGCACCCCTGGTAGGACTACACAAATGAAGAAAAACAATTATTTCAAGCATGTGAGCATTTGAAAGTATTCAGCTGTGTATGTATGTGACTATGATAGTAATACGGGTGAATATTTATACCTTTTAGAAAGTTTTGAAAACCATACCTTTTTGTTTATATAATTTCAAATAAATAAAGCTATGCTTTACTGATTTTTGGTTATAGCTGTTATTATAGTGTCTGTGTGTGTACAAATAATAGTTAGTTAGATAGATGGTGCTTAGATCTCCTTTTTCCCTTTCATTGTGTTGAGTGCTCATCTAGTGGTAACAGAAGACGTGTCCAATACCTGCTCCTTGTCTGAAGGGATTGCCAATTTTTTTTGTTTAGCGTTATGCCTGTATCAATTAATTATATAAGTACAGTGAAGTACTTGGATACATATGATTGCGCATTGTCCTGTATAAAGATCATGGCTTTTTTGAAATGCTGCTGACTTCATCCTGTGCCACTACAGTTAGTTTGAAAGTTTTTGCAGGCTTTTCCCAGTTCCGATCTTGATGCTTGTGAATATTATTTAGTAGTGGTGGCTGTTCGGCCTTCTGCATCTTGGCCATGTCTCTTACACTCAAGTGCTTGTTCAAGGTAGGTTGCAGCTCTGGAATATGCTGGCACTGGAGGATAGTGTGTTCCAGGTAGCCTCATGTTTAGTTCATCTCAAGTATTTTGCAGTTAACTTTTCTTCTACAGTGCATCCTTTCTCAACAAAACGCTTGACTGTTCTGGGGTCATGCCTTAGTAGTTTAGCTGTTTAACATTGTTGCATCCATCTATGGTTGCAAAGGGGTGGAAAAATTCTAGTAAATTGCTGGTCTTTCCATGGGAACTTTAGCTCAGGGACTTTCCAAAAATATACCAAAATGTAAACTATGTATGTGAATTTATTTGAATTAATAGGAAATATTGGATAATTTAAAGGAACTATGTCATACACTATCATCAATGTACTTGTTTGTTTTGTCAACAGCAGACATGAAGGCATAATAATACAAATACATTTACCATTGGAATAAACAGGTAATTATGGGAATTTACTAGAATTAATGGGAATAAAATGGGACTATTCGAAGCTATAGTTGAGAAACTTACATATAGTTGGTAGTTGATGGTGATAGTTGATAGTTGATACCAAAACAGTTTAATAACAATGCTGCTCCTCAATCCCAGGCACATGGCACATTACACACTAAAGGGCTATTGAGACCATACCCCCTGCATTCACTGTTCATTCCTCCATGACATGTACAGCATATGTCCGAAACCTGACACTCACCACTACTAAAAGCACACATTTAGACCAAATGACAAGGTGTATATTTTTATTGACAGTAATAGCATTGAAACAGCTTTTTCACTTATCTCACAGTTGCCTGCTATCTGGTAAATCAGAAAAGCTTAATGAGCAAATGACCAAGAGGTTAGCTTACCTAGGCTAGCTACCTATATTTTTGCCTATTATTTGGGTTTCTATAACCAAGAATTAATAATTATTATTCACTTATTATTAACATCAAATCAAATAAAGTGATGGTGATCTCTAAAAATCATCTAGACATGTGCTGTACATGTGATGGAGGAATGAACCGTAAATGCAAGGGGTGTGGTCTCAAAAGCAAATGTGCAAATGTTATTCCTTTTAAATCCCATTGTAAATTTCCTAACTTTTGAAAATTCCCAGAATATTGCAACCCTACACCCATCTGCGATCTTATATTTTTGACTTTTAAAATTAATTTTTTGTTTGGCCCATGTCACCTGAGATAATGAAGCTGCCTGATAATTTCGCATGCCTTCATGTAAGGTGTTAATAATTACATAAGCGCCTATCAACTGAATACAGTCAAATTAGCAATCAGGTTTAGATGACTTGGATTTGGAAAATGTCCAACTTCTCTAATAATTGTGCTTGCAGTGTAGTTTACACATTTCCAGGACAGAGCCACAGGGTGCTACATGGCACAACTCCACCATGTTTTATTGATGTGGTCTTACATTTTGAATTGTCTCTTATTTTTCTTCTTTCTGTTTTCTACCTTCCTTTGGTCAGTGGTTTATTTAGATACTTTCTTTTTCAGTTTTATTTTTGTTTTTAGATTAGTTTGTGTGCGAAAATGTTATTCTAAACTCCAGTGTACCAAGAAACTAGAACTATTAATTGTAGGTAATGTGACATTTTCCCAGCTGTGTTGAAATAAAATATTTGCATAGCACTTTTTGTCTGGTAACTTTACAAAGTACAGAAAACCAAATGCAATGTTTGCTACTAGACATTGCTGTGAAATCAACACTATTTCATTTCAATCCCATACCCTCTCCAGACATGGAGTGTAATTGATGAAATGCATCTTCTCTGTGTTTGCTAGCATCATTCCAGGTCTGTGTGTCTCCGGGCTGAATAATAATGTCTTTCTGGCCTCTCTTTCGCTCAGGCTGGTGATGTACATTGAGAGAGACATCCGAAAGGCCACGCCAGGGAAGGAGCAACAAAGCGGCAATGAATACCTGTCAAAATGCCTGGCCCTATTCATCCGTCACACCGTGCGAGAGCTGCCAGCCATCCTGGGTAAATCAATCACATTACACCCAAAAAGAGAGAGAAAGAGGGGAGGTAGGTAGGGATGGTGTATATGGGGGTTGGGGTGGAGGGTTGAAGGCATAGGAATGGAAGGAGAAGAAGAAGAAAAGAAGAGAAAGATGGAGGGGGAATGAAAATGAGATGTTTGAGAGGAAGGCAGAGAGAAGACAAGAAAACAAGTCAAGGAGGATGGAGCAAGGGTGATGAGAGTGAGCATCAGTGGCTTCATTTTCTAATTTGATCTGCCTCTTCTTTTAATTACCTTTCTGATTGAATCTGGGCACGGTGAGGGCCCATGTATCGACCTGTTCCTGCAATTTCATTTGTAGATGAGTGCTGGTGTCCCTTGTTTCAGACAGGTTCATGTCCTTCCACAGAGAAATTGTCCTGTCCCACACATCAGTGAGGCGTGTGACAACTGCAGGACTTTATTTTAATGTGTGTCTTTCAGTTTTTATTTATACTGTTACTTTATTATCAATCTCTCTTTCTTTTTCTTTCACTCTGGGTATTTTGTAGATGACATCCTCTCAGCTTTAGGAAATATTGTGGGAAGGAAGCACCCCTCCACTGTCCAGACTCGCCAGCTCAAACAAAGCCTCCCTATGATGGCTGTGGTGCTGCACTTACTTACCTCACAGGTGGGTGTTGGTGCGTTCCTTTTGTTGGTCCATTGGTCATGAATAGGTGAAAGTGTGTTCACATACAGGCTGTCTGGCGTTTTCATTTGCCAGTGGGTAGGTGTGAATGCGTGGGTGAGCTCCCATGCATATGCTTGTGAACAAAGGACTTCTATTATAAATACTGCATAAAACAGCTTGATAGATGAACTTGAGTTTCTATTTCACATCTTCTATTTCACATCTTCATCAGCAGAGCCGATAAAAAAGAGCTCTTTAATATCCGGCTCCTTTTCATTGCCTGTAATCATGGGGTGTGGTGTCAAGGAGAGACGTGTGAGCATGTCAAGAGTGAAATGATGCATTAAAGGTTGATCTTTTCTCAAATTGCTCTATCCCACCAGCCACACACACACACACACAGATTATTGTCAGTTACCCAGTGGTGCAAAATTGGATTTAGTGTTGACACACTCTGTCGTGCTGAAATTAATATGAAGGGATCTTTCGTTCACCCTCTGAGATGTTTGTCGCTAAGCTGAGTCGATGAGACCTAGCTGCTGATTAAATACCCTTCTCCATTAGACCACGATTTGCCATGGAGACTCAACCTCCATCAGCAGTGGCAAATTGAGTGGTCTCATTTTGGGGGTAATAGCTTGTCGCCCTGATGGTTCCACTGCCATTAGCTCATTTGAGGAGGTTACGTTGAGACGTCCACTATTAAGAATGCTACAGTGGGTCATAGTAGTTGGTTCTTTGAGTGTTCTCTGTGTACATATGAACATGTATAAGCGCACACATGGCCTGTGTGCATTGGGCCTGAATTAATGTGTGCCTATGCATGTGTTGATTGACTGATATTATTGCTGGAGGGCATGGCTGCTAGTGCCAACAGGAGTTTTGTGCAGCTCTTTATCTCGAAGGCTTTACTGGCCTCATATGCCCTGAAGCTGAGCTTGTAGCTTCTGTGGAATCGTGTGTGTGTATGTGTGTGGTTTAAACTGTAAATTTAGATTTACAGTTTGTGATTACATGTAAGCACATTATGCAACTATATTCTTCCATTTATTGCCTGTGTTTGCTGATTAGGTTTCTGTCAAAAGTAACATATAATTTAATATATCTCTAACTGACAGGTTATAAAGTAAATATTGCAGTTGAATAATTAAAAAAATTACCAAATAACATCGGACATAGGTTTATCTGGCCTTTTCCAGACCCACACCATACTTACAATTTTCAGTTTTATTTATATTGCACATTTCACAACAGATGTTGTCACAAAGCAGCTTTACAGAGGACTGAGCCTCCTGTGAGCAAGCCAGTGGCAACAGTAGCAAGAAAAAACTCCCTCAGAGTGCAAGGAATAAACCTTGAGAGGAACCAAGACTCAAAAGGAGAATCCATCCTCCTCTGGTCAACACTGAATAGCACAGCAAATAGAAGAACAGCAGTAGAATAACTGGTCAGGGAAAGTAATCTGTGGAAGAACTGTGGTTAATATGAAAGCAAGTCATGTGAGTGAGAGCAGGACATGGTGTAAATGAATGAACGCAGGGATTCAGAGCAGGACAGCATTGAAGCGTGCAGCATGGTGGTGGAAAACTGGGTTTGGGGTTTTGGCAGCACCGAGGCAGAACAGCAAAAACAAGGAATATCATTACATTGAACAGAGACAGGAGAACGAAAAGCAAAAAAGAAGAAAAAACAAAGGGGTGATTATCATTGTGCAATGTGGATCCTAATTTTTAATGTGTGTGTGTGTGTGTGTGTGTGTGTGTGTGTGTGTGTGTGTGAGAGTGAATGTGCGTGCACACATTTCGATACATACATTCATGTCAAGGGCCCTCAGTTCAGTCTCATCCGGCTCCCATCATCTCTGTGGTCTGTTGTAGTGTTGACAGCACACACTCTGAGCATTCATCAGTCACTGAGGTCATCCCACAGGTCAGCTGCACTGTGACTTGCACAGCACAAAGCTTCAATCTCTTACTGACGAGCTTGACCCCTTACTCCCCTCAGCGGCCATGACCATTCTCGCTCTATCATGGTCATGCTACTGAAAGTACAAGCTTGAGCTGCCTCGTCTCTACCTCTCAGAGCAGGCCTCCAACTCTGACACACTCCATCCATCCCTCACCAGAGCCTTCTGCTGCACACAGCTGGGAAGCTGGGAAAAAAAGTGCTGACTGTTAGCTGACAGCACCATGAGACTTAATTAAGACCATTCTTGACTCCTTTTAACTGTTAGACAAGTGTTCCCATCGAGCAAACAAACATAGGCACAGCCAAAGAATGAGGATAAGTAGAATCGCTGCTATTCAAATCGGTTGGCTCTATCAACAGCTAATGAAACAGACTGAGTCTAGAATCCTTGTCAGGGAGCAGTAAATATACACATCCTTATACACATCCTTATCTAATAGATTCTAGATTTATCACAAATGAAACTTTCCTTATATTCTAATAGTTGTAAACATGCTCCATCACTGCTGTGCCAGGATGGAAATCCTGTGACACTAGTAATAGACAGTCATTTAAAGTAGCCCAATGTCTAATCTCATTCAATTGGTTTGGCAGATCTTCAGGCCTCAGGTGGTGAATGAGGAGTTTCTCATTAAATTTGGAGCACTGCTGGTGAGTGTCACTATCAGTTCAGTTCAAATAATCTTGTTGAAACTGACACTTTAAAGAGATGTCATCTGAATGTTCTCACTTGCTCTTGTGTAACTTAGTGTTAGAGAGTGTGCTGATTGTCACACTTAAACATTTCTCTCTTTTACTTTTGGGGAAGAATCACATTACGTCGATTGACTCTAATGAGACTAGTTTGGGAAGTGCTGTAGGTAAGTTTGTTTTTCTCTGAAATATAACTATTAAACATTAACAGTGTAATGTGTAATTTTGTCTGTAAAATCTGATCTTTTTTTTTTTACTGTATTCAATTGTTTTTAAGAAATTATTCTTGTTATTGTTGAGTATTGTTAAGTCTTTGACTCACCCAAAGCTCCTCTGTCCTCATAAATAGGGCAGGCAGCATCTGAGGAATTGATCAGGAACACACTGTCTGCAGTGGAGGCCATCTCTCAGCACCCATCGCTTTTGAGCACCCATCGCTGCACTGTGAGTACTCACCTTCTTTTTCTTTAGCTGCAGCGAACAAACCAGTTACTGTAAGATATGTAGGTAGGCACAAACAGCACAACTTTTTATTAATATGCTGATTTTGTCAAGAAATGCACACTGGGGAAAAAGCAGAAATGGACTGAAATAAATCTTACAAAAATAACAGGTTATAGAGTCGCTACACTATGGCACTCTTTTACTATTTTTGTAAATGCCATAGAAGAACCACTTTTGATTATTTAAAGAATCAAAGATTCAAGTGTGCAAGTGTGAAGAACCTTTTAAAATTCTAATAAATACTTACTTGATACAAAGGTTCTTTACCAATGATAAAGGGTCTTCCCACCCACATATCTCTATATCGCTACAAAAATGGAAGATTTGCAGTTGCTGATTTCTTTGTGAACTCCAGACACGATATATTTGTTCAGTTCCACCAGCAGCTCACAATTTTTACTGTATTTTAGGGTGGTTTTGAAAAAGTAGACAAGTATATCCTGAGTATCTTTGAGGAGGTCTGGTAATGCTTAAGTGAACATGCACATAGAATCATAATCTTCTGTTTATATATTTGCATATATTTTAATGATTGTGGGGGGGGGGGGGGATTTACACCAAAATGGATACATTTAACATTTAAAATGTACTTGCAAATTGTTTAAATTGTCTAACCAGGTTTGACTAATGTTTGCATTAATAAGATTTTTCATTGTGTTTGTATAACTCCACATCTGCTTTACGGTGTGACCGGAGTGCATTTGCTGCCATGTTGTAATTCTTATGTTGTGTGCCTTCCCTCAATGTCTGAATACTTTATTTTTTACAAAGCAAGCACTACATTGTGCTGTATAGCAGTGTTCTATACATTCAGCATGTAACAATAGTCTGTTACATTAGCATGAAGCAAAATAATGCCTGTTTAGACTCAGTGTACTGTACTTGTTCCTGTTTGAGTGTCTATATGCTACATACTTGACTGCTTGGTACATCTGAAATGCAATTATTGTGGCCTTTTGGAAGGGAAATTATGCTTTGTTGATCTGCTTACACGGGAAACTGGTTTCTTTTTGTTATGTTCAGTGTTGGGGTAGCACAGCTTTGCCACATGACAGCAGGAGTTCCTTGGCTTGGATACAACAAGGAATACTTACTCAGTCCACAGCATAGGGTTAAGAACCTGTCGTGTTCAAGTGTTTTCTGAAGACTTTGGTCACATGTTTTACATTCATGTCTTGTGGACATGTTATTTTAGTCCATGACTAGGACTAGTTGTCTACCTTGCAGTCGTCTTAATATTCCTGATGAGCAGTAGTTCTGATTTAGCACCAGGACAAAGACACAAATTGAATCTGTTTGAGGCCTATTGGAGTGCAGTAAGGGGCAGTGTCCATATCTAGGCAGGCAGCACATCTTCACGGCTGAGAGAGCCCAAACTGAGGCCAAGCTTTCACACTGCCTGCTGCTATTATTCTCACTAACTCTTTGCAACAGGAAATCACTCGCTGCACTGCAAGGCCAACAGTGTGTGTGTGTGTCTGATAGTATGTGCGTTTGTGTGTCTGTCTGAGGCTTTTTTTTAATGAGTATTGACGTGCTTTAGGTAGCAGCAATGCATCAGGAAGCTTTGAGAGGAGGCAGCCCTCTGATACTCTGTAATAGGAGAAGGCACCTTAATTACAGTTTGCCAGAAGTCATTAGATCCTATTCCTCATTGTCACTGCTGGCTCTCCCTGAATGGGTGCACACACACAGGCACCTGCACAAAAAAGTGTGTCTGATTTGGGACACGGTAAATACACAAATAAGCATGAAGGTTAAAGACAAAAGTTTGCTAAATGCAAACTCAAAATATTGTATAGCAAGGTTTAATAAATGTCGGCGTCACGTCACTCTTGTATCTACATTTTTGCTGTTTTCACTTTTTGACACGGTTTCTGGTAGTTGTTCTTTACATTGTATTAAAATTTCAGAATGAATGGACGAATAGAAATGCTCCAAAATAATTTAGGATAAAGTATTTTTACACTGACATCCATTGAAAGTTAAGAAGGTTTTTCATTCTTCTGTAAAGTCACAATTTTGGAGATGAGTGTTTTTGCGGGACAGTGATTGAACATACCTTAGAACTACTGTGCCTACATGATGGCTTACTGAGATTACATGGCACACATTGTTTAACATTTCCCTACAAAAAAAAGAGATTTAAAATTTTTACTACAGACCAAAGTCACACTCCCATTACATACAGCAGGCCCTTATGCATACAGAGAGAGATGAAAGACATACTTCAGGTGCAGTGTATGTATTCTGTTTGAATAACATAACATAAGCGACAGACAATAGGCGTAAAAACATAAAAAGATAACCTTTGTAATGTATTTTCCTTGCATTCGTCTCACTTTTGAGTCTCAGAATGAAATCCTTTGTTGGAAAGATGCCCGTAGCTATCCACATTAAGCCACCTGTGTGCAACATTTGTTTCTATGGAGATGATTCTACTTGGTAATAATCATAAAACCCAATTGTAATTTTCAAAAGAGCTGGCGTAAGGCCTTTTGTTGTAATGGACTCTCCATGATCAAAGTGGCAGAGCTGACATCACATTTCCATGCAAATTGGAGCTCTCCTGAGTTCTCTCACTTTTGAGAGTGTGTGCGCATGTATTTCCAAGTGTGTGTGTGTGTGTGTGTGTGTGTGTGTGTGTTGGGTAGATGCCTGAGAATATGAATTCTGTTTGCCTATATAGATGAGCTTCTCTTGGTTTGTGAATAATGTGCTGCTTTTTCACTCTCCAAGGTTGTGGATACGATCCTGCCGTCGTTGGCATCTTTGGCATTCAGTAAGAATGGTGAGTTGCTTTGCCGCTAGCTTAGCAGACAGGCTGAAGGGTAACTCATAATGCATACAGGCCTGATTCTGCAGTGCTCTATCCATCTTTGGCAAAGAATGTTTGACATAATTTGCTTCAAATGAGTTTAGGTTTGCACACATCTTTGTTTAACTGTATGGATGCTGTAAATGCATTATGTAAATCTTAGCGTTGGGCCTTTCGTCTGCTGACATGCCAGTTTACAGACACATGCACACTGTTACTGGTAGAATGTGTGCTTTTGGATGCTGAATGTTTGTTTACTTGTCTGTAACATCTGCTTGCAAAAATGAACTTCATCTCACTGTGTGTGTGTGTGTGTGTGTGTGTGTGTGTGTGTGTGTGTGTGTGTGTGCGCACACCAGTGGAATGGCGTATTGTGAGTTTGCGGGGACTGTCAGAGATAACCTTGCTGTTGCTGAGCCAGGAGGCTGTGGAGGAAGGAGAGAGAGAAAAACGACGAGCGTGGGATGGAGAGGGCAGCTCCTCATACACACGCCTGCTGACTCTCATTACACAGGACCTCCTGCCACAGTGAGACATATCTGCTTCATCAATTTCATG
Organism: Salminus brasiliensis; assembly: GCF_030463535.1. NCBI lineage: Eukaryota > Metazoa > Chordata > Actinopteri > Characiformes > Bryconidae > Salminus > Salminus brasiliensis. Next base: position 16,316,660 of record NC_132882.1, on the reverse strand, counting down.
GATTCATAATAATAATAATTATTCATAGTAGTAGCGGTACTACATCACTGCTGTGCAATTTAAATTAATTATTTAAAAAAAATTTACAAACACTACAGTGATGACACCGTACAAAACAGTTTTGATACAGCAATAATTCAAAGACAGTGTGCCTTATGTTTATATTTTAAAATGATAATGTTTGGACAATACACATAGCTTACAGGAATGTTTTCAGGTTCAATACAGGTTTTAAGGTCAAGATTCGATTTGACTTTTGATGTTTTGTATGTTTAAAATGAGCTCCAATTTTATACAGTTGAATAAAAAAATGTAAATACTACTTACTACAACAAAATAAATAACTTGATTTATTAAAATATATAATTTGTCAAATTTGATTCACTGTTTTAAATTAAAATTATAACACCTTTATTATTATTATCATATCATTATTTTAAATAAGTGACTTTACTGTTGTCTGCATTATTAAGTAAGTTTATTCTCACCCTGGTCATCAGGTATGAGTCTCTACTTCTGGAACCAGATCCAGTACCTGTTTATGCCCTCAAACTTTTGGGATCCCTCACTGAACACAGCACACCTGTCAACAGGTAAACCAGTTATGAAAAATGGATTTTAAAAATGTGTAATAATTTTGTCTAATTTCTTTTTTTCTCCCAATTTGGAACATTTAATTACCCCAACCCATTCGTAACATCACCACACATCACCACAATCTAGTAGTTTTAGGAATGCTGGTTGCTAGCTCTGAAAAGTACCACTTGGAAAACTGTCCCTCTTAGAAGAAGCTGCAGGTATCGGCTAAAACCTAACCATAGCTGACTGGGTTTAACATCTCCACCTCTCGCCACACTGAGAGGACACCAACACTATCTATTATTCTCAATTATAGTAAGAATTGAGAATAATTGCACAAAAAATTACAATGTTCTTGTTATAGTGCTAAAAATAATACAGTGCTATGCCATATGGCTTTTGGGAGAGCCCCTGTAGCAAAGTAAACGAGCCAATAAAAGCAGCTCATATTTTTATTAGCCCACATTGTTAAATTCTGGGTGAAAACATAAGGTTGAAAATTAATGTGTAAAACTGCATGTGAGCATTTTTCACATTCTTAGTCACATGCTTTCTGTATCATCCCTCCTGTTTCAGAAAGCCCAAAGTTTATTCTACATTTGAAGTGCTTGATAATTAGTAATTAGCTATGTCAGGTGTTTTGGAGCAGGACAAATTTGGCACTGTGTTTTGCTTTAGCTCTACAGGGATTACACTGGAGATATATGCCGTAGACATGGTGGAATGTTCGCGGCTAATGGAAAGATATGAAAACCCAGCTACATCACATCTGCTGATATTATGCAGAGAACATTACATATTAATTATTTACTGAAATTGTTGTAGGGGAAGTTGTTCAACATTACCATTTATTAGAGACGTTGAGTGAGCTTCGTACTGGGGGCATTTTTCATGTAGCCAATCCTCCCTCGTGTCTGTGGATGGGGTTTTATTAGATTATTGATCCAGTCGTTTTGGAAGTAGGTCAGGCAGGAAATGCAGTAATGTTCTAGCTTTAGTGCGGCTGCACAGGACTACAGATAAAACGCATCTTACTGCCGTTGCTTTGACAACAGATACTTATCTGAAGCAGAAAGAACATTAAAATATGAGAAGTAGTTATTATAGTTACATGATAGCTAAAAGGTATTTTTATCAGTATGCATGTCGACGGCCTGTTTGGTTGCGTAGTCTGCATATTGTTTTATCTTGCATATCAATATAAATATTGTGCTATCAAATGTTATGTTGAGTCTTCGCTTTCCTCTGCATAGTAGGGCCTTCCCTCTACTGCTATGTTTACACAGTCACAGTCTCTCACTCACTCTGTCATAGCCTGTCTTATATTATTGTCATTGTTTGCCTTGACCCCCTCCGCAACCCACTTTTTTTTTTCCTCCACCTCCTTCTCTGTGAGCTGAAAAAGTGATGGGCAGTCTCTGTGTGAATGTGGGCATGGTGTGTGTGTGTGTGTGTGTGTGTGTGTGTGTGTGTGTGTGTGTGTGTGTGTGTGTGTGTGTGTGTGTGTGTGTGTGTGTGTGTGTGTGTGTGTGCGCGTGTGTGCGCGCGTGTGTGTGCATGTTTCCCTTATCTACTCCTTATCCCCCTGCTGTTTCACTAATGGCTCCTCCCGGCCTCTCTACACATTGTCTTTCTTGGTGCTGATAGAGCACGCCGCACAGCTGAACTATTCAAATTGATGTCAGCAATCGGAGAACGTTCGTCTGTTGCCACCATCTACACCCCCATCCCCCAACCCCAGCGCCTGTGAGGAGCTATTACGCTCACAATGGTGAAATTAAATTGGGTTTGCCACCGCTTGATAAAGTCCTAAAAAAGCGCAGACCTTCGCTTGATGGGTTCCGGGCAAAATGAGATTGCAAATTGGGGACATTAGCAGGTTCAGCGCGCAAGCATCGTCTTTCCTTCATTATCGGTTCTGTTAGCAGTTCAAACTTTCCAATTATCGCAAACCTTTGGCCACTTTTGCCTTTATGCAAGCTGTGGTGAATGTTTCCTCTTAAGTAAGTGAAGCTGAACCACTGCTCTGTGTGTTAATGCCATTATGTTAGCATTGTGCATGGTAAAGCCACCACCTATTATACTAGGTGGGGAGGCAAGTTTGCAAATGAATTTTTAAAATATTTTTAGATTAGGCTGCTTTGGTGGTCTCTGTTGATGGATAAATCAAATTTGCAACACTGTTTCTAACTTTTTGGAAACAGGTTTTGTTATTGTTTTGTTTTTTATTTTTAGGCAGGGTTTTTTTTATAAAGGCAACAGTTTTGAATAGACTCATGAAATCTTTACCTGGGGCCTTTACCTTTATTTTCTTTACCTGGAAAAATCGTGAAAAAAGGGTTCCACTATTGTTAGTCAGAGAACCATTTTTCATTACTATATTGAACTATATCTTTTTTATTATTATTTATTTATTTATTTATTTTATTATTATTTTTGCTAAGAATGTACAGCAACATGTTCCACTGCATAGTTAGTGTGTGTAATGCCCTAGTGTTTTCCGAGACAATGTCCTGGGCACACTGCCCTGCAGTTCTGTTAAAGCCAGAGTTTTATTGGACTGGACAAGGTGTGTGTGGGAGCAGACTATGTCCACAGTGAGCAAGCTGAGGTGTCACTAAATGTGTGTGTGACAGAGAGAATGAGAGTCTGTGGGATGATTGGGACTGAGGACTTTCAGTGTGTGGGTTTGGCATGGCAGCTCCACCTGCCAGCCTCTGACAGCAATACACAGGCTCTCGGCTCCTGGGTGAGTTGAAATGGACAATGCAAAATGTAGTGGGTAGAAACAGGCAGGTAACCATGGACATAGGGTGGGCTAGTTGATTGATTGGTAGATTGAAATGGTGGATGGTAGGTTATAAAATGCAGCAGTGCATCACAACACATTGATCTGAAAGTGTAAATTCATCAAATATGTTTAGATTCATGTTTAGAGAACACTACTAGTTGGGAGTTGAAGAGAGCATAATTGGGTAGAATGAATGACCTCAGCCTCATGATGTTAGCCCTTACCCTTCTAAGTTGGTAGGTGCTCTGCAATGAAGGACGTCCTAATTGAACTGGAATGGAATTGGGAGAAAACTGGGACAAACGGGGCAGTGGTGGCTCAGCGGTTAGAGTGCTGGGCTATCGATAACAAGGTTGTGGGTTCGATTCCCGGGCTCGGCAAGCTGCCGCTGTTGGGCCCTTGAGCAAGGCCCTTTACCCTCTCTGCTCCCCCATTTAAATATGTATAGTTTCAGTAAAATTAAGAGATGAAGCACTGGCTCATTCATTCATTCATTTTTTTTTCAAGTGAATCAAAGAGGAATTTGTAATGTTGTTATAAGAATAGACAGAATGTATTTAGATGTTACAGTTTTACTGGTTGGGACATCCTACACTCTACACATCCACCTTTTTTTCTGACAATGTGTCAGTCTGATAAGATACACCACTGCCACTAAATGCCGTAGTTGTTGTGTGCCATTACGAGCGTTAAAGGGAGAAATGAGAGCCATATGCCATCGGCATCCCCTCCCATCTGATTACAGATCCCATCAAAAGGTTCCCTGGAGCCATGGAGATTGTGTGCATTCTCTCTCTTATTAAAAGCTTCAGAGTCTTTGGGTTGACATTTACCTGTGTAAATGCCAATCTTTGCACTCCGCATTTCCATAAAAATACTACTTTTCCACTTGGCACAGAAAAAGCCAGGGCTACACCAAGATGGGATTGCAATACGGGAGAGCAGAGAGATGGCAGTTAAGCCGTGGGTCCAGTATTAAAAGAATGTGGTCTACACCATATAACTTTTTATTCCACTCTTATTCGTAAAGAGTGATCTGTTGTCGGTATTGGCACCTATTATCAATGATAAGGTGTGAAAGTAAAAAAATAAAATCAAATAATAATAATAATTTTTATTATTAATATTTAATAAATATATTTAATAAAAATAATGCTTTTGAACAGTCTTGCAATATTTTGGCTGGAAGAAAAATATCAACACTCAATGGTCCAAGTATCAGTATTTTACTACTTAAATATTTCATAATATTTTATGTATAATATGGCCCACCAGTAGGTTATTAAAATCCAGTGTTTTGTAGTCTGTTAGATGAAAACATTTTTTTATTTAATTATTTTTTTCTAGTGAGAGCAAGGCTGTAGTGATTCTACTGGTAGCAGTGTTTGAAAAGCATAGTGGATAACACTATTGCCCTGCACACCAAAGTTTTGATTCCTTGTCCAGAAAGGAACACCACCAGAGCAACAGCCTTTACACGATGACAGTAAATGACAACATACCTGATGTTCTTTGTTCTATTGAATGGCGCACCAATGGAAAAATGTCACCGTTAACACCAATAAATCCATAACATTTAAAAGTTTAATATTTCCCATTGTTTGTTGTCGGCTGTGGTGGTAGAATTATCCAAAGTGGGTTTTTCTAGTAGAATGGACACTCGCAACTAAAGACCCCCTGGTCATGCACTAGAGAGAACCCCAGCTTTACACCAACAGAAATACTACTTTCTTATCAGTTATGAAGTCACCACTGCAACAGTTTTGCAGAGCTGCATGCCACCATCATTCACAATTTGTTTCCAACACCATGTATAAGCATTAGAATCTACAGTTCGGCTCTTAATGCTCTGGATAACGATCTGCTAAACACACTCATGCAGGAGTTTATTTTGTGTATTGCTTTGTCCACTTCACATTTCAGTTTAGCTTACATACAATTAAAAAAATATTTTAAAAAGGAATGAGATCACCAAAATCTTTACAAGTTGAAGCATAGTTTGTACTCAAAAGTCATTGCAGTATATTATAGTACTAGTCACAAATCACTATAGAATAATAGTAATAATATAATGGCTGAGGTGTTGTGTCATGGGTCCTGTAGTGATTCCCACCACTGGTTTCCAATTACTAAAAATGGGTGTTAATATTTCATGAATTAAGCTAAGCATTTCTCTGACAGTCTTCACACTAGATACACTGCTATACAGTATTCTGTATAGTGCCTAGTCTACCAGTGTATCACTTGGGCTGACAAAGTAGATGTAATAGGAGGATCAGTAAGCAACATGGGCTGCTGGCTGTACACACAGATGACCCTGCTCTGTCTCTCTTCCACTTGACCCCGTTTGCTTCTGTAAACATGCAGCCGCTGAAAGAGATGGATGGACGACCCGGGTCTGTGTGCCTCTTAAAGAGCTAATGGAGCACGATCAGACTACAGACAGACATACAGTGGGGCGTACCGAGCGGTGGCTGCCATCAACCCTCCCATTGCCAAACTGACAGGAAGATAAAGTGTTCCCATTCATCAGGTCTGCTTACTCCGCTGTCTCCTGTGTGTGGAGGGGGTGGGGGGGGTGCAGGGGGAATGAGTGATTGTGATTGTGGCCCTCGGTGTAAGCCAGCATTGGTAAATGATGGTGCAGAGCACGTTATGGAATGGATGACAGATAGAGGAGTTCATTGGTTGAAAAGGCAAGGAGAAGGAGCAGAAAGGTCCTCTCCAATATGAATCAATGTAGTGATTTCAGTATAGTGAGTTATAGTAATTATAGTAGCTTTTAGGTGCTTGAACTTTGATGTAGAGAGAGTCACTATTTTTATACTGTCACACTGTCTCAAAATATTAAAGCGGTATTACCAAGGGTGAGAAGTAGCAAATGCTGCACAAGGAGCATAGATGGTCCTGTGTTTACATGGCTTGCACATTTTTAAATCTGTCATTTAATAAATGTTAAACTGTCTGACAATTGCAAAGGTTAAACTGCTGTGAATCAGTTTTTCCCCCATAGTGTTTGTTCAGTAGCCCACTCATTAAGCTAGTCTTTGCTTTGTGTAGCAAGCTTGACTAGAGATGAGCATCAGGCAGTTCTGTGCAACTACTGTTGACTGACTGACACAATAATTGGTGATAAACTTTTTAGCAGTTTTACACATCAGTAATTCTGAAAACAATTAGCAGACACAATCGAGCGTTATACAGTGTTACCTTTATATACAGCCCAACCCTAAGCATGGCTCAGTCAATCAGATCTTAGAGCCAGATCATTCCATTTTATAAATAAATAATAACTGGTGCTGACTCCTATAAGCTCAACACCAGGGTAAGCATTACATAATCAGGGTTGCAGTAATTTGGTAATGGTCACAGCCCTATAGTGTGCTAGAGGTACTGGAAATGATGTGTTCTGAGAAAAGCACAAAATCCCCAGGTCATGCTAAAAATGTTCTTATGTTAAATTTGTTAATATTGCTGGTAATCCTTAGAAGGCAGTAGTGTTCAACTCTATATCAGCTTGAATGGGCATTATCTCAGTTGCTGATCTCACCCCAGCCATTGTGTGGAGTTCTGCAGTGGCTCTTCCTCTAGTCTCTGAGCAGTACCTCACCTGGTCGACAAACCAGTAGCTAGTAGCCAGAGTTTATGCTTAAACGGCAGATGCTAGTGGGCTGGATGTATGCAATTTATTAGGGCAAAATATTATTCTGTTATTGAACAGTTTAAGAATTGCTGATCTGTTTCACTTCAGTAAAACAACAGTTTTACACAACAGTGTTTGAGGTTCATGAAATGTCACTACCATGTACCAAACTCTCATTATTTACCAATGCCAAGGTAAATACAGTGAACCTGGCAGTGAACCAGGAGCAAAATGCCAAAATGCCTTTGAGCCTTTAAAATGAAAAATACTGACCAAAGAAATATCCTTTAATCCATCTGATTTAGCTTCTGTCCTGTTGAAGTAAATCTCACACAGAGATAAAGTGTAGTCCTAGACTGCAGGGCATTCTGAATGGAGTAGAAAAAGTACAGTCCAGGACTAGGCTTACACCTTTGTCACGAACAATAGGCTATAAGCAGGCATATTTTAATTTTTTAAAAGCTACCTGTGGCTTTACATTACAGAATAAGAATGCAGAAATCAAATAGCATCGGATTTCAAACTTTCTATCAGTAAACTGCATGTTTAGCTACTGTGACTTCTATGTGACTTTCAAACACAAAAAGGATAACCCTCTCTTTACCTCAAGCTTTTGTGCTCCTGCAGCAATTTACAGCGAGATTTACTCCTAAAGGCCTCCGTGCCAGCCTTATCTCAGGTGCTGAGCAGCACGCCCTCTCTTTCTCTGTTGCACCTCACACACGCATTAGCCAGCCTCCCCCACAGAGGACACGTCCTGGAGAGAATGGACAAATGCTTTCCAGCCATGCAATACATCATTGTTTAGTGCACGGCAAGCATCATAATTAATATTCAGAGTGTGACCCTTCAGCTAATTTCATTCAATCTAGCTCTCATTTTCTCCCAGCATGGTGACGTTCTCCTTTGAGCACCTTTGCATACATACGGTAATTGGTTGTGAATCAAAGGGCTTAATCAATAAAAGAGTGAGGCAAGTCATTTTCAATAAAGGCTTGCATTACTCCTTGGTGCCAAGCCTATTAGAATGCTTTCCTCTCCATCTTTCTCTCGTTCTTTCCTTTCTCACACTTAACCTCTTTCTCTCTTTAAACTGCTCTCTCTCACCTTGTCACTGCTTTTTCTTCTCTCCTTCTTCACTTTCACCAATGTATGTTCTTTTGTCTCATTAGTCAAATGTTATTTTCTCACATGACTGAACTTGCCATTGTTACACCTCGGCACTCCTGTACAGTACCGAAGACCAAGTGCACGCACAGTGTCGCAGTAATGAAGATGAAATATAGGCCTGGTGCCATGTGGTGTATGTACGTGTCGCACATTAACTTTGTGTGTGTGTTTGTCTCTTCTGGTACAGGCTTGTCAGAGAGAGTCGTCTACTGCCGGTCATCTTTCAAGTCGTGGCGGTAAGTGCATAAGTGCTCTCTGGGCTGCTAGGCTGGATTCTCTCTCTGTCTGTTGGGGTGATTCATTTATTGACTTGGGGTTCCCACACCAGCTTTAATAAAAAATAAAGCATCTAGAAATGTATAATAAACTTTATGGAAATCTGAACACACTACTCTACTCCACTCTAGAGAATGAAAAATACTTGCCTTTTTATGAGGATCTAAGGATGTCCGGCTCTCCCTGGGGCATAAAAAAAGGAATTTTTTAATGGTTCAGGTAAAAAGCCCAGGTGTTACAACTTGTAATTTGTAATTGGTGTATTTATTTAGAGCCCATCCCTGTTATTGTTTCTGCATGACACTTTAGAATATAGTAATGTGAGTATGTGTGTTTGGGTTCAGATTGACACTGTTGCTTGTTTTCTGGTTAATATGATGACTATGATAAGTCGCTCTGGATGAGAGTGTCTGCTAAATGCCATAAATGTAAATGTAAATGTAATGATAAAGTACTTAAGAAGTACATTCCAACTGTTGAGCGATACATCAATATCAAATTAAAACTGATGTCTTAAGAATATTTTCAAAAATTGTTTTTTGGACATTATGTTTGGAGTGTTGCTGCATTAAAGGGTCCTTCATCAGGCATGAGAAATCCTTCAGCAGTGCTTCAGCAATCTGATTAAGACATAGTCATGTGTATGTTCAGATGTTACCTCAAATGTGTTGACATTTTCAGATAGATGATATGCTATCTGAGTGGCCACAATATTGTGTGAACGGCATGCACCGTCTCAATCTGCCTTTTTATTATCGGTTTTGAATTTTTTTTTATTACCTACATGCTGCAAGGGCATTTCTCATTCCCTGGCAAAATGACATGAAATAATATATTAGTCCTATTAAACCATATGTGCACCAGCCAACCTTCTTCCTTTAGAGTGGGTCCGCGAAGCTGGTTCCCCATCTTCCATTGAGTTATTATGTAAATGAAGCAGTCAGGGGGCTGACCTATCAGAGCGTTATGTGTAATTGGGTTGCGGAGTTAATGGAGTAGAGATGTGAGGCCCCTCTTCTACAGCAGGTTCCATTCTCATTAGAGAGGAACTTGCGTTGCCTGTCAACAGTCACCCTCCCCTGCCCTCAATCCACCAAGTTAGCAGTGCACACTTTATGAGTGCACTGCCCGAGCTGCTCCTTATCCAATATGTCACTGTGAGAAAGACACTTCAGTAAATGTGCGTAGCTCTGAGAAAGACAGCTTTTATTGCTGCCTCACGTTTTGGCAGGCATCATATTGGAATTTGATTGATGATCATTGCCAAACTAACCAACAGCATGGCAGTTCTAATGAATTTCAGCTGAGTTCTTGACATGGAGTCATTACTTGAACTGAAAATTTACCATTACATAAAAACCACTTTGCAAGATTAATATAATCTAAAATTCTAGGACTTATTTTCGTCTCACTGAAATTTAATTTTCTCAGCATATACATCACTAAATTGCCACTAGCTGCAAAGACCAAATGAATATTTCTGAAGTATTTCATTACTGAGTCCTTGATGTGCAGTCATTACTTGAAATGCAGAAATGAACACAGACTAAAACGTAAAACTCAATTTTCCCCAAAAACTCATTCCTGCAACTAATACTTTAAATGCCTATACAAAATAAATAAATATATAAGTAAAGATAATATAAACATGCTATCATGTTTAAAACTACTAGCTCGTTTTAGGCCCAAGACACCTCACTTTGCAGTTGCAGTTTCTCTGGAGCATTGTGATATTAAGTCCTTAGCTTGAGGGCTTTAGCAATCAGTTATTATTGAACCTGTGACCTCTACTATCTTGGGTGTTTGACTGCTACAGTTTGCTACTGAGATTGCCAGTAAGAAATCTACTACTACTACCAAACTACCCTCCAATCTGAAAGCATATGTACACTTTCATTGGTACACATATTATTCACATATGCTATGATGAAAACAATACTAATACTAACATGTCTATTGCGATTACCCTAGCACTTTCTCACACACAATATGATGTGTTCAAACGTCACCCCAGCTAATTCTGTGACAATGCACCTATTGATGGCACAGGTTTTACATAAAGTGAACATCTCATCCATCCAAAAAAACATTTGCACCATTGGCATTGGGCAGCATTAGGCTAGGAAACAGTGGAATTACTTTCTCTGGAGGGATGGAGTTCTACTAAATATTTCTGGATTTTAAATGCTGCTCTTGCTCATTCCACAGGTAAACATCAATATGTGTCTGACTTTAATAATATTCTAGTGTAGAATCGCCCCACTAGAGTAGACACAAATTTCCTATTAATGCCCATGATCTCAGAAAAACTGTTGGCTGATTGGATGTTTACAAACATTTGAACATATGTGTATTTGAATCAGTTAAATGCAGGACACTCAGATGTTGAAATGGTCCACCAATTCTGATGCTGTGAGAGAGGTCTCACAAGATCAAAGAACTCTTGTAATTTGGGAAATGGAATCGTGTATTGTCCACTTGTTGTCCACTTCCCACCATGTCTTACTTTTCTTCATTGAATGCACCTTTGACTCTGAGGATAAATTGAATCAAATAGAATTGGTATTTGTTTCATTAAATGGGCTGCACCAGTCAGTCTCTTCCTTTGAATCTCATTTCAACCAAGAAGCTCTGTGCCGCTGCCGATTCTCTTTCCCAAGCTCTGAGAAAACATGAAAGCAATCTGAAGATCGTAGGGAATGGCTGATCGTTAATGAGAGAGAGTGTGTGATTGGCATTGACTCTCTAGGCCATCTCAGCAAATGAAGAAGCTCATTTAGACTCTCCCTTTAGGCACAGTGTATCCATACTGCTTGCCCTAACAGTTTACGGTCATACGTTTACTAGGCTTTAGAGCATGTTTACTCTTCTTTAAGGTGAATTCTTACCAGACATTTCAATTTATCGGAGTGTGCTTGGGGGATTCCCACTGGTATAGCTAAAACTGTGCATTAGTAACTAAAGGTTCTACATACTGGATATCATTATTTCACTGCAGTTTAACTGAAACTATGGGGATTTAGCTTGCATATACAGTATGTCCCCATTATTACACTTGTGGTAAATGTGTTTTTATTACCATGTTATCAGATCATTCTAACCCAGGTGTCATAAGATTCATGCCGAAAGCAGATGTGTAATCAGATCTGTCACTTCTTTGGCTTTGGCTAAGGGCATTGCCTGCTAAGCCTATGCACTGATGCTAGATCAGTCTTCCTTTGCACGGTCTGTGCTCTCCAGACGGTTTACTGTAACATAAGCCTGCCTCTGTCTCTGTGTGCCTAGGGCTTTTATTGAATGTGATGTCACCTGACAGTATGGATCATTCTGAAGAGATAGGCCACTGATGTTCCGGTGAGCTGAGAGGGAGAGTGGAGCCGCTTGCACGCGTTCCCTGAGAAAGGAATAAAAGTGCTCCGACTGCTTTTAGCTGTAGCTGTCAATATGAGGAGAGTGTGCATTCAGCACTGGCTGTGAGCACAGAGCTCAAGACCAGACTACTGTATTTATTTAGGAGCAGAATAAAGCAGTGTCATGTATTTCATACAGTCCTCTCAATTTTAGTACAGTGCCGTACACCTACACCATGTGAAAGCGGACTTGTCAGACTACAGAGTGATGAAATGTACGGTACAGTACATCGAGATGAAGCAAGAGTCAAATGTAATCTTATATCAAATACCTCAGTGTTCTTATCTGACACTGGTATTTCACAGCTGGCTGCTGTGAGCACAGCATGGCTGCCTTTGAGAATAAGCTTAGGTGTGGAAGTGATGTGTTTGTGATGTGATTTTTATCTTTCTTGTTGGATCAGTGGTCTAACAAATAATAATGGACTGTACGTTGCATTATTTAGAGGATGAATGTTCTGTTTGTGTGTGTGTTTGTGTTTTTTTTCTTTTCTCCGTACCTATGTATGTGACATGTAGGCTGCTGGTTTGTGTTAAACAAGCGGTTTAGCAGGCTGGATGCTGAGTTCCTCCTCCTCCTCATCTTGCTGTCTGTGTATGTGATTTATTTATGTAAGGACTGAAGGTTTGGTTACTCATGCATGCATGACCCTTCCACCCCACCCGTCACCAGGCTCCAGGCGCAAATAACGCTGAAAAAGAAATGATTTCTGGGCATTGGACGTTCCTCTGCTGCTTGCGGTTGCGGCCCTTCGGCAGGAAAATCCCCTGAGACCATGGTGCTTCTCTGCATCTGTCTTTCAGAGCCACTATCTCTCTTGCTCTATTTCTCCCTCTCCCTGTCCAGACGTACATAGACCTCTAATTAAAGCTTTCATTGATTTTTCTCGATCCTTTTCCTGCCCTCTTGCCTAGCAGCGTTGTCTGCTTATTTTTCTTCTAATCGTCCTCTGAACCCAAGCCCACTGCATGATTAGACTGTCTCCACAACCCCAGCATCAGGACACAAGTCTTGAGTGATACTTTAACCGTCTCCACCTTCAGCCTTTACCAGTGTTCCTGACCCTTTCCTCACACACTCTGGGCAAAGGTGATGTACAGTATAGCAAAGAATCAGGTCCAAGACCATTACTGCTGACAGCAACCCTGATTCCCTACCGATCAACCAGTAACCTCTGTATAATCCAAGACTGATAGCACTGGAGTACTGGTGAATGCAATATAGTAAAGATTGCATATCTGTATTAAAGGTTATTGTGTGTTTGGGCGATATCAGTAGGAAATTACAAGAGGAAAAAGAATGAATCTGGTTCAGTCCTGCAACACATCTAGTCTAAAAGAGCACATGCAGACTTTTATATTTCTATTTTAATATTTCTAAACTGACTGCATAAGCATATTACCACTGCTTCTAAAGACCTCAATGCCCACGTCTTGACAAACAAGAAAAAACAGGCATTTAAACAATGCAGACCAAAATATATGCTCTTTATTTTTGAAAAGGGTGCTGTGGCATAAAATTACATCTGTTATGTTTCATGTACCATCTTATGTGACCCTGTCTGGTGAAGGACTCAGAGCCTTGGCCTTAGAGCCTTAAGATATAAACCACATATCTACTAGTTTTAGATGTAAAGGGCTCAGAACCTTATGAACGTGGCTGGTGACAAACGCCTCGGCAGTCCAGTGGCTGGCGCGTTAGTGATGCTAAGGGCTGTGATAGCGATGGTAACAGCACGGTAGCAATGCTGATGCCATAGTAGCGATGCTGGGAAAGGCTGACGCTCTCCACGATAACAGTGCTAATGCCGAGGTAGAGATAATGATGCTAACACCATAGTGATCCTGATCGAGACTGGCAGTCTACAGACTTTGACACACACATTAATGCCACACCTTTACAAGAGAATGTCAAGCAAAGAGACACAACCTCAGCTAACTTACAATCCTACATCTCCTCTCTGCAACACATAGCTTTGTAGCAACATTTGGTCCCTGGCCCATCAGTATGTAAAAATTCGTCTTCTAGGCCGCCCCCCTAAGCAGTACGGCCACTTGAAAACTTGATTGAGAAGGGGTTCAAATATTCACAAACTTTTACTTTTACTGTATTGTTAGTATCTGGGAAGTAGACTATAAAGAGGGCAGTAGAATAGAGAATGTTTTAGAAACAGCTACATTGTGATTAAAATTGTGTATATATGGCACAAGGAGACTGCACCTTCAGTACCTTGACTGCACTTTATTCCTAATTGTGCTTGTTTGTTCCCTTAGGAGCACCAGAACAACATCCTAGGTGGCACCATGCAGAATGCCATGGCTCTTCTCACCAATCTGATCGGACAGAAGGACACTGATCTTCAACCCTTCTACCAGCTAGGTGCTTTGAACCACTACAGCCACTCTCCATGATGAAATTGAGCCGCATGGTTCATGGTTTGCTGTGGAGCAGATGTGCGCCTATTCTGTTCACCCAGACTCACTCAGACAAAGACGCACGGAAACACACGCGCACACGCACATAAAAAGGCCCTGTATTCATTGGGCTGCTCTTGTTTTGCTTGCTTGAGTGTGTTTTCATTCCATTAGCAGACCCTTATTGCTCTCATCTCACTGTCTGAGTGCATGGTCTATATATGTGTGTGTATGTGTGTGTGTTTGTGTGTGTGCAGCGTGGGCAGCCTGGCTGACTCTCAGTGAGTGATAGTAAAGGGGAAAGGGTGAGGGCGTTCAGCTGGCTTTTTGAGGGCTTCCGTCAGTCAGGAGTCCTTTTATCAGTGCGCTTGTGTGTGTGGGCTTGGCCCTGCAGCCCGCATCTGCTCAGCTCAACTCTCCCCCTCGTCCTCTAGCATGGCTACAGACAGCCTTAGACATGCTCTTTCTCTCTGTCTCTTTCTCCTTCTCTCTCTCTCTTTTTCACTCACTGTACCTCCCTGCCTCTCTCTCTGCTCTCATCTGATGCAATCTAGCCAACCACGGGGTAGCTCTCTCGCGCTCTCTCTTTCTCTTGCGCTCTCTCTCATCTATAAACATTGGAATCTGATTTCTCTCCTTTTTTCACAGTTGTATTGTTGTTTTTCGACCAGCGAATACCCAGCCCGCTCGCCCTCCTGCTCCCTGCTTCCCGCTCTTTGCTCCCTGTGCTGAATTATTGAATAATGGATTCCTTTAGCCATGCTCATGTTGACAGTTTTAGGCCTGTGTGTTAGCAGCAGCGCTCCACTGGTTCTCCATTAGCCCGTTAGCGCTGCATGCTAGAACAGGTCTGACGCTGAGGTGTGCGCGCGTGTGTTCTGGGTTTGTTTGGAGTGAGGAGAGATGAGTCAGAGATTCTCACACACACACTCCACATTCAACATGCTGCAGAACGAGAGGGGCACCTTAGACACACAAACACAAACGCAGGGGATTCACACAAACACTCGCACAGGCTAAGAGAGGCAGGGTTAAGTCACGCAAACCCAGTATTACTCCGCCGAGACATACGCAGACATTGAGACATTCTGAAAAATGGGTATGAAGTCATTGGGAAAACATTTCGCCTCCAGGTGTGATTAGGTCATTGGAAAGGAAGAGGAATGGAGGTTTAGGACTATTTTAAGATGTCCCTAAACATCAAACACAAGTCTAAGACATGCGTGAGACAGATCATAAAGTCATTGATTAAATATTAAAAACAAAGTAAAAGGACAATGTACATAAACATGGCTTGAATAAGGTGTTGTTTTGCTTACCAGTGAAACATTTTTGCAGTTGTAGTTATCACCAACAGAAATGTTGGTAGTTTTATTTCCCATAGTTCATTGAAACATAGAAGCAATCAAAGCATGTTGAATTGTCCAGAGACAGTCTATGCAAGAGTTTGGGTATCCAAGAGAAGAGTTCCAAAAGGAATGAGGTGAATGAAGTGACAAAATACTTTAATATTTAAATATCTTTCATTTCTGCATTTTATGGTTTCCACATTTAAATAAAAAGAAAGGACCTGAAGCTAGAATTTGGGCATCCTGCATGATTAGTACTCACACCCCCTTGAGTAGGTAATCACGTCTTTTAAAAGCTTTTGTAGCCATCTTTCAATTATTGTTTGTTAGATTTATCCATTGTTCCTGGAAAAAGGCTTCTAGTTCCATGTCTGCTCTGCTCTAGATTTTCCAAAATGTTAATGTCTGGGGACTATTAGGGCCTTGGCTTAATGGATTTGGAGGTGATTCAGATCATTGTCCTGCTGTAGAAACCATCTTTTCATCTAATTGAAACCATTATTTCCTCTACCAGTGAAATGTTCCCTGTGCCACTGGCTGCAGCACAAACCCAAAGCATGATGGATCCACTCCCATGCTTAACAGTTGAGGCGATGTTCTTTTCATGAGCATTTTTTTTCTACAAACATGCCTTTGCTCATTGAAACCAAAGGTTCTATTTTCACTTCATCAGTTAACAGGCCTTGTTTCCAAAATCAATCAGGCTTGTTTAGACGTTCCATTGAAAATCTTTGAGCTGAATTTGGTGGTGAGGATGCAGGATAAGACAAGGTTTTATTCTAATGACTTCTATAAAGGTGGATCACAACTTCAGGATCTGCTAAATCTTCCTGAAAGTCTTTTGCAGTCTAAATGTGCTCACTGGGTTGAACAGAGCAGAAATTGCATCAAGGGATAGAAAGTGCTGTAAACTGGTCCAAAAGCAGCATGAATCTGTCATGCACGTCCTTTCACTGTAAGTGCCTGTTTTCTTGTGTTGGCCTGTTCTCATCAGTTGCCGTGCTTCAGTCCTCTTCCCCCACGAGTGCTCCAGTAAAGGGGGTGGAGGGGTACTAAGCTGCAGGCCGGCATTAGACCAAGCTCCACTCATTACAGCGCAGGGTCACACACAGGCCTCACCAGCCTCAACCAGCCACCGTCATTATGCACCTTATCAGCTCCCCCTCTCAGGAAGGCCTGACCCAGCACTAAATATAACCCTGACAATTAGCGCTATCTCACTAGCGCTGGCTAGCACTCTGCACTCCCCGCTCGAGAAGGGGAGTGAGGAGAGGAAGCATGCTATAATTGGCCCTTTTAGGTGTGACTAGAAAGCCGTGGATGTGGGACGCAGGATTGCGGGAGGGTGGAGTGGAGGGAGCAAGCGAGCGAAAGAGTGAGGGAGAGGCAGAGAGGTACAAAAAAAAGAAAAGGAAGAAAGGGTGTGAAAGGAGGAGAGGAGGGCTGGGAGAGACTGAGGAGGAAGAAGGGAGGGAGACGGACAGAAAAGAATATGAATTTTATAATTGGTGAGATTTGCCGGAGTGAAAGATAAGATCCCTGAGGGAGCAAGAGACTGAGAGACAGACAGACAGAGAGAGAAAGAGAGTGAGTGAGAAGAGGATACAGGCTCCACGAGAGCCTGTCTGCTTCTTCCCTCTCCCCCTCTTCTACAGCAGGAAGGGAAAGTGCCTCCTGAAGTTCTGCTGCTTCATTTAGAAACGATGACTCCGTGGCTCCAGCCCTTTGATTTCCTAATGAAAAATGGGCCTGCGCCATGCCCTCTGAGCTACTAATCAGACATTTATATATAAGGTGCCTGAGTTCACTTTTGTAGCCTGCGTTCTGTTGTCACATTTTTGCTCCCTGACTGCGGTACTGAGGATGTGAAAAATGTTTTCCGGGGAATCGCAAACTGCTGACGTGTTTGTTTTGCATAGCTCACGAAGCGTCTCCGTCCTAAAGTATTATTTGCATGATTCATTTGACTGGAAGTAATGGCAGTAAATTCCCCTCAAAAATTGCTCTCGAATGCAAGCGCACAGCTGTAAGCATAAATATTCAGTGTCTTGCACCAGCCTCTTTATACTTCAGGTTTAGTGAAGTCTTGCTCACTCATAGCTCAGTTAACATGTCTGTATATGCTAACACCAGCAACTACTTGTTTGTGAACTGCATATATTTTTTCGTATACATATGGAGTCTTCTGGCACTTTCACACTGAGTGTATTTTTTTTTGCATTGTAATTGTGGCTCCTCTTGGCTGCAGTCTCTATTGTACTGTAGCTTTCTGGTTCTACTTTGTATTGGGAAGGACAGATCGTTATGCATGCTACAAAAGGGACAGCTAATATTATATAATCAGAAAAATGGTTACTAATTGGACTGTAAATGGTGTTTCTCTACCCATTTGATCTGCAACTCACTGTATGTAGACTCTCCTTGAAACAGGACAGAACATTCTTCTTCACATTATCTCCTAATAGACTACATTATTAAACATAATGGCTACCACCAGAACTCACCAAAGCAGGACATTACAGTTTAGTGTAGTTTGTTAATAGTTACAAAATGTTGAAACATATATTAGGGTTTTTTTTTTTTTTCTAACAAAAACAGATATGGTAACATTATGTGAGATGTAAGATGAGGTGTCATATGTTTTTACACAATTATTTATTGGGTTAATTCTACAGATGATGATAATCATTTGTCTACATTTGTTATTGCCAATTGTGCCCTTTTGCTTTCTGATTTTTCACAGCTACACTACATTTATTCCTTTTGCTCCAGCCTACCCGCCAACCCTTCCTGTCATGCTTCCTGTCAACTCCCTAATAATGAATGTGACTACACACCATCACAGCCCAGCATATATGCAAATCCCAATTAAACACCCTCTAAGATATGCAGGCATGCAGTACACACAGCAGAACCCATGGTGTGAAACCATGCACATCCCACATTCTCAGGTGTTCTGTGAGCTTGCATGCACCGTTTCATAGCCCCTATACGGTGCATGGTATACTGGGAGCATTCTCTCAGTAGGATCTCTATTTTATTGATTGTTTAGTTTAATAGTGTGAATTGATGGTCCTCTTTTTTGTGACTGTTCGCTTTCCGAATTCCTTCGCCTGAATCCAGTTTAACCTCTGGAGAGTCAGCTAGTCAAGTGTATAGTTAATAGCTTAGCTTGTATGGTTGCATACCATTTTCAGATACCTCAACTTTTAACATATCAGCATAATAAACGTATAAAATAAGAAATAAGATATAGCCATAAGCTGAAGTTCCTTGCTAGTTACTTGTTACCATGACATTCATGCTGTTACTATGCACATTGTTATTTACAGGCACTCTATAATTGCTCTATATCTGTTTTTGATCCATGCAGGTGCTCCGGGTTTAGACGTACTGTCAAGACCCACAGTGTACTCAGAACTCGCAAATTATCACGTTAACAATAATATTTCATCACATTGCCCATCCCTACTTGAACATAATTCTGTTTATTTGCCTAGAGCGTCTTGTCTGATGTAGCATTGCGCTCTACCATCTGCCCTTTCATTGAGTGGATAAAGACTCTTCAGAAAACTGTTCCCAGCCTGTGGTCATGGAAATATTTCAGCTTTGCTTTTCTGGATGTGAAGAGAGTCTGTTTCATGTGGGCCGTGCATGCATTCAGATACCATCCTGCAGTTCAAGTGCCTCCCGTGATCCGAGGTGACGGGCTGGACCTAGCAGAGCAGGGAGACTAGAAAGGTTATTATTTTAACATGAAGAGATTATTCAGTACGGCCTTAATATTTCAACAATACCAGCAGAAGAAATAATAAAAAAACTAGAGGGGAGAGAAGGCAGCAAAGGTTCCATGTTCTATGATGATAGATTATATCTTCCAGGCGTTTTATAATTGGTTTGGAATGAGAGAAAAAGGCATTTTTGTGATTTGTATCTCAATTTTATTGTATATATGAATATTGAGCAAAATTCATAGCCACAAGATGGTGAATTTCTTTTCCTCAGAATTTTTTCGCAGGTCAACATAGTGAGTATGTGCGGTTGTCTGCTGAGATCAGAGCGAGGTCCAGGATTGTGCTGAATTAGTCCATAAAACTCAAGGTCTAATGTTTGCACTCCTCTTTTGAATGAATAAAGACTATTGCAGTGCCAGATCTTCAGTACTTAGATGTCCTTGAGGTCTGCAGATGAGAAATGAATGTTTGATTCAATACAAACTGAACCCTCTCCTGCCTGTTGAGTGTCGCATCTTTCTGATGGCTGCATGGTTAAAGGGATAGTTTAGCAGAATATCTTTAAACTAAGACATGTGCTGTGTTTGAGCTTTTGAAGTTTTGCTCTGGAACCATAAGGATAACAGGACTAATAACTAACTCAAGTGTATTTCCAGATTTTATACACACCTCAGTTCTTTGTGGCATGTATTCCACAAAATACTGGAAATCCACTTTTCCACTACACCCCAAAGAGGTTCATGCTAGAGGTAACCTTTACAAAATGGATAAATTGTGGCCATGTAAGGAAGTCATAGTCAGCAGGAATACTCAAATAAGCTATGACATTGAAGTAATGATTGGTTTGGTGTTAACAGGCTCAAGAGTGTCAAAAAACATGTGCTTGTTGGGTTAATGGGTTCATGTTGTTGGTTCCAAATTCTGCACCTGCTATCTGTGTGGATCTGTTCAGTCGAAGATTCATCAGACCAGGCTATAATTGTTCCATCTTTAACTGTCTGTCTATTGCAACTCTGTGCCCACTGTCTATTGCAACTCTGTGCCCACTGCAGCCTCAGCTTTCTGCTCTTGGCTGATAGAAGTGGAACTTGGTGGTCCCCTGCTATCCACCTCGAGTTTCTGCATGTTGTGCATACCGAGATGCTTTGCTGCTCACCACAGTTGTACAGAATGGTTGTCTAAGTTACTGTAGCCTTTCTGTCAGCTCGGAACCCGCTGTTCTGATAACCTGTTTATTGTACCATTCTGAGTAAAATAAAAATAAATAAAATAAAATAAATAAAAATCCCATTACATCAGTTCTAGAAGTACTCAAACCAGCCTGGCATATCAATCGTGCTACAGTGAAAATGATAGCATTTTTCTCGTTCTAATGGTTAAATGTGAACATTGCCTGAAGCTGCTGGCCTCTATGAAAACAAGTCCCCCCCAGTCATATTGCAAAATGTGGATGTTCAGGTGTTTGCATACATTTGGCCATGTAGCGCATGTTTAGATAAATGTCATTGTTCAGGTCTAATAGATGTCTGTGTTTGTGTCTCTGTAGGTATAATCGAGCTGGTATGTGGTGTGTTTGTGGAGGCTGCAGTGTTGTATGTGGAGAAAGAGGAGCAGTCAGGAGTAAAAAGCTGCAGCACCATTCTCCTTTCCTTGCTGGACATCATTCACTGCCTGCTCAAACACCTCTCCTCCGTGGTCCGACTGGCTCTACAGGTAACTACTCTCCAGTCCTTTCTCTCTTTAACACGTTTCTCACTCTCTTCCTCCCTCTAACTTCTCCCACCCTTATGCTATTCTTTCACTCCGTTTCTACAACATTCCCTTCCCCCTTACTTTCCATTGCTCTGATCAGTAAACATCCCTCACTCTGTTGCTGTCTAGTGTCAGCCCCACCTCGCGCTCTCTCTCACTCTCTTTTTCTCTCTTTCTCCATCTATCTTTCTCTATCTCTCTCTCTCACACACTCTCACACCCTTGGGGAGTCTCTCCCTGCCTCTGTCGCCCCAGGCGTGCTGTTAGGGGGTTCATGTCTGGGTCCTCTCCTAACTGACGATTACATTGTTATGCAATGACAACTGGCATGCAGATAAGACCAGAATAGAATCATCACTGTGGTTGTCACACTTCCACTCTGAGTTGCTGCTGCAGCAAACCTCTCCAGCTGTGAGGATTACATACTGCAGCTAGTCACTGAACTAAATTTACTCAGTAATGAGTGTTAATGCTCATTAACTCAAGTACAAACATTTTTATAAATGTCTGTTCTTAAATGTCCGTTTCTCGGCCCATTGGTAGGAGATTGTGTTGTTCAATCCCCCGCGATGACACAGCCATCTGTGGCCGGCAGCGCAAGTGGGCATGATTGACCTCTTTCTCTTTGTGGTCAGTCAGATGGTTCTTTTTCACCCCTCATCACTCAGCATGATGCTAGCCAACACGGGCATCTGTTAACTGACAGGACAGAACTGACAGTTAGTGTTCTCCTCCTAGCACAATGAGCTGTCCAGTGACATTGCATTAGTGGCAGTATGAAAAGATATGAGCCCTAGCATACCAACACTGCAATGCGGACATTGACCCACCTCCCAAATAATACCTCATTAAAGAACTACAGAGTGCTCCTATATGGAAAGTGGAGCTGATATAATGGGCATCTTGAGTTCATTCGAAACCAGGGCTGGTTAATATTCAGATATGGCTGTGCATTTCTACAGCCATGGCAACAGGGGCACTGCTATTTTATAGAATATAATGTTCATTATCTGCTAATACTGCTCAGAGTGAAAAACAATAGTGTTAAGTGTCGCCAGTACCGTTAGGTGATATATTGCTGAGCTGTACAATCAGGTTGATCTTTATAGCTCAGTTACTCTATAGTGTGTGTGGTGCCTCCACTAGGCCCATGGGAAAGAGAACAGTGAAGTTGGACTTCTAACATGGTGGATTCACAAGGTCCCCCTCCCCTCTGAGCACCACCCTGCCTCTCCCATTGGCCCTCATTACCCTGCTCCAGCTCTTTGTCTTCTGTCCCACTTCCATACATATTTATGCACGGACATTGCAAAGAAGAATACGTAATGGAAATCAATTTTCTCTGAAAATGCAAAGCTCATTAAAAAGCATCTGCAAAACCCAAATTCATTTGGGTGATAATGATAAGAGTCCTCGCTAACACTTTTCCTATTACTCACCTCTCTCTCTCTCTCTACCTCCCTTTTTCTCTCTCTCACACACACTCTTACTCTTCCTTCTCCTCTCTGTCTTGCTATCTCCTTCTCCTTCTCTATCCCTCTTCTAGGGCCTATTTAGTGTCTCAGGCTGTCGTTTAAATGTGAAATAGTAAAGTTTAATTGTGTAGCGTTCCATATGACCACAACGGCTGGGAATAATCATGTTGCCCCAGACTGTCAGTCCCTGTGACATTCTCCAGAAGCCTGGCAGAAATATGAGCGGGAGTAGAGCTCAGAAATCAGGCACGAGAGAGGAGAAAGCTGAACTCTGCTGAACCAGATGCTTCACTCTCAGTTTAGCACAGCTCTCGCTGACTGCTGCCATATACAAAGTTTCAGTGTTTTGTGTTGTTTGTGTCTATTTTAAACCTCCCTCTCTCTCTCTCTCTCTCTCTCTCTCTCTCTCTCTCTCTCTCTCTCTCTCTCTCTCTCTCTCTCTCTCTCTCTCTCTCTCTCTCTCTCTCTCTCTCTCTTTTTCTCTCTCTCTTTTTCCTCTTCCCTCCCTCTCTGTCTCCCTTTCTCTCCCCTGTTGGTGGAACTAAGTGTCTCCTGCTGACAGCTCTGCTAATAGAGTAGGAGGTTGTTATTGTTATTGAGGTGGTTGTAGACACTGTGCTGCATGCATTTTGGCATAACAGTGGCACCGCTGGGCAGTGCAGACTCCAAGAAGCATTTCAGTTAAAAATAGCATTTACTGAAGCCACTCAACTTCCTTGGACTACACGAGTGGTATTCTTTCAGAGAGTGTACACATGTAATCATTGTGACTCAGAACAAGTCGTTATGCGCTAACCTTTACCCCAGTGAGTGACTCTACCCGTTGTCTGTGTTTATCCATTCTGCCCTGCCTTTGCCTTGCTGCTTGCCTGGGCATGGAGCTGTGTTAACCTGGAATCCCCCATTTTTAAAATCAGGCCTCATCATCATTTTGCTAATCAAATAGATAAAACACAGGTTACTGGCAATGCACAGCAGTACAGCGGAAATCACAGCGGAACCCCCCCCACCCCCCACCCCCCACCCCACCCCCACACACACACACACACATACACACACACATTTAACCCATCTATGGAAATGAACACACACTAGTGATTAGGGCAGTGAGAACATCTGCCCAGAGCAGTGGGCAGCCACCTCAGCGCCCAAGGTGCAGCTAGGGGTTAGGTACCATGCTCAAGGGCACCTCAGCTGTGTATGCTCGTCCTGGGAATCGAGCCAGCATCCTTCTGGTCTTAAGTTTGCTTCTCTAACCTTTAGGCCATGGTTGCCCCCAATTATCAAATCAAATATGAAATAGCTAATAGCTAAATAGCTAGAGTTAATTGTTACACATCAAATGTATTGCATTTTCTAGTTTATAATCAGTAACTGGTTGTTTTAACTTTGTTTAGTCCGTTTAGACTAAAATCTCTTACCCTTTCTGCCTATCTCTCTCTTTCTCTCTCACTAAAGTCTGATAGTGATGGAGACACGGAAGCAGCTGAAGAGCTCCTGCTTGTCAACAAGCCGCTCACAGATCTCAACAGCCTCCTAATTCAAATGGTCAGTGTGTCTGAGAATGTGTCTGTGTTTGTGCATATAAAACAAAGGAGTGTGTATTATTTAAGAGTTGGCAAGCAATATGAGCCATATATTAGATCAAGTAACTCTTTGGATCAGTAAGACCTGGCCCCTGTTGGTCAGCACCTTTTAATAGCCTTTAAATGAATTTCTACTACTAATCAATACAAAAACATATTCTATATTATTTTGAGAATTGGAAGAAAGTGGTTAGGTCAGTCTGGAAAAAAAAAGAAAACAAATATTTGATTGACATGAATTAAGAGTTTATGAAAGGTAAGTTGTGTTCAAGATCATCAACATCCTACCACTTACTTATTTGGACTGATATTACGTCTACTGAGACAACATTTACCAGTTGGAACAGGGGCTTAGGTGCAAATATTACTTTTACTTACCCAATTGATGGAAATAATTGTAACAAACTGAGGGGCTAGTTGTAACAGTCTGTGAAACATCTGGTGAAATGTTGCAAATACACTGGATTCACTGGATACACTGGATTTCAGTCAGATGGACTTTCCAAACCCAAATATATAACAATATAAACATCAAAATGCAGTAATTGTCAGCAGATACAAAATAAATATAACCTTTCAAATAGCCTCATGAGCCTTTTGGCATTAAAGCTAGAGGAAGAATCCTTGGAAGGAACCTAGACTCACAAGGTGGACCCATCCTCTTCTGGTCAGAACTATTTATAAATGATTGATCACCAAACCACCACCAAGAATGTTCTACTGCTCAGGTGTGCAACATAAACATAATATCATAATATGATAATAACATTTAGATATAAAAATTTAGAATAAAAAAAAAAAGTTTGGAAATTTGATTCCGTTGAACTTTTGATGATTTTGTAAATCACATGCATCATGGTACCCAAATTCTTGGATAGAGCGGGTACAGTTTGAATTTGCAGGTAGTATCATCTTAACATAAAGAGTGTAGAAAATATTCTGTGGTTTATCTTAAAACTAAGGCGGAACATTTTTGGAGGTGGTGTTTATATTAGACCATTCAGTTTCCCAATCAGTTTTCAGACCTTTATCCTTTAACCTTTAGTTCTCTGTCTCATTCTTTCTACTCCATGTGCCTTATTAGAGTGATCAATCTATGAATTATATAGTGCTAGCCCTTTCATCCATAGAGTTTTTAGGTAGTGGCTCCCCCCAGGGTACCTCCTATGCCTTAATTGCTGTTAATTAATTTATGACTGTGTTGTATTAGGTATTCTAACTGCATTAGGATTTCTTGCCAGTATTAATAATAATGCCAGTTTAGGACTGCACATTTATTCTCCATCTAATTCATGGAAGGTGCCAGTACACAGTGGAATTGATTGAATTCCATTGCCAATAGAAACTGGTAAATGCCTTTTGTATAGCTTTTAGTAGCTACCAGCATTCTTTCTTTTTCTTAACAGTGTTCCCCACTTTTGCAAGTGAGGACTGGATGTTTGTACAAATCCACCTAATTTTAAAAGCAGCTCAGGTGCAGAGCGAACGGTGCCATATAGTCAGTCTTTGTGAGTTGTGTTTAAGATCCTTTAGTAGACAAATCAGAAAAAGGCAGCATCTTACCTGCATGTCTTTTTTATATTTGTGTGAATGTCAGTGTAGGACGTTGAAGAGCAAGAAAAAGTGTTTTTCAGAAGAAAAAATGAGAGCCACTCTGGTGCCTGCATGGCAATGCACTGTGCTGTGTAAATCTCACAGATGGCATGGAGGAACAGGCCCAGAGGGCAGCTGCTCTAAAGCTTTATGTGGGGGATGGCACTGCCACCCGCCCAGGGCCATGCATCGTGGGCTCTCTGTTTACTCTCACTGCGTGTGTGTGCGCGAAAACACATACTTACTCCTACTGCCAAACTGCTCTGTTGGCAGAGGTGTGGCAGAAAAAAAGTCAGTTTTCATACATACTTAGCTCAGTACTGAGCTCAGCACATCAAAATGACAACGTTATCCTGCTCCCACAGAATCATCGAGTTTAGCCAGTGGACAAATACGGTCAAGTGCAGATTAAAAAAGGTCAATGGATACCATGACATTTTTATTATGATTTATATTTCATGAAAAGTTTTTTTACATTGTGCCACGTTTCTTTAAGCGACATTATGTATTAATTTTCCTTCTGACTTGTAATAGGAAGAATGGTGTCTGTCATTACCACTCCGGCTAGAACACTGTTACTGCACTTTGTAACTTTGGTGAAGCTGTATGAGACCTCACCCAAGAACTGCGAAATGCTGCATAACCCAGGTCCAGTCCTGTAATATTACTCTTACATTACAGCTACATAATGCTCCTTTCCCTTTACAGTCCTTCAGCTTTTCAACAATTGTGCATGTGTAGCTGTCCATGAGTAGGAGTTCACTCGTATTTGCCATGGTGAAGTAAAATGAATTACACTCCCCAACTGTAGGGGGAGCCCAGAAACAAAAAATACAGATTGTATTACACTGCATTAATATTCACATATACACACTTGTTCATATATAATTGAATTTAAACACAAACTTAATTATCTGTTGAATATTTAATGTATATAGCATAGTATATATAATGCATAGTTTTATTAGTGCTATTACCACAAAATAGCCCCACCAGTTAGCACAGAAGTCCCTGTAATTACTGAATTATATGCCTTAGTGAATAATTAGCCTGAGTGTGTTAAGGGGTTAACACACCTATCTCAGTGCTCTTCCTATGGAGTCTGCCCTGGAGTCCAGCCACTACATGTTTGCTGAAAGAGAGAGAGCATGAACGCAGGACTGTTTGTGACTTTGGCTCGATCTGGTCATTGTTGTGACACCTGAAAGGGATAATGCAGGACACCAGTGTGTCTGTGTGTGGGTGTGAGTGTTCAAGGGTGGCTAGCGCCCTAGGAGCAGTTGAACAGACTGTCTCTCCAGGGTTCTTTTATAGAGATGGATTTTTTTTTTATGAGGGGTGGATGGGGGGGGATACCGACAGATTGCATTTTAGATTCCATGCCTAGTACAGAACCACGTCCTCAAGCACTTCACTTTGGTAAATTGCCATTATAATTTATTTCCATAAATTATGCTAACATTTTATTTTCTGATATTTTGAAGGGAAGTGAAAACAATTAATCATTAGTCTACAGCTAGAAAGGCTGTAGTGTTTGCAAAATAGAAATCATGAACAAGTTTCGTCATCCCAGATGCTTACTGACCTGTATCTTTTATATATATCTTTGGCCCCTCTTGAAATGCTGTTGCACAGTAAGGGAACTACAACAGCAACAAGAAACAAGCAGGTACTAAAGATTTTGTCATTACAGGTTTCACATAGCATCCTTAGGAAAGATACCCACCATTCTTATGGCTCATATACATCAGCAAGTAATCTTCTGTCTTGAACTGCTAAAGGTGCTGATTTTCTAAAAGATTAGTGTCATGCAGGCGTTGATCAAAATTTCTGTTCTTGTGAATGTGAAAGTGAGTAAAAGATGACCAGATTTCCAACAAGCATGATGAAATAGATGACCCATTTCTTTTATATTTTAAGCAATATTACAAAAGCAGAAGTTTGGGCACCATGCTGTTACGTATGTCAATATTTAACAACACTCCTTTTGGCAATTGTTACATTCTGTAGTGTTTTTTGTAACCAAGTAATAGTATTTCAGTTCTTCTTTTGGCCATTTGTCATTGGGAAAGAGAGTTGTAATTTTAATTGTGATTTCTGGGTGGTATTGTTTCATCCACAGATTTTAAATGGTGTTTAGATCCAGTGAGGCCCATGACAAATTCTTTAGCTTGCGTCTCTTAAGATTGTGGGTTTTGTGGAATGTTTAGGATCATTGACGTATGAAAGTGGTCCTTTTTTCATCTTCAGCGTTTTCTGTTTTACAGAAACATGATGTTTTCTCCCAGAATTTGCTGGTATTTATTGAATTCAATCTTCCCTTTACCGGTGGTATGTTCACTGTGCCACTGGCTGTAACACAAGTCGAAGGCAACCCCCATGCTTAACAGTTGGGCAGTGGTTAGAGCACCGAGCTTATCGATAACAGGGTTTTGTGATGGATACCCAGGCTTGGCCAGTGTTGGGCCTTTGA
This sequence comes from Salminus brasiliensis, assembly GCF_030463535.1. NCBI lineage: Eukaryota > Metazoa > Chordata > Actinopteri > Characiformes > Bryconidae > Salminus > Salminus brasiliensis. The sequence continues at coordinate 16,288,414 of NC_132882.1, read as the reverse complement.
TCAAGGCCCATGTGCTCACTGTCACTGTGTGTGTTAAAGGCAGAGGCCAAATTCCATCTGTGTCCAACACAAGTGGAGAACATGTCTAGTCTAGTCTAGTCGTGTGTCTCAGGTCAACATGCATTTGCTCATTGCAGAAAGTTCTATTTTAACCTCATCAGTCCACAGGACTTGTTTTCAAAATATGTCAAACTTGTTTAGATGTTTCTTTGAAAACCTCTAATGATGAATTTTGTGGCGATGATCCAGGAGAGTTTTTTTCTGATGACTCTTTCATGAAGGTCATGTTAGTGCAGGTGTTGCTGCACAGTAAAACATTGCACCACTTTACTTCAAAAGGTCATTTGCAGTCAAACAGGAACATTTTTAGCTTTTTTTTTCTTTTGGAAAGTTTTCTTTTGACTTCCACTACACCATTTCTGTTAACTGGCTTTTCTTAATTACATTATGAACTGGGAAACAGCTACTTGAGAATGTTAGGCAGCTGCTTAGAGAAGCCCATGACTGCAAATTGTTGGTAGTTTTTATAAAGCTTTGAAATTTGCTTTCCTAATGATGATTGTGAACAAGCCATAATTCTTAATAGCTAATTAAACTCCAATCTCTTGTGGTTCCCAAACGTTTGCATGCCACTGTAAATGTACTGATGCTTTCATTGGCTTATGATGCCCCGAAATGTGAGGACTATAAATTAAAAAGGTTGTCCTACATTCTTACGGATGTCATCCAATATTAAAACTTTCTGAACTGTAATTCCACACCAGTCTAATGTTTGAAGCATTGGTGTAATTTGTCATTTGAACATGATTGTATTTGAGCAAATCAAATAATAGCAAGCAAATTAAGGTGCTATTATTGCCTTTGGCTTTGTGCATGATACGCATGTTTAATTGTAAACTTATAATATGTCTGCATTGAAATGTGGAGGTCAAATGTGGGTCAATTCACAATTCAGACAAAGAATGAAGAACAAAGTAAAAGCTGGACTGAGCTCTATAGAGCACACAGAGAGATTTGTCTTTTCTTTTGTTTCTAAAAGGAAGAGATTAAACTTGACTTGAACTCAGCTTGGGATCACAGTTTGCTGAGGAGTTCCAAAACTTTATTCGAGCACTAGACTTTAAAGACTGACTACATTTTCAGTGATGTTAAAAGTACTAAAATTGCCTACTTGAATCCTAGCACACACATTGTGATGCTCCTTTAGATTAGGAGTGCAACTCTATCTAAAATAGGGTAGTTTCTTAGGAAGTAGGTATGCTACTGAACTCACTGGCTAAACACATTTTGTAAGCATTGCAGAATCACAAAAAGTGTCTCCCCACCTTAGAAAAGTGGCAGTTTAACCAAAGCATCAGCCAGTGTTTTAATAAATTTCTCTACTATTGTGACTTGGGCATGATTGAGTGTTCTGTAGGTTTTGTTTGTGGAGCATTCAGGGGTACATGGGCTGACAACACATCTTACTCATTAGCTGTAGTGTACAAAGGGCTTAAGCCCCTTTGCTCATCACAATACTTTATTAACCCTTTGTTAACCCTGTACACATATCGTTTCCTATCCTCACTATTGGCTAGTTTACATAGATTTTCACTTAATTAATGACTAGTTCATTAATTAAAACCTGGAAGTTTAAGGTGCTAAGCATAAACAGATGTCTGATGCAGCAAATTACTTTTTAAGTACAAACATGATGAACATTAGGTATTAAAGGGTTTAAAAGATTTGGATAATTTCAGGGTCTTAAGTGCACTTAAATTGTTTATTCCTATAAACAGTATAAAATTGTACGTGTGTGAATGAGAGAGAGGACAAAGTAGTGTGAAGTGTCTGTTGCCTGTCATGGAGCACATGTGGAGGTCATAAGAGGGCAGCAGTGCTACACGTCCCCGTAGGCCTTGGCTCTCCTCTTTCTCTTTTTCTCCCGCAATCAGCCTTTTCAGCACACACAGTGGCATTAGCACACCCTAATCTCTCTGATTCCTGCCTGCTTTTCAGCCACCCACTCCCATTAGGCTCCTCTGCCCTATTTCCCTGGTGCATCCACTAGCCGTGCTAAGTAAACAAGGTGGTTTTATGAGCCTGGCTAAGCAGGTGTTAACTCTTGTTCTGCGCTGACTCTGTGTTGGCATGTGAACAATACTGGGCCAGTGAGCCCGTGCGCAGACACCAAAGGCCTTTCAGCCCGCGGCTCTCTCTCCTCTCCGCCCCTCGTCAAGCCGCCGGGCCAGAGAGAGGCGGTGCTCTTTGGGGTCCATTGTTTAGGCTTTAAGCATTCCTCCCATTCTGGAGTGGCCGGCGGCATCACAAAGAAGGGCGGGATTAGGCGCGGCTGGCCCTTGCCCCATGGCCTCATGGGATTAGGCTTCTATGGAAGGGGGCAGCAACGGATCAGCACTGAAAAAGAGGCTGGAATCCCAGAGCTCACTCCGCCAGCTTTGAGAGGAACCGCAGAGTGGGAGAGAAAATCCCCATGGCCCCATGACTCTGTCTCTCTCTGCCTGTCTGCGGGGGCATTGACGAGTGCTGCTTTCAGAGGGCTCACTCCCTGCCCCTGTAACCGTTCCCCTGATGGACATATTTGCCTCATAACTATGAATGTGTCAGTCTCAGAGGATCACTGGCGCACTCCCCCAATTATAGCTGTTTTAGGACTAATGTCTGTATTACTGATAGCACTGCCTGTATTGCTGCATCACACTGTTTTGTACCTTCTTCCTCCAGTATACTTATTTGGGAATAAGGCCAACTCAAGGTATATTATTTCAGAGAGTGTTTTTGCCCTATCTTTCATAGCCCTATCTGAACCTACTTCTTCTTTTGAGAACTGCTTTAAATCAAATAAATTGCTTTTAGGTATGAACTGCTCATTTGAAGCATTGCCACAGCTTCTATATTGGGTTCAATATTCCAAAATGTTGATTTTTTTTTTGTTGATTTGGATGTGTTTTTCTGTTTTTGGATCATTGTCTTGCTGCATAACCTGTTTCAGCTTCAGGTCCTACATGTCTACAGGTCATACGGAGTCTGCATAAAAATTCAGCAAAACAGAACGAAATTCATGGTTACATCAATAATAGCAACCTATCTAGCTCCTGAAGCAGCAAAACATCCCCACATAGTACCACTACCTTCGGAGTTTTGATATGTTGATATGGTGTTTTAACCTCCATTGTACAAATAGTTTAGACTTTCCGGGAGTCCTAACTATTAGCAAAGAAGAAATTGGGAATGAGTAACACTATGGAGAACATAACTACTAAATAGCAACTAGCTCAACATAAACATTGGCAGCGTGGACTGTATAAATGAACTAAGGAGTTAAGTGTCAGCGGTCCAGGGGTGCTGTCTCCTCCCTTTATGCAGAACAGCAGATGGAGAGGGCCTTCGCAGTATGAGGAGATGTTTTGATTTTCATACATGGATGCATTAACACATCTGGTTAAAATATGTCATAATAAGTCTGTCATTTTACACCTTTTAGAACTGTGAATTAACTGATTAAATATAATCCTGATATACATAAACCAATCAGGTGTAAACAGGGTCTTGGACACAAACATCACTCTCGTCTGTAACAGTGAGCTTTTTAGGAGCTGTTTATGTATTAAAGTACATGTGATTTACTCAAGTCAAGTTAAGTCATATTTGTTTGTATAGCACTTTTTACAACTGTTGTCGTCACAAAGCAACTTTACATAATTAGTAATTAGTAAAAGACAGAGACAAAAAAGAAATAACGTGAGAAGACATGAACAGTCACAGTACTGGAGCCAATTGCAAAGTCAATTAAAATGTGGTTATTTCATAAGTAATGACTCACTTAAGCAATTAGCAAATTTAAATTTTGCTTTTATCACTGTAGGTGTATATTTACTTTTGTGTAGGACAGCATTGCAGATTTGCCCCTTTATGTACATGGAGATTAACAAAGCTAATGAATCTATATTAAGTGCAATAGGTCATGTTTTATCAGTTTTGTTAAAATGTGTTTCTGGGGAAAAGACATCTTTGTCTTATTTAGAGTTGTGTTTTAGGCCACAGAATGCAGTTTATCTAAACTATTTAGAATTGGAATTGGAATTGGTTTCTCTTGCTCTCTTTTCTCCCTAGCTGCCATGTGGTGATGGAGAGGTGTATGAGGAGGCCAGTCAGTGTGTGTCACTGCTGGCTCAGCTGTATGGAGGGGATGGAGCTGACCATCTGCACCCTGAAGATCTGCTCAGCCTTGCACACACGCTGCAGATACATCCTGAGCCAAGACAGCAGAGATTACTGCTCCGTGTCCTCAAACGACTGGTGAGTGATGGTCCTATGTGTTGATACACTGCCAGTGTCAATTATATGTTTTTTAATAGGGATGTACAGATATGACTTTTTCCTTTCCGATACTGATACTGATACCTGTTCCTCAACTATCTGCCAATTCTGAATACCGATACCAACTCTTAAAAGGTGCCTATAAATGTTAGCTATGAATTGCCACAGTGTATAAACAAGCATGCAGTAATTTCATTCCAGTACATGTCTCTGCGTATGAAGGTGCTGAGCTTCAATTTGTGGCTTGTTGTTTAAAACAAATTATTTTTGTTCAAGCAAACTTTCAACCATGCAAGATACCGTTCCAGGTTTGTACAGGTTTTTGCAGTCATTTAACATACATTTTCCTTTAGCATTACAGATTGTTCAGCAAACATTGTTAATGATCTTTTAATTCAATTAGAGAAGTAGGTAGTAAGAGCTGTACGGTGAGACATACAGTGATTACATAGCTGTAATATGTTGAGTCAGACCAACAAATCTACGTCACAACTGAACAGTGTACAGTGTGTATCAACAATCTCTAGTTAGAATTAAGTCTCTAATTCTAGTTCATTACTGGAACTAAACATGTCTTACACTGTTGCTTTAGTGATATAAACATGTATTATATGTCCAGAGGTTTCCAGACACTCCTTGTAATTCAGCTATTTGAAGGTGCCCCCAATGCTGACACATGCGTTCAGTTATGCACTCACAGTTTATACAATCTGCACAGAAAAGCATTATAGACTGAAAAAGCCAGTAGACCTTTGAACCTAAAGTCACCATGCCTAATGCCAAGCAGCAGCTCAAGGACAAGAAAGCCCTCCAGCATTGGTCTAAGGTCCAGTGGAACTCTGGAGTAAAGAAGCTTCATTCAGTACCACTGGGATTACTGCAGGAATACTAATACCAAAGGGAATTACTACAGGAAACTACTAATTAATACCCTTTGTTGGAGTAACAGACGCTACACTTCTGGGAAGGCTAGACGGTAAATGTTTGGGTTTGATTGCATTATGGATTAACAGAAAAAACAGATAAAATAATACAGAATTGATCATGAGCTGTTTAATCCTTTTTCTCTTTCCACCACTATTACACAGGCTAATCTTTTCGAAATGTGAAGATCATTTCTAGTTGTAAACTCCAACATAAAGACAAGAATACACCAGCATTAACGTAGTCATTTACATATAAATGATAACATGCTACAGAGCATTCTTAGTGTGCTAATTCTTTTTAAGGTTGTAAATAGTATTCAGTTTGCCACCTCATCTGCTAGATTGTTTGAAATTGATGAATTCAAAAGTGTGTTAAAAAAGGCACCAGTTTTGGTTGAGCTTCTGATAGTTACCTTGTTTCCTCTTGATGGTTTGCTTTACTGGCATTGGCACTTCTGTAGTTTTCAGGCTGAGATACAACAGTAACAGAGTTAACTCCAACCGTCCAATTATTTACCATCCCCTAAAATGAGGAGTCTGTGTATATCAAAGAGTTGGGTGTCCCTATAATTTGTGCAGTATACATGTAAACATCCTCAATTTAAAGGAGCCAACTTTGCTGTTTCTTTACATGAAGACTGCACTGTATGTTTTAGGTGCATCATTTTTGACACAAACTGCCACCCTGCCTTTACTAAACAAATTGAATGCCAACTGCCTCCTTCAAATCACTCTTACATCAGATGAAGCCAAAGTGTCAGCCCAGTGGGGTTAGCACATATAAGCTTCTCTTCAATATTGGATAAGTTGTGGGGCATGAGGGGATGAACTGTGCTGTTTGTGAAGTGTGCTAGTTTGGAAAAGAGAGAGATTGGGCTCAGCCCTGCAGGGGGAGGAGATGATCTAAAACTCAAGGCTATGTGTGTTCCTCCTTTTTCACACATATGCGCACACACAGGGGTACAGTCAAAAATCAGCAAGGACAAAAACTGCTCATAACTGCAGAGAAAATAACAAACACAAGGTTGTTTGCACTTGCCATGTTTGCATTTATTTTGGCTGATTATTGATTATTTCAGGCTGTTTGTTTATTCTCTTTTCGAAACAGGGTAGTGTTGAACATTTGCTCATGTTTTGCTGCAAATGATGAGCTTTCAGTTGTGATCAGTGTTATAAACTATATATATAAAGATGTCTGCTGACGGGACTCTAATTATCGTATGACTACATAAGATGGGCCTGCCAGTGGAACACAGCAACCAACAAACTAGTGTATACTGTGTATGGTGCATAATGTTACCACAGGGGTAAACACAAACCACATGTTCCTTTTAAATTGATGTGTGTGTGTGTGTGTGTGTGTGTGTGTGTGTGTGTGTGTGTGTGTGTGTGTGTGTGTGTGTGTGTGTGTGTGTGTGTGTGTGTGTGAATATGTGCCTTGAAGAGGTAAGTCTGGATTAGGAGTTCCTTGGGGAAACTCAGAATCTTGAAGAATTTACCTGTGTGCAAAAATATGGTGTGTGGGAGGGTGGGTGTGTTTGCGTGTGAGAGTTGAAAATGTGGCTGCCCTCTTTGCCGAGGGGGAGGATTGAGTCATGGTTCTGATGACTTCATCTTTGCTGAGGCACTGCAGGTATTTGGAGACATGCTGTTGTCTTCCAGACCAGACTCTCCACAAGCTGACACACAGCTTATACGTTCTGCCCAGCCCTGTGGATGCCTTCGGATCAGGATAACAGAGGATAAGTTAATAAATTCTGTCATTTATTAGGCGTTTTAGAATAATTCAGGAAATGATTCTCCTTGTAAAAAAGGTTTGGTGGTAAACATGTTTGTAAGGTGAGAATCTCTCAAGGTGAATTCTTATTGCTGTAATCCTCAGTACAGTTATATTGTCACAGTCACGCAAAAACCCTCAACTTCAAGCTAGAAACAACAATCCTTAAAAAAACTTTATTCAATCTCTGAGTGGCTTAGCAGTGTCATGCACTGCCACTATGGCCCAGGGGTTGCAAGTTTGAAAACTAAAACTATGCCACTTTGCCATCAGCGACCAAAATCTGAGAAAGCACAATTGGCCGTGTTCTCTGCGGGTGGGTGGGCTACAGTTCAAAAGGAGGGGCGGCTGGCTTCGCATGTATTGAAGGAGACGTGTGTTAAGTCCTTACCCTCCTAGTGTCTGGAGAATTCCTAGTGCTAGGGGAAACTATGAACGGGCGAGTTAATTGGCAGTAACAAATGGGGAGAAAAAAGGTTTTGACAAAACATTTGTTGAAGTCCTTCCTGTTGGTCCATTCATCATGAACTTTCGACACAATATAAAGACCACTGTCAGATGTCAAAAAGTGAAACGATGCGACTATGTTTTCATACCTTAGGAACTAAGAAATGCAGTAATACATCATGCTTAGTTTTAATTGTCACACTTTAAAGTCATTAAACCTTATATCCGTTACGTTGTTGTTGGCATCAGTAAGGAGAGAAGGCTGTTTCTAATGTGTTTTCCCTGATATTGTTGCTTTTGCATTGATGTGCATGTTGCACATCACATATTGCAGAAACAGTGCCTTACAAATACCATAGTATCAAACAGATCACAATAACTCCTGCTTCATAGCTTGACAGTGTTATTGTCTGCTCAGCACTCCAGTCAAACTAAAGATGTAAAGATTAAGCAATGCTAATTCATCCATTTGATCATATGTGTATAGTATATTCATTAGATTCTAATATTTCTGACTCTATTGCACCTTAATGAATCACAGTCCTAAACATACTACTGAAAATATATCACCGTAGTCTTAATTCAAAAAGCTGGATATGCCTATTGTTGTTGCAGTAATATAGTTCATACTTGCTATGTGTGTGTATGCAGCTGCAGACCTTGTAGTATGGCACTGACTTTAATATTTGAGCAGGAGCCATGGGCTAATATCCTATCACACTAGGTCTCTGCTCCCATGTTCTCCTCACGTTCAATCAAATGATGTTAACAATTTAAAGGCCTCCCAACACTCTTCCTGAGAAGACTGATCTGAGGTCCTCTCCTGCTAGCTCCTCCTTGCACACAACTCTAATGACTCATGTGTGACTATGCATGCATATTCATGCTCTGAAAGGGAGTTGAAATGAATATGCCGGTCTAAAAGATCATATTTGTGCAAGTATAAGATTGTTCTTTGAGTCTATATGAAGCTTTGGTGGCTACCTTGGAATGTTAATATTCTCTTGCTGTGCCCGTGTACAATAATAGGACAGCTGTAATGTGTCCTCGTCTTATTAAAATGGCAGAAAAATGCAGTGAAAAATAGAAGCACTACAGGTTGAATGCCGCAAACCATCAGTAAAATTGTAATAGCTGTGGTAGCAGGAGATAGGGAATGTAGTTACATTGTGGATGTCTGGCTAGCTGTCTCCCTCTTCTTTACAACACCCTTAATTTAACCGATTCCCCTGTGCTTGTGTTTAGAATGAATGTATATCTGCATTTCAATCCTCAGCAAATTCTTCCATTTTTTTCTTTCAGTTGTCTGATCATACAGCACTGCTTCAGCATCCTCACACTACCACCACGGCTCTTCTCTCCAATGCGGGCTCTAATTGGCCTCATTAGACTCTCCTGAGCAGTATCACAATACTCCTGTCATTTAGCAGTGCTACCTTTTATTTCTTATCATTTAGCTGTAGTTATGGTGCTGCTATCAAGGTTGGCACAGAAGTAATTAATTTGTTAGCTCTGAACGCTGTTCTCTCTCTCTCTCTCTCTTTCTCTCGCACTCTTTCTCTCGCACTCTTTCTCTCGCTCTCTCTCTCTCTCTCTCTCTCGCTCTCTCTCTCTCTGTGTACTAAATCCATTAGTCGAACAGGACAACAATAGCGCAGTCTGTCTGTCAAGCCCTGTATTTCACACAGTGGCTGAGTAAGTATTGATCTGGAATTTGTTGAGAATGAGAACTGGTAGAAGTGGGATGTGTGTGTCTGTAGGTGTGTAGATCACAGCCATGTGTGTAAGCATACACTTGGATGATGCATGTGTTTAACAAGGTGGAAGATTGACTGGCACTATTTTATTGATCTAGTGCACTCTGTGGCAGAGGTTTAATCATTTTTGTTCAGGTCAAGTCATGAACTGGGTAACTAGCCAGTTTTGGAATGATTGTAGAGGATTATTTCAAAATGATGGGAAAATGATTGAGAGGTCTTCCTACAACACCTTAAGGTGTGTCTGTGTTTGTGTGTATGCTTGATATGTTTATATCTTGTATTTTTAACTGTCCTTCTTTGATCGTTTATTGACCCTGTCCTTGCTAAACTGACTTCCGTCCACTTCTGAGCTAATGGAATGAGATGAGACCAGGTAAATTCATTCTCTTTGCTCCTGTTTGCTGTCTCAGACACACACAGATTAATGTCACTATCACACACTCTTTCACATTTCACACTGTCAGGTGTGTTGGGAGCAAAGAGAATGCTCATTTTTCAACCCACCAGAATCAGGGTTGAGAAATACTGAATTAAATTACACCAACCTTTCCAGGATAAACTAATCCATCTGAAATAGCACTTAATAGGATGAAAATGACTAACAATTTCGTATAGATAGTTGGAGCAATATCTGTTACTAACATGGTAAACCAACATAAACACATATGACACTATGCCCTACCCAATTTTACCATAATATTCTTAATAAAGTTCAGTATGTGACCAATTATTACATACTATTTACATCAAGTTAAAAATAGGGGTTCTTCAAAGGTTTATTATGAACATTTTAAACTAAAGAATTCAGCTAGTTTAAGATGTACCCATGGCTTTCAAATGCACATATAATTGCATCACCAGTAGATTGGAACACACTGGACCTGGAATCAGAGGTCACCATCTTCAGTGACAAGCATTCATTGCTTTGAATGGCCAGCCATTCTCTGTTGAAAGAGCTGGATTTTGTAAGCTCATTCTATAGTAACATTATAATAATTTAAGTTAATTTATTTATTTAAAATGAATGTATTTCTTTTTTCAATTTTGAGCTTAGTTCTTCCTACTGAAGACCATTGTGCTTTGTCTGTATTCTCTTGTAGTTTTAATGTAAAATAATGCTCATTCGTTTTAAGGCACCGCTGATTTCTTAATGATACACTGATCAAGTTGCTTGTGACCTTTTATGATTTCAGAGTTTTTATACCCCTACTATTAAAATGAATAGAGCTCACTATCATTGGGCCCTTTTGTATATGTCACATTACCTAGTTGTACAGGATTCTAGTTTTACTAATTTCCATTTTTTTGCGTCTGTTCATGAAAATCGTTTAATGCTGTTTTAAGCCACTCTGTTTATCTCATGTAATATCTTTTGATTGTATGTCCCCTTTTGTAGGCAACATAGTTTTCTCACCCAAATCAGGATACTGTTGTTGCGGTTACTGTTCAATCTTAATCAGGCCTGGTACTGTCATGTGAGTGCTAACGAGAGAGAAGAGGGAGAGACAGTCACAGTGAGGGTGAAAAGAGTGAAAAGTGATTGAAGGAGAGAGACATTCACACTTATGGTGAGACACACATGCACACACATATAGTGCTCCCAGGACAGGGGTGAGTGGCTGCCTGTATTGAGTGTATGAATAATGCAGAGGTAGGAGCAGGACAGCGGTTCTCACAGACATACACATGCGCGCGCGCACACACACACGCTATGTGCTCGCACTCCTGGGATTGAGAGCTGTGCTCATTAGCTCGGCTCTGGCCACCCCTACAGATTGCACCCCCTCACAGCACGACAGCAGCAACAGTGGCCTTCCTCCTGGCTGCTGCATGAAAGAGTATTGACCCAGGTACGGTGCCCTGGGCCAGCAGACGGGGTTCACAGCCACGGATTTGCAGACTGTTCCACCAGCAGGAGATAGGAGCTTGTTTTTGAAAGAGGAGTCTACATAGTTGAATAGTGTGCTGCTGGCCATGGATAGGGACTGATGCGGTATGAGTTGAATGTCTGAATGAGTTTGTCACAAGATTTTCTTGAGTAACTTTGTCCTGATTGGATAGAGTAAAGTGCTAATATAGCCAACTTTTTCTATTCCAGAGGAAAGGTTAAGAAATCTCTACAGCAGTTCCTGTTCCCATTTAGGCTTCCAGCACATCAAGTGTGTCCGTTGGTGTCATTAGTCTACATATGTGGTATTTATTGTTTGTGAAAGAAAGTAAACCTTTAAAGTAAAGCAAGTCATTATAATGACTTAATCACATGATCAAACTATTCAAAGAGTCATCAGCTGATGATGAGAGCAATTTCAGGACCACAAATACGTTTTGGGGGTTTCTTTGGATATTTTTAGCAAATGGAAAAGGAGACCCTTTTTAATATAGTATGCCTAAATGTGACCAGTCAATAAATATAATTTACACCATGTTAAAATTAAGGTTCTTCAAAGGTTCAGTACCAACACTAGTGAATTTAGTTAGTTTAGTTGGCTGACAGGCATTCAAAGGCACATATAATTGCTTTTTCAGAAGAATGGGACAAACTGGAGCTTTAACACAAGAACCTGAGATCACCATGTTCAATGCATTACTTGAATGCATTACATATTTACATATGAATGTAAAGCCCCCCACTCAGCATTTGGCTGTGTAAAAACCCAGTGTCATAACTGGGTTCTCCAAAATGATGGAGCACCAATACCTTTGGGATGCACTACTTGTCATCAAACATCTGTATCTGACCACATTTGGGCCCTTGTGTCTGATTACACTAAAATGCTGGAACATTGCCAGTTTTTTGACAGTAAAGTCTTCCCAGAAGAGTAGTGACTGTCACTGCAGCAATGAGAGATATACAATCTATTTATATACCCTTGATTTCAGAGGAACAATTTGAGTAAGCAGGTGTCTGCAAACTTTTAGACATGTCATGTATTGGTGGATCTGAAGAACACCTGAGCTCTGTTAAATGTACATATTTGAAATATTCACCAACTGTGCTGTTATTGCAGCTGGTTTCTTACTCTGACCTTGTACATGTTACATTTTTGTGCACTTCAGTCTTCGCACTGTTGCTTTTTCTACCTCAAGAGCTAATGCAACACTCTTCTTCCCACCTCTCTCCAGTCTTATCTCTCCTCCATCCCATCATCCTGATCTGCATTGTGTTAGGGGGGGAAAACAAAGCTATCTCCACATATCTGCATTAGTGTTCAAGCCAACTGCTTATCTGTACTCAGAAACAGCACACCCACTCAGATTCTGGCACTAACTCCCTCAGCTCTTCATAGAAGAAAATTACTACTAAATGCTGGCTCAGGTAGGAGTAGGCCCCAAATTGGAAGCGATTGTATCATCTGGACTAAATGCACAGTCAAACTGGCATCAGGTCTCCTCGTTGAGAGTGGAGAGAGGTCGTTTCAACACAAATGTAATGAGTTGATGACTGTTAATACAGAAAAGTTTGCGTTTTATAGGTAGATTGATGCTGATCTACAAGAAAAAGTGATTTATGGAGCCCTACTTACATGTAGAGTGTTGGCTGGCTAGTCACGTTATTTGTCATTTTCAAGTAGGGGTATGTTTTCTTATTCACAATCACATTCTCATGCCTAAAACTAAGGAGTTGTGGTATATTTGTGGCTGTCCACATACACCATACTGTAGTGCACCGATGTCAGCTTTGGCCTGTGAGTCTACTGGAGGTTGTATCCATATGCAGCATAACTCCCTCCCTTAAGCAGTTTCAGTTCTCATTATCTATTGCTCTGCTGTCATCGGAACATGAAACAGACTAGTGCAAATGAAATTACCTTTTCATTCTGCTTTACTTTTACCTATGATTTGAGTATCTCTGTCTGTTAATAGCTGGACACTTCCAGACTGTATTATACTAATAAATGGACATTCATTGACTGATTGTGTGTAAATTAGAAGCACAAGATTGCTGGTTCTGCATGTAGGTTAAAGGATTTCTGGGCAAAGCACATTTAATTGGGATTATAAGAAACAGACAGTTTTTGAGTGATGGTTTTTTTTGGACTTCTGAGAGGTGATTCATTGGGGTGTATAGATCTGTCCACTATCACAGGCTATGCAAATCAGCATTACATTTATGCAAATCATGCAAATCAATTTATATTTTCTTCCCTTTTTCTAAATGACATGGAGCACTTATCCACACGCGAGTGGGCAAGTGACAAAGGGTTTCAATTAAGCGATGGAAAACCAGACTCACTCATCTTCCTCTCAACCCAGCCATCAACAAAGCCCTTTTAATTAGTATTCATTAATTGCTGCGCTGTAAAATCTATGTATGCCCGTTTTTATCAAGCCATCAAAGAGCTCACTAATTGCCTCATAATATCAGAAATAGATCCAGCACGTGTTGAAGCTATTTTCAAACAGCAGTTCAAAGCGAGCAGAGGGAGTGGGTTCGATTTCAAGTCCAGGCCGCAACAAAACCTTCATTTAGGATGGGAGCAGCATGCTGTGACTAAGCCTTGTGGTTTTATTTTAAATGGTGAGATGCTGCGTGGTGTTCTTAAGCGCACTCCGCAGACCAGCACTGTTCCTTTCAATCGTCCATGATTCCCAGAGGGTTTTAGCGTTTTACATTTACCATTGTGACTTTAAAATGTTTACTAGCAGGAGCCTGGAGATATGGCTAAACATGTTGCAGTCAGGCTTATAGACCTGGCCAAGACTATTACTGCTGCCCTAGCATTATTTCTCAAGTACACATGTTCAGCCTCTAGAGGACCTTTCTGACAGGTTTTGTATGCTGGTGAAAATACAGTATTTACTATTACAGCAAAGCCCAGTATTTGTGCACCTGTTGAATGGTCTGGAGTTGTGTTTGTACCCATGCCATTCTGTTTTTGTAAACAACAACATAAATGTCAGCAAGTTAATTAAATGTCATCAGCCCTCATGCAAAAGCAGATGGAACAAGCTTCAACAATACACTGTTTGCCACGTTTCAGACCACCTCTACTGTGCCTCCTTTATTCAGTGGTGTTTACTGGGATTTCCCTCTGAATTGGCACAAAAGGCTTTCATTAGTTTCTATTATTTCTGTTAAATTGGAGCCTCTATTCCATACGTGGAGCTCAGCAATAATTATGTGCTGCATCCAAAGTCCTTATTCTATGTTCACTACACTTGCTTCCAATTAGTCTCAAACCCATCTGAGAAGACCTTTTTTGGTTCCTGATTAGAGATGAGGTCACCAATGGCCAAAGAAAAGAGTCTTTGTGTAATTGAATGTTCAGAATCTTTAAGAGATTCATTTATATGTACTCCTCTGTAGTGTTCCATTCTGGAATGAGGAAAAACTGTAATTACTATTTAGAAGTGTTGAGAGAAAATTTCCATCTACATTCTGTAGGACTTCAGTAGTTACTTCAAGATTTTCTAAACCCAATTCAGTTTGCCCGTTTCAGTTTAGTCCTCTATCTGTCAAACCTGGGGTAATGCCTTTGCTGCTGTTGTTGTTTTCCACTAAAGCTATTTTTTTTAATTATATTTCTATTGTACACCATATGGAAAAAAGTATTAGGACATCTGCACATTACACCTCCATTAATATGAAGTTGGCACAATGCAGTCAGACATGTGTAACATTCTCTTGGCATTTGCCAAACCCAGATTTTTTTAACCAAATAGAGAAGCGTGATGCATCACTCCACAGAACAGAACCGGAGTCCAGTGCTGAAGTACTTTACACCAATTCATATGCCGCTTGCCATTGTGTTTGGTGATTTAAGGCATGCATGCAGTTACTTGGCCATGAAAAAACAATGCCTGGAAGGTCCTCTCACACTGATCAGGTGTTGATTTAAATGTGTGTGTGTGTGTGTGTGTGTGTGTGTGTGTGTGTGTGTGTGTGTGTGTATATATATATATATATATATATATATATATATATATATATATATATATATATATATATATATATATATATATATATTCATATTCTATTACTGATGGTTGTTCAAAGAAAGCATTAAAAAAAACGCAGTATTTGTATGACAGTTTATATGCCTATGTAAACATCACAACTGTAAATTGCACACTTCTTCAGCATCAATATTGCCTAGACTGGTCAGAGCAACAGCAACTCTAAAACAGTATCTGAGCATCTAATGGTAATATGCAAATAGGCATGTTTATTTAACTGGTTAATTTCTAGTACATAGATGGACCCATACCATTTCTGCCTTTGAAGTAGAGAAACAGGGAAACTGAACTTGCATATTAAATGTATTCCAGGCCTTGTTTGTGTGCAGAACAGGACACTGGGAAAGATTTATTTTCTTCCCCCTCTATTTTCCTCCACTAATGAAGTCTTTCTCTAGTAGAAAGGGCTAGTCCTGAGCACAGGCTCTGATGGGCTCCAGAGAAGATTAGCCCAGATTCACTACTCATTCACTTCAGTTCCATTTGATTAGATACTGCCAATACAGCACCTAACCCCTTTACTCTCTCTCCCCTCCCCACTTTATTGGGTCTCCATCCATACAAGCAAAAGTGATCTGTAATTCACCTTTCCTCCTCATGTTGCCTTGTTGCCTGACTGTCCTTGGTCAGTCTTTTAGGTTGGTGTATCGTAAACATAGTGAGCCGGGACTGTAAGCCTGTCAGGTGCTGCAGAGCTGTCTTTTAACACCTCTGTTCCACCTACTATTTTTAGCACCCTTGTGTTTTTCATGCTAACAGTATCTAGAGCTCTAGAGAAGAAACAAAATGTTGTTTTTTGTTTGTTTGTTTTTGTTGTTTTTTGTATTCAATGAGTTTGCTGTATGTAATGGTTGCCTAGTTTTTAGCCCTGTATGCTCACTGTATCTTACCGTTTTTATACTGCAAGTATAAACATAGTGGATTTATAGTTATGTACAGTATATTTAAAATGTTTCAGTTTTAAAAGCATTGTCATATTTAAAAAGCTGATAAATAGCTGTTTTGGAAGTGTCTGCAACAATGCATATCCCTGTGGTATAAAGACAAAACAACAAAAAAAAAAGGTAGTGTGGCCTCTGCCAGATGAGCAAATCCACAAAGGGTTGTTCACTGTATTAGAAAAGGAGGGATTTCAGGAGTGGTATTGAGGACAGGAAGAAGTCGAAGCTGTGCATCTCCCCAGGTACATAACACTGTTGCCTAGTAACAGGCGCTTCGTGAGGCAGGCGGGCGGACGATGGAGCAGCAGGATAGAAGGGATGACATCAGAGATTGCCATAAAGTGCAATCATATGCTCTTGTGCCCCAGTGATTACAATCCCTACTTATCAGTGCACACAAAAAAAAACCTTTCCATAATCTGTATCTTGCGTTTTGATAATGATCAGGTATTTGTTTAACTACTGGACATATTAATGACTGGACCCTGAGAAATGGCCTGATCATTGTCTCTTTTGAGCTGATCACACTGCCATTCTTTTATGCACTTGGTTTGATATTTGCTGAGCCTGACCATTATCATTCTTGTAAATCAGGATATTCTAATGTGGGGATAATGAACTGAATACTTTACAAGGCTAAGCTGACACACTGGAAATACCTATGGATAAATGTTCATTCTTTGTTTGATATTTAAGGTTGACATTGCTAAACCTTGCATGCACACTCCTCTCAGTGTGGTAAAACAATCAGAGGTGGTTCCACTAAAGGTGCTTGTGAAGACACAGCATCTTACCCTGAAAATGTGTGTGTCATAATCTGATTTGATTGGTTAGAGATTAAAATGAATGAAATTGCAGTTTGATTTGGTACCCCCCCCCCCCCCCCTTATTTTTTTCTAAATAAAATTTGAGTTGAATTATTTAAAGTAAATTACATACTATTCAAAGTATAAGTTTAAGAATTAACATTATCACATAACCCTAACCATAAGGACCTGTATCTCCATCTACCTGCTGAGCAAATATGCAACACCTGTCAATCAACATACTTTAACTAGGCCATATTACTGATCAGATTCATCCTTGTACATTGTGTTTTGTTTTTTTACTGTCAGACATAAGCTAGAATTTGTGATTCATAATGCGCTCATTTTTTCTCTTCCTGCACAGATGGGTGCAGTAGACACATCTTGCTGGGGTTCAGGAGAAGGTCAGAGCCTGGTGCACGTGCTTCGCAAACTGGCCCAAGATACCAGGTGAGCTATCCCAGAAAGAGGAGCTCTTTTCAGCTTCCAGTGCAGCCCTCAGACCCTTCTAAGGCCCCTGCTTCAGTTTCTCAATGGCACCCTATGCTTTGATCCATTTTGTCAAAGGGCAAGGCGCAGTCGTGTGATGAGAGCTTCCCTGAGCTGTTGCCTCTCCCAGAGATTGATACAGGCCTATTGTTGGGCTGCTCATGCCGCTGCCCCCCCCCCCCCCCCCACACCTCTCAATCCCCTTTCCTTTCCTCTACTAAAATGAGAAGGCATCCCTTTGAAGTTGCCCAACCATGCCTTGGAAGCAGCGCCTCAACATTATTGCATTTTTGGTAAAGTGGTGGTAACCTGCACTGCAGAAAATGCACTATATCTAAGCTTTGTCACCACCGGTCAACTTAATGACCAGCTTTTATGCATAAGGAAACATGTAAAAAAAAAAAATGTGTACCTTAGTCTTAACCAAATTAGTAGTGGTCAGTAGTAAGACAAGTTCATTCTCAGTGTTGGGGTACTGGAGTAGTGAATGCAAATGCCATTCAGTTCACACAAGTAGCTCAACTCTAGCATTGTCCAGAAGGGAAAAGGGAGGGGGAGAGGAGAGACCCATGCACAACCCTCAATTTTTAATTAGTAATTAAAGTTCACTCTGTGTGGAGAGCATCAGTAATACATATGGACGAAGCAGTTATCTTTTTCAAGCAGGTCTGTACTTGGCACGGTGTTCCAATTAACATATTCATGAGTAAACAACTATTGTAAATAACTTCACCCGATAGCATTCATGCAGAATTGGCGCTTAACAATGTTGGTTTTATCAGCAAGTTGGTGTAAAGGTAATCTGCGTCTACAATGCATGAGCATGTAAGACATTTGTAATCTTATTGCATGAGCTTAAACTGACCCTGCATTTTGCTAAACCAAAAGTTATGATCTACAAAGACTTTGGATCAGCTACAAATCATTTTCCCTTTTGCTGTGTTCCCAGGTCCTACCCAGATACTGCAGTGGCATCACTTGCTGCTGACATTCTGAAAGGGGCTGGATACTAATCAACCTGAAAAGTTCAATTCTGTTCTGTACATAATGTAACAAATTAGCTTTTTGAATACTGTCTAGATACAATGTTTATACTATTTAATGTGTAAATAAATTTCAGACTCTGCCCACATTACTGTCCATGCAATACCAAGCCCTAAAAGTTAACCCATTAATATCCAGTTTGTCTGAAACCATTTTTGGTCACATGGTATTGGTGATTTAAGCCAGTTTAAAAATGTTTGTAAGATTACATGTAATTAAAATAAGGCACTGATCCCAGATATTGCTATCCAATTTCCACTTTACTCCAAATTGACACCCTAAAGTTAAAATGAGAGCTATACAGGGAGTATACACATTCACATGAGTATTTTTTAACATTAACAGTAAGGGGATAAAGATTCAGATCTAATATCACATTCAGCATGCATCAGATCATGTTTGCTTCATTACTGTGTAAAAAAGAACCCAAACATTTCCTTAACAAAAGCTAAGAAATGACAGCATAACTCTTTCCTTCAGCTTTGTGGTGACTTAATTAACCAGGTCTAAATCAAAGCATGTTTTATAGGTTTAAATTCAATGATTTGTACAGCAAGTGATCAATCATTCCAAACCACAGCACACTGTGCTGTAAAGTGTCAAGTGCAAAAATATTCAAAGTATCTGGGAAACAATTGTAAATCTAAAAAAAATGAATGAAACATCCTTTAGTATCAACACTGCACAGATACCCTGAAACAGAGGAAGTTTGTCCATTATTTTATTGTTTAGCCATGTCATAACCATGTCTCCAATAAACACAGCAGGCTACAATAATTAGGGGTTCTTTTCAAAACCTTCTATAGCTACCATCAAAAAACGGAGGGAAAAACAAAAGAACTGGCCCCCTCTGATTGCAGACCCTTTGGAACATTTGTGACACTGGGAACAGTGATCTTAAAGCAAGAAAGCCGATATTTGGACCATTTCTCCCATTCTTGGTTTTATACAAAAGCTACACAATGTTACACTTGATCAGAATACAATTCAACTGATTAATTAGTGTTCTACACCATAAACTTGATCATTTTAATTGATGGAGCATTACCACTATAATTTAACACTATGAGAGATCTGAAAAGAATACAAATTACTGCAAAATAAAAGACAAGTATCAAAGCAAGCTAAATAAGTACCATTAGACTGAAGAATCCTTTTAAAAAAGAAAAATAAAAATGTAAAAAGAAAATTACAGGCAAGGCTAAGGTTGAAAATTCCATCTTATGATCCACTTCTTGAGCTTTCTTTGAGTCACTCACCCAACCGAAACTCGTTTGCGGTTAAAACTCTGACCAATGAGGACCAGAACAAAAAGTTTTACTTGCTCGTGTTCCCATAGGAAACTCAGCTTGTATTAGTGTGTCAGGCACTTCCAGAGAAACTAGCCCACTCTCTTGAGACCGCTCAGCAACTCTACAGGCCAAATCACAATGCAGGTTCATTCAAATCAGACGATACAGCTGTGGAAAAGGGGGGGAAAGTTTTAGAATTAGAAACCATACACAGATCACTTCACTTGCATTCAAAATGCACAACTGATTAGTTCTGCTACCAGCATGCTAACCATCTGCTATTAACTTCAACACCACACTGTTCAAAAATCCAAATTGCCATTCACGTTGTGAGCAAGTCCAGCTGCCCTAGTGCCTCACCTAAAAAGTAGTTTATTTACAGATCAGTATCAAACCAAGCCAGCTGATTACTGTCGCCTGGCGGGAGGCCATCTATCAGGTCCTGGGTGTGACCAAGGTCGGGCAAGCCATCCACGGGGTAGTCCGGTCCTGGGTGGTGCCCACCCATATCATGCTCCATCATGGGGTCCATGCCCATGGCATCTTGCCCATACCCTGCAGCGTGGTAGCGGTAGCTGGGGTCTGTGGATTGGGGGGTGGAGAGGGAGTGGAGGAAGGAGGGGGGGCGCACACGTACATTAGAAGAAGCACATTACACAAGCAGCTCTCAACAGCAGGCATTCCGTTTCTCTGCCACACAGCATGTGAAGGGAATGCTTAGTTGTACTAATCAAACATTCAACAAATGCAAGCTGCCACACTCAAGGCAGTGAGTTAGAGCATGCTGAACACTGGTTATCTATAAGAAAATGCATGTAAACTCACCATCCTGCCTGTAGCCAAGAGGCTCGCCCTGAGCACCAATATCCAGACCCAAGTCTCCAGTCTAGTGGGGATACGCAAAAAAAATATTCATTATGCATAACCCCTCAGACCAGTAATGTCCGTCAACTTTAAAAAAGTGTTTTTGTAAACTTTAAATTATTTACTTTTTTGCCAAAATGCCAAGTTTAATGCACCCCTCCCTCCCAATCAGAACCTATGGCAAGTTAGCGTTGGGCTTTGACCCAGGATTCATTTTATGGTAATAATCTTGCATGGGGATTTGGGCAGGGTTTAGCTGGGATGAGCTGCTCTACCTCGTTCCAGGTCATGGGCTCAGTTCTGAAAAGAGAGCTGGTAAGCTCCACAGACAGCCTCTTCTTGTAGTCCTGGGGTTTATCCTCCGACATGCGGAACAGCACTGCTGCAGCATACGTGGCTGTGGGGGAGAGATAGCACCATCAGTACAGCCAGGCAAGTGCACAACTCAACCCAACCTAGCCAGTTTCTACTTTGAGGACTCAGTGAAACATATAGAAAGAGAAGTGCTTGCTAAAATAAGATGCAGTGCATGTTAAATACTTCACAGCTACAGTATTGTCTTAAATCTCAATTTAAAAAAGTCAGCTGTCCTACACTGTCAATTTCACTAATTTCAGGTAACAATAGAGCAATAAAAATGGGTCACAATTTCTTGAAATGAACTCTTCAAAAACAATTAAAGATTTACTTCTAATGTAAAATTTCTATTGTGAAGGTTTTATTCCAACAGTAACCATATGCTGTTATTATGGTTGGTTTCATTAAAATGTTTTTTGAGCCCACAGCTGGTACCATATATAAAAATAAATAAATAAATAAATAAAATAAAAAAAACACAGAACAGCATCCTTGCTAGCACCAGCAAGCAACTAGACATTTAAGCCCTTGGAACATGAACTTTTTGCATTTTAACTTTCATTCCCAATTGTTGTTTTTACGTAGATTCTTCATAGTCCTCATTTTATGCATAAGAACTTTAAAACAACAACTTACCAACGCCTTCATTTCTGGAGTGAAGCAGTTCTGTGAGGGGAGCTGTGGCTCCCTCTGCCTCAATGGCCTCGGCCGCCTCCTTATCCTGGGCTAACTCGCACAGGACGCCTGCAGCTACACGTTGAATGTTCTCAATGGGGGAGTATAGCAGCTAGTGAGAGAAGAAAAAGCAAGAGGAGAGGTCAGGATCACTGCTGCAGATGCCAAATTCAGCAGAGGCTTGGGTTCAGCTTCTGTTTTACTGAATTCCAAGCTTTCAAAAATCACCAGCCATGTTTGGGGAAAACAAAGCTAGTCAAAATTTAAGTTTACACGTAGATTGATTGCAACAGTTCAAAATCAAACCGAGGTAAAATGTGGGCTTACAATTGTTAGAACATGAAGCTAGACTGACCTGGACGAAGAGTGGAATGGTGTTGAGTCCTCTGATGACAATCCTGTTGTGAATGTCTCTAGCAAGAATGTGTAATGCTCCAGTGCAGCCCTCCACAATCTCCTCCATGCGAACTCCCTCCTGCAAGACAAATCAGATCATGATCAGAATAAATCCGAAAAAGGCATTACGCCAGTACGGCCTAGCACCATCAGAACTTTTACTTTAGTGGTCATAAAACAGGACCTACCACAAACTGTTGCTGGGTGCCACCCATGGAGGTACGTCTTTGGGTGTCTTGGTGGGCTCTGACAAGCAGCTGGACCAGTCGTGGGATGGCACCCTGTTCCCTAAGAGGTGCATGGTTGGCAGGGCACAGAGCCAGATTGCGGATCAACCCAACAGTTGCCTGGGAGAGAGAACATTTCCAAACATTAGCTCTTAACAGAAATACAAACATTCAAAGCATAGCTACAGACCACCTTAAACCTCAAGCACATGGACTGCACCCAACGTTTGATGCTCATCAAATAAGATTGACATGGATAAAATCCTCCTGAATTTGAGACCATGTAAAAGGGCACTGTAAAGAAAACTGCAACTGACCGCAGTCTGGCATTACTTACCTTAATAAGAGGCCAATGTGAAGGGGGATGTAGGAGTTTGACCACCACTGGCAGACCATAGTGAAGTCGCACTGCATTCTGAGCCATCTCTGCATCCTGATGTCTGGAGGTGAGGTGACGAAGGGCACAGATAGCCGGCTCAGTGATGTCCTCTCTGTCACCGGCACGCAGGACTGTACGCACCAGAGCCTCAATGCCACCCACCTGGCATACCATCATCTTGTTCTTGTAGTTGTTGCAAGTGAGGTTGGACAGGATGCCAGCAGCACAGGTAACTACATTGATGTCATCAGAACCAAGAAGCTGAACCAGTGTGCCCAACAGACCCTCCATGCCCTCCTGCAAAGGAAAGGAATAAAATGTAATCCACTGTAAACCAATCTATGCAAAACAGACGCAAATGTTATGAACAGGCCAATTCACATCAATCAAAATGTCAATGAGAGTTGTGATTTTTTAATGCTGCATGAGGTTTAATCCTACCACGACAACCACAAGATAAAGGACAATTACGCCACAACATTCTGCCACCATGCCAATGGGTAAAATATGCTTGTGGCATTACAATTATATGTAGCATTTATTCATGCTTCATTTTATGGCTTTTCTTCAATGGTCAACGTCCTAACTGTTGATAGGGCAGGTGCTGGCGACAGCCCCCTGCCCTTCACAGATAAAGGCAGGAATGACCGTTACCTGCAGCACATCTACTTCAGCTAAGGACGTCTTCTCCATGGAAAAAGTGGGGAGACAGAAAGAGAGCGCTCATGTAGGAAGAACAGAGTAAAGTGTAAAAGAGGTGGAAGAACGGAATGATGCAGATAGGCATTTACCTGTTTGGTGGCAGCATCTGATAGATTCCTGAGAGTCCACAGACAGTTCTGAACCAGTCGCTGACTGGGGTCTGTGAGGTGGAGACCCAGTGCCTGCATACCACCTTAAGACATAAGCAAACAGTCATTTGTCTGCCCCTTTGCCTCAGTGTAAGCTTAATCTTGATCTGGACCATTAAGAGTACACTCTAGAAGTGTGTGCATATAGTAAAAATGGAAAATGTGTGCACTCCAGACCAGGCACTCAAGTGTAAAGCTGAAAAGCATGTTTATGTTGGAAAAGCTTGACTCACCAGCCTCAACAATGGCAGGCTTGTTACTGGAACATACAGACAACACTTTTAGCACACGGCTCGTGGTCCACAGCAATTTCTCATATGTGTACGTTCTCATGATGTTGACCAGAGCCTGGGGGCCTCCACTAGCCAGGATGATGAGCTAAAAAGTCAAAGAAAAACAGACCAAAAAGCATAAGATAAACAAATGCATAACAGACTAAAACATGCCTAAAGTGCTACTCGAATTGTCAACCTATTTGCTTTTAGCACTACACTTCTTACTTTGCTCTCCTGATTGCCATAAGCCAGAATCTGAAGGCAGTCTGTTGTGATGGCAAGGAATTTGACGTTTGTTTTGTTCAACAAGGCTACCATCTTCTGCAAGCCTCCAGCCAGACGGACAGCCATCTTTGCTCCCTCCTGGTGTAGCAGCAGGTTGTGAAGAGTTGTGATGGCGTAAAACAGTACAGAGTCCACTGGAGAACTGAGGGAACCACAGTAACCATAATCAGACAACAACAAAAAAAAGGACAAAACTTAAGACAAAAGAACAGTCTGGATACGCAGAGAAAGACTGTGAATGAATCAAGTAATATACACATTTTTATAGAATGTTTCTCATGTATTAGGCAGCAAATAAGACCAACCCAAGCATTTTGACAAGAGCAGGGATGCCTCCTGATTTGAAGATAGCAAGTAGTCCCTCTCTGTGGTGGGAGAGGTTGTGGAGGGTGCCAGCTGTGCATCTGGCGGTCTCCACATCATTGGTGTTCTGCATGGTCCTCACAATGGCTGAAACCATCTGAGGAGAGCGCATGATGGCATGGCGCGAAGCTTCTTTCTTAGAGAGCTGATGCACCATGACTGCTGCCTTATTTACCACAACCTGGAAGACAAGGGAATATTCAGCGCTTGTATTTGGTCCTCAGGCCACATGTTTACCGCAGCAATAAGTAGCAACTGGAAGCAAAAGGTAAAAATGATCCCAGACACTCACTAATTTATATACATGTAAAAAAAAAAAACTACCTGATCCTCATCATTAAGCAGCTTTGTGAGTTCTGGGATGGCACGTGTGGCCAGTTCTGCATCATCCTGGTAGTTGATTAAATTGACCACTGCGTGTTTGAGCATCTGAGACGGTTCAGCCAGGCGCTGCACATTGGTAGGGTGTGCACCATCAAACTGTGTGGAGGGAATCTGCATGCCCTCATCCAGTGTTTCTGGAAACATTGCTGCCCTCACTCTCTGGGCTCTGGTCATGGCATACTGGCCATCAATGTCTAAAGAGATGCACAAAGCAATAAAACCACCTCAGTACCCTTAATACCAGCATGGTTCACAAGCTGTACTTCTTTTTAAGGAGACCGGTTACTTCAAACATTTGTCACTTAGATCATAGGATCAATCTAGCCATTTGAAAAAAGGACTAATACTTAACTGAGCAACGATTATACAAACACCAATCCTGAATGATTTACTGGATTCAACTTCAATATGTTAGACATTCATTTAGCCCTAAATAACATTAGAAAGACGCCTACCTGCCACTTGGTCCTGGTTGAAGTTTTGGTTGAATCCCTGTTCCCACTCATACAGCACTTGGTTATCCACGTCGTCATCCTCTGGATTGCCCTTGCCGCTGAGGGAAGGAGCAGTGGTGGTGGCCCCAGAGTGGATACCGGAGTCCAGATAAGATTGCTGTTGCCAGTTGCTGACTGCAGCTTTGCGGTCTGGCTCCATTGCCATGTCCAGCTCCATCAGATCAGCTGTGCATTGAGAGAAATGGAAGGGTCAAGTGCCATCAACACTAACAATTACACTTTCACTAGCAAATACTATTACTACAAAAGTGGGTGAGGGTTATATTGGATATTTAAACTTACATTATATAAAACACAATGACAACTTGTCATTGTTCCTAATATAATTCAATATGTTCCTAATATAATTCAATATACACTTTAAAAATCTTAAACAAAATTGTCCATTCAAAATGAGATGAGATACGCTAATCATGAGACCCATTTAGAGAACACTTCTGTTGGTCCACACCTAGAACTGCCAAAAAACATGGTAAATATTCACAAATAATCAAATGTACATAAAGCTAATGGGACTTTACAGGAAAAGACTGATGTTAGAATAACCAGACAAGACTGAATATGTCTAAATGTGCAAAAACAATATACAAAAACTTACACTGGGTCGCCATGTTACTCGCTCAGCCTGCTGCCAGCACAGCTTCCTAATCTGAAATAAACACAGGCATGGTTAATTTCACACTCACGGCGGATACACTAGGGCCCTGTCATGAACATTATTGCTAGTTCAGCTCACAGTAAGCATCAGCATGTCTGCATATTTTCAGGGAAGGTTTAAAGAGATCAATAATTAAAGACTGGGCTGAACCAAATGGCCAAATCCACTGTCCATCCAGCATAAACAGTTGCCAAACTTTATTCTGCCTGAAAAAGAAATTCATTACAATATGTAGGGGCTGAAAATAATCACCCAGCTCATTTCAAACATTTATAGCACAAGTCATTGTCGTTTGCATACAACCACCATTGTGAGCCTGTTAGAACATTACATTTCAACCATCCGCAAACACGGTCAATGTGTTCTAGCCATTTGCAAGCCCATTGCCCATAAACAGCAGTTAAAACCTACTAGAGCACAATGGCATTCAGTTACTTACTCTGTGGGGGCCCAATTTTGTCCCCTCCTCCTGCTATTCACAATTGCAATTACCATAACACAAGCCCTGAGTCTACCTTCTCTATGCAAATGCACAACACCCCTTTCTATATCAGGGAGCAACACTAAATATACCAACATTCACAGGAAGGCCAACTATGCTGTTCGTATTTAAGCTTTAACTATGGAGAATCAAATATAATATCCTCCAGAGTCACGCAACTATTACTTCCGAGTTAATTCTAAAATGACCCAGCATTCAATTATGGAAATGATTTCTGGCAAGTTAGTAAAGTCTAATCTACAAGAGGAAACGCAGCACAGACTGTTTAAGCATGCTTTCGACACAAAGGTCCAATGCTTGACTCCATCAGAGCATAAATATCTATTCTTATCTTCAAGAATCACAGCAGAAACCCAGAAATAGCACGACCCAATTTAGAAATGTGTTGTACAACAGCACTATGAAAGCACATTCCACACTGATTTGACCAATTTGTAAAATAACTCATTCAATTTAAAACATGAGGGGGAAAAGACACTAACACTTTTGAACACCTAAAAAAAATATATAAAAAGGACAGAGACTACCCTATTGTCTAATGCATCCCAACTACACCAACCCTCAGACTCAGTACCACACTAAAGATGAATGAAGCTAAATAATGAAGGTTTTCATGGACTGCAGAGTACATGTACCAAGTCTGATAGAGCGCAGAGTATAACAGGACTGTTGTGAGGCCTCAGCAGCCAGCAAGTGGCTCAGCCTTCTGGTTCCAGCATCTGGAATCAATCGTGGTAATAAACCGAGCAGCACAGAAGTCTTTTCCATTATGTGGCATAACGGCTCTAAGATAATATGGAAAATTCCTGCGTCTTATCCAGTACCTACACTTAAAAAAGGCAAGTCGCAATTTCTCAAATGGTTATTTTAGTAAGAAAAACAAGTTATTGTTGCCACCTGGTTTTCTGAAAGCATCTCAGCATAAATATTAGTTAAATGGTAGCATGAACATCATACAACCGATTAAGATGGTCCTAGTATTATACTAAAAACTGAAAAAACTAATAAAAGCCCTAATAAATGCACATGGTGATGCATGTGTTTTTTATATAAGACACTGGCCAGTGGAAAGAAAACAACTGAATACAACTACAGCTATCAGGAAATATAGCTCGATCTTCATGTTTATCTCTCATTGTTTGGTAAACAGGGACACTAAACGTACCATAGCCTTCGTTCACTACCGCAGCTCTCATTCTGCCTGCACCCCATACGCCTAAAAAACTAGGTAGGCGCACAGACATGGTCACCAAGATTAAAATAAGGACAGAAACAAGAAAACGCTCTTATTTAAAAAAAATGATTCACGTCTCTCAGTGAAGACCACAAGTTAGAGCAAGGCCTCCCTCACACCAGAGGAATGTTGAAGCCGGAATTCCAAAGCCTGGCTGGCCTGGCTGGCCTTAAGCTCAGCGGGGAGCCTGAAAACAAAAGAGCTTAATGTAGTGGTGGGCAGTTACCTGGCTAATCTTGAATTTCAGACTGATTGCATTCAAGCTGACAACACATCAGCAACGTGGCAGGAAAGGGGGGGAGGGATAACAAGCCTAAAGAAAATGTTCAGCTGATTTCAAAGAATTTCAACACTACCCAGTTAAAGACACCCCATGAGCTCTGAGTAGAGCAATGAGTAAAGGGGCAGACCAACGACCAGACACCCAAACACGCTTTAGTACTACACCTTAAAGCCTTACTGCACAGGCTGCAGTGTTTCCCACCGTGTGGATCCACTAGTATAAGTCAGTAGTACCTCCAGCGGCTGTACAAGGGGAAAAGGACGACGGGCCTTCGTGTGCCTCGTACTGAACTGCATACCAGTAGCTAGCTGAGTATTTAGGCGATGCCAACTCTCAAACGGAAGTGCAGCCAGCATCTAGCGGCCTTTAAACTGCGGAGGAGCCAAGATTCAGCACTGAACCAAGGGAAAACATTACCCTGTTTTCTAACATTTTGAAAACCATAACTGATGTTTTAAAGATTTTTACAGTGACTTTTCTGCTACAATAAGAAGACAGCAATAATTAGCCAAGTTACACCAAATCAGACGCGCTCAACGCCTCCTGCTTTTAAGAGTACAGGTTCAACAACCGTGAACTCGCTCAAACCGATTTAGCTACTATTTACCTTTAAATTAATGGACCAGGAAGGTATGTGAAATATATAATAGCTAGCAGCTAACCCCCATCAACAAAGACGAAGAGAGGCAAGCGACTTACTCAAACCGCTCCGCTAACACCCACCACGGAGAGGACTTTCCGACTAACCCCGCCGTGACTGAGAAACTAAAAAAAAAGCCCGTACTTAAACATGCAGCGCTAGCAGCGGTATTTCCCAGCAAAAGGTCGGTGCACCGCCGGCCGAAAGGACTGCAAATCTACCCAAGAGCGCAGATTTCAGCCGCCCCCCACCCCCATCAGCCAGACCCCATCACAACCTCGGCTCCTCGGGTTTCACTCAAGCTCCTCCTCGACTTCCTCTCAACTCGCAGCGGCCAAACTACATTTTTAAAAGCCTTTGTTTGGCGACTGAGAGACGACTCGAAAAAGTATGGCTTTATTAGCTAGCATTTCTCGTATGATTATCACACCTCTAAAAGCACGGTGGGAGGATATCTCTAGCTATCCATCTTCTCAGGATGGATTGAACCCTGGCTAGTTCAATCACAGCACCCAGACAATATGAACAGCAACAACATGAGAAGCAACATATTTCACCAGCAACCAGCTGTTATTTATAACCAGCAAAGTTTCCCTAGCTGGATAGATTAGCTAAAGCCAACCCAGGAAACCCACCTAAAACCTGCAGCCATTGGTGTTCGCTAAATTCATACAGGTTCGGGGGAAACATCCAGAAACTGCCCGTCACCTAACGCCGGATTACACGAACACATCCCTAAACTTTGGAAACCTAATTTATTAACTTATTAGCTATGGCTAAACAGCTACACGACCACGTAAACGGAGTGTGTTGACCTATCTATCTAGCTACACAACACGGAGCACACCGCCAAGACCGCCACCCAACCTGCATCGCCGTTAACGGAGCAGCTCCACGCTAGCAGGAGCAGCAGGGAGGCTCATGTCGACTTTGTAAGAGTAGGAGCTACTAAAGCTACCATAGCCGGCTCACATAGCGTCGAAGCTCGCTCCTAAAACAGCTCATCGAAATGGTTAGACATGTACACGGCCTTAAAAGAAGGTTACGTTAACGTCTTGGTGAAAAGCACCGTGTGTTCAACCGTAAACCTAAAAGACTTCAGCCAACTGGTGCAAGAATACACTCAGGATTCACCCAACAGCTCCTTCACCGAGAACGGATTCCTGGAAAAATCTCCAGCACCACCTCACATCTGGAACACGACACGTACCTGCGTGAAACGGCTGGATACTCCTTTATCCGTCAACAGTCAGACGACAAGAATTTGGAAGACAATCCGTATACAAAACGTGGAGAAATCACCCGCAGTACACTCCACCTCCTCGATAAATCGGGGGTGTTTCTGCTCCCTCTCTCCTCCAGGAGCGAAGTAAGATGGCGTCAAACCATTAGAGCAAAGCCATTATAAAAACTCCTGCGGCCACTGTATCCTGGCGCCTTGCTTAAAGTAGATCCCAGTCGTGTGTGATTTAGACGAACGAAAGAAAGCTCAAATGTCGAAGAGAGCACAGATAATAAAAGCTAGTTATTGTTTGTGGAAGATATGAGTCCTTAAAGAGGCATTAGGGTATTAAAAAGAGCACTAGGTTGACCTTATTGCTGCTTCACGACTGCGTAAGAATACATCGTCTGCAGTGTGGCACACGGACGCACCTACTCGTTAAGTTTAGCGGCCGTTGCAGCGGTGAGTCCGAGCGAACCTGGGAGGCTTGGTAGGTTAGTGCAGCGAGTAAAATACGGTTTTACGGCACACAAAATCATTTATATAGCTAGATATTATGATTTTCAGTACTTAGTTGAAACGGCAAAACGGCAGACTTGGTTTTTGGGAGTGGTGAGGAAGTTTTTACATTCCTTAATTCACCTCAACAATACTGCAGCCAGTATTTAACACTGGCAGAGGGTTTAACGTTAACTGGAAACTATTTCGCGATAAGTGTTGAAATAAATGTTTTTATTATAGCTTAGATAACCTAACCGAGTGACAGATTCAAACTGTTTATTTTTTCCCTTTGCTAAAATGTTATTCAGATTACACGTAAAATTATTTGGTCAGATAATTTGCATAACCACGCCCCCTGCTAGCCTGAAGCAGCTAGATTGCCACTATTGTTGTAACAGTATCAGAACAGAGCTTCTCTGCCAGCATCCTTACCAGGTTTTAGAAAGTTATATAGTTTTAGAAAGTTTTAGAGTTTAAGGTGCTGCCTGTTGACCTAGACAGAATTATCTCTCACTTATTGCTGGCCATCCCGGTATACCATATCCACTTTTCAGTTTTCAGTTTTTTTATCTGATAAATAATGGATATTATGTAATGAGGTCATTTAAAACAATGGTGTAATGTTACCTGTTGCCAAAGAGGCTGTTTTAGTATTGTATAATGATATTTTGCAACCTTTGCTGAAA
This sequence comes from Salminus brasiliensis, assembly GCF_030463535.1. Classification (NCBI taxonomy): domain Eukaryota; kingdom Metazoa; phylum Chordata; class Actinopteri; order Characiformes; family Bryconidae; genus Salminus; species Salminus brasiliensis. The sequence goes on along the minus strand of NC_132882.1, from coordinate 16,257,357 downwards.
GTGCAGTATATCGTCCTTACCTGTACAAAACCTCGTATCTCCAAAATGGCAGCTTTACCAGAGAAAGAATGCAGCTTTTTTAACTTTCAATTGAAATCAGTGTAAAACAAGATTTTATTAAGTCATTTTGGACTGTTTCTATTGGTTCATTTAACAAGAACGTTGACATGCAGTACAACAAGGACAACTGGTGATTTTAAGCTGTGAATAAATTACAACATGTAATTTTGTTTAACTGCAACACTATGTAGTTTATTTCTTATTGTTTTGAAAGAACACATTCAAAGTTAAACAAAGAGTACATTTAAATAATTGAATCAATCAAGGTTTGTAATAATGGTAAGGTATAGACCAGCACTGGAAAAGCAGGTGGCAGGTGATATGTAATTAATTAAGTAGGCAAGTAATTCAGTAAACAGGAAGTAATGAATTAACTGGTAAACATGTACATCACCAACAAATGTAGCCTAGCAATTTATGTAGGGTGGTCTTGATGGCTGCATGATCCTGGAAAAAACATTGAGAGTATGTAATGTATACATTTATACATACAATATATATATTATGTATTAACAATACATGAATTTTCAGAGTCAGTAATCCAAAATGTGATGATATTAATAATCCAAGATTGGAGTAAAATAAATTATATTGGACAGATACAGTCTGCCTCTGGTAAATATATGACAGCAGAGCAAATTTGTCTTTTGTATCCTTTTTTATCAAGTAGCAAAAAAGTCTGATCTATTTTGCCTAATGTAATATTGCACGTCCTGCGTTGCGAATGTTGCGCATTGCGATGCTGAAAAGACGATATATTGTGCAGCCCTAACTCAGATCACTTCTGACTCTATTGTGCTATTGTGGTCTATTGTGCTGTAGTATTTAGAAACATTTACAATCTCTCCTCAAAAAACAAGGGTTTACTGTATAGTAGATATGCGTCTTGTGATAGGTCAGCTTACCTGAATGAATAAAGGGGTAACTGAATGAAAGAGCTGCAGCAATGATTTTGAGATATTAGTAAATAAATGCTAATACAGGTATCTTACATAGATATGGTGGTTCCCTTTTTGCATTCGTTTTATTCAGCTAGTTTAGATCAGTCTAACTTACATAAATTGTTGCTGTCATGCAAAAACATTGTATCTACATTTTTGCGTAACTTACTTTGAATATTAAGAATCTGTCAGTTAACCTCGTCATTCTGCAGTCAGAGTTTCATGATGAATTGACCAATAGAAATGCTTGAATAAAATAGAAAAAAAATCTTCCATTGAATGTTAAGAATGGTTTTTTTTGTTTGTTTGTTTGTTTTTTTTTCCTCCTGAAAAGTCAACATTTAGGTTTTGATCAGACAGCAAGGGTAGCCTATATACTTGCCTTTTGTTTGTACACGTTACCATTTATTCCCTCCATTTGAATCACAGAGCATTACATTCGTCCCCTTGTTTTTAGTGTGCTGAATGTTTAGGCTCATATCTTCTGTAGACTTCACCTACTGCCTGGTGATTGTAATCTCAGTGCTGTGCTTAAAACCTTAAGATCTTGTCTTTAAGGAGGCCTCCACGTTTCCCAGACAATTTACAAACATCAGTCCTCCTCGGTATTATGTAAACTGCTAATATCTAACTTTTTTGTATTAATATAAACATCACGGATATACTAATTACAAATATATGTGATGGATTAAAAGATTCTCACATATAATTCTCACAATAGACCATAAAGTTCAAATCAGTGTTTCACTGTTAACGTTCACTGCTTTGGACTGCAATACGTAATATTAGCACCATGCTTTTCTCTTTTCTTTTATACCGTGGTTTCTCCTTCTCTGTAGTTGAGCATGACACAACAAATACATTAAGCATTAATAATGATGTGACAAGCATTTTTCCCTCAGTGTACTGTAGTATAACAAAATAAACAAGTGCAAATTATGCAGCAACAATAACCATACAATCAGCACAACTAATGACACGCATCAGTAATGTGTTTTCTCTCTGTTTTATTGTGGAAATAGACATGCCGTTACAGTTTGACGGGCGGTTATCCTTTGAATGCTTAGTAATCATCAAAAAATCGTTAACTTTGCCTGTTTATTCGGGTCAGGATGATGTATGGTCTGTATATGTTTGTCATACTAGGACTCTGATAAAGCTTTCAGGTGCATTTTCCACAAAATAAAAAAATAAGGAACCCTGTTTTCCGAAAAAAGTGATCTGATACTGTTTAAAAACCTATTTGTAATCTTTACAGGGTACCTAGTTCCGTGTGCTGATCACGCCTTGCTTTTATTGGTGGCTTCAAAAATATATATTTTTTTGATTGGTGATGAACCAATCTTCTTGGTCCCTAATTATAGGGTATCTTCAGCCCTTTGCTATTGTATCCTTTTCCAAAAGCAAAATACAACAAAATCCAAAAATATAAACTGGATAGTTCTTAATAAAGTGGTATCAGTGCATCTACAGCTCTAGCAATGTTTACCTCCTTGCTCCAAATGGCATGTATTTGTTCCAAATAACCTTTTTCGGATGGTGGTGCATAATTAATATTAAACCTTATAAGAATACAGTAATAACTGTTGATGATTGTGAAAGCTTGGCAGCATGGTTCGAACATTCAGCTCATGAATTGAGAAAACAAAAATACAAGCACTCACAGATATGCACATATACAAACACACACACACACACACATGCACAAAACAGGATTACATATGCATCGCCCACTTTCTCCCAGTAGGCTCAGGATGAGTTTAGAAGGCACAGGTCTTGCGCATAGCCAGGAGTGCTAGTTCACCTAAAGGAGAGCCGAGGTCACATCCCACAAGGCAGCCACGGGATGCATCAAGCTCCTTGCTTGTGTTTGAGCAAGCGAAATGGAAAGTGAGATAGTGGTGGTGGTGGTGTTTTTTTGTGAGAAAAGCAGACTTTTCCCCTGGGAAGCCAGTGGAATTGATGCAGTGTACAGAGGGGAGGGGCACCTTTCTCTACGCGTGAAAGGAGGGGGCGAGCTAAAACCCACTTGTGTGCTCACACGATTGTGTACCCTGACCCCAACTTAGCTAAAGGTCCCGAACCTACATCCTGGCATGCACAGTAATGTTGGGCAAGACCCAGACTCTTCAGGGCTCCATTGTTCCAGCGCATGGCACAAACTGGCACACGCACTGTTGTCTTTGTGCAGTGCAAGGATGGGCTGGAAAAATTGGTCAGGTTATTGCATTTTTAACTGAAATGAGGATGTTGGTAAATAAATGGCATTAATGTAGTGTGTGATTGATGTTGCAGCACACTGTGGGGAGGGTGACTGGACCTCCTTCTCATGGCAGTACGTGGCAGTCCGAATAAGATGCAGAAGCAACATACTGAGGTAGGGAAAACAAAAACTAAGTGCTGAAACGGATAATTGTTATATTAACCAAAAAACGTATTAGCAGTAAAACAGTTAAAATAGTGGATTAGTAGAATAGTAAAATAAATAATAGTTGCTGAAATGAATAGATGGAGAAATCTGACATGTATACATACAAATTCTGTAATGTTTGGTCATTTGGTGGCTAGTGAGTTCGTGTGAATGAGGCAATTCACTGAGCTGAATAGAGAGAATAGGGATGTGCACAGAGATGCATTAGCAACCTTATTTAACAGTTAGTGCACACTTCATCATAACTATAAAAATGTATTGTCACCGTCACGCAAAAACTCTGTATCTCCATGTTTTTCACTTTTAGTCTTAAATCGTTTGTTCTTTACATTGTGTCGGGATTCATGATAAATGGACTAATAGAAATTATCCAGAAATAAACATTGACTTCCTCATCCTGTAAGTAATAATGTTGGAGATACAAGGTTTTTGTGACTATATATTAACCATAAATCACAGTAAACTCGTGTAATGGTAAATTACAATCCCTGTTAGGAAAAAAAAAAACGCCAAAACCCACACTGTTGTTGCTTATCATGAAAAACATTTGTACTACATTTAAATAATTTCTTATTTGCATTTTGCATTTCAATAAAATACAAATTGATGAAAAAAAATATGTACACAACCATGTAACTCATTATTAAAAAAATTCCAAATATTAGCTGAAGGTCTAATGTGAAAAATAAAACAGTAAACAGAAAAAAGGCTTTCATCAGAATTGATTAAACTGCCATGTTTTACAACTTCTTCAGAGTATAAGAGGCTTTGCTGTTTAACTCTTACATCAGAGTACTCCAAACACCGAGCCATTCTCAGACACTGAAGCGTAATCTCACTCGCATAAACAAACAGAAAACCCTCTTTTGAGCACCTCGGCTCAAAATTCTCTTCAAAGTTCCCCTGCTTTGTAAGGCTGCACAGGCAACAATATCCGACCGCAGGTCAGCCCCTTTTGTGTTCCATTTCATTGTAGGGTTCAAAAACACAGATTAAAGAGTTGGTCAGCCACCCCCTCCACATTCATCGGCTCTGCTGTTATCCCAATTGATGCCATAGAAATCCCTAATACCGAATAAAAGTTTGGGCTTGCCGTCTCAATGCAGCGCTGGGCATCGTTACTCTAAAAGAGAAAGCACCTCTTAAAGACAACATTAGGGCATTTACAATCATGCCAGAAATTCTAAAGAAATATTTCTGTATATGATCAAATTAGGTTTAAATCATTAAAATGATTAAAAAATGATTTGAATTAAATATTTTTTCTTTTTAGTATACGAAAAGAAGTTATTTAATTAAAAAATAAAAAAATGCTGTTAGTTTTTGCATTCTCTATATTGTAAAAATTATTCTGTCCACCATAAAGAAAGAAATGTTTTTAATCTGATAAACACAATTAGCTGATGTACATTTGTATTTAATATTTTTAATTAATCATTCAACATTATTATATTAATACTCTTAATATTACTACTATTGTTGCTGCTGTTCTTGTTTGAATAATAATTTTTTTCTAAGGAAATGAATACAAATGAAAAGGTGTATGATTTTCTTAAAGTGGCAGCGGATACAAGCGACATGGATCATTTAATATAATGGTGTACATTTTGATTATTTGATCATAAACATATAATGCAGCTTTACAGTGCTATACACACTAAAGTTATGAAACCATAGAATTTATGAAATGTTCACTTTATATAATGCTGATATTTAAAATTCCCAGTGATTAAGAACAAGAATGCAGTTGGTCAGAAGCTTGGTCACAATTGAACTAAATCTTCTAAAATTACAAAACAGTTTTATGAAATTTTTTTTGCTGCATGTGAGGACGCACCCCAAACAATAAATGTGAATGCACAGTGACTGCACAGTAATTTCTATAACAGAACAGAAGATCAACATTAACCATAATAAAGAGACGGCTCAGAAATATTTCAGTTGTATGTGTTATCAATCATTTTAATCGCCATAATTACTGCAGTCCTGTTTCCTATTTAAAGAAAAAAGATGTTCAGTGGAGAATTGCTGTGACAAGACCTGTTCTGTTGTCAAATCAAATTCTTGAATGCCTATATTGTTAGAATGACCCATTATTGGAAATGCGCAGTTGGAGACAGACACATATTAAAATGATTGTCTTAAAGTTTGAGGTTGCTGCTGTGCTGCTTGTATTACAGTACGATAAGCTGGTAGTCAGACACTGACTGGCAGGCACTTAGATTGTCTACAAACAATAAGTATCCTTCGTCTGCGCTGTAACATCCAAAACACATTACACGTCTATTCAGTCCAGGGAAACACTTGCCATGCGCGGGAACCGAAAAAAGAGACGAATCAAAGCTAGCAAAAAGACTATAATGGTGGTGAAAAAAACTGTGCTCTTTTTTGAGGGAGGGTGAGAGAAAGAAGAGAAAGGGAAAAGGAGAGAAAGAGCAGAAACGGGAGGAATATAATCTCATCACACAGCGTCCACGGTCCCTATTTACATCGAATGCAAAGAGGGCACGTCCTCCTGAACATCCCTGCTGCGCGGAGTGAAAAGCATGAACAAATCAAAGACACAGCTCATCTGTGTTTATATTTTCACACAATGAAAAACCTTCTCTTTGTATGGCATCAGTCCCCCCACCCCCCACCCCTCTTTCCCCCTCCCTATCCCTCAATATTTAGGATAATTAACATCTTTCAGCAGCATTTCCAGATGCGTTTTTTTCTTCTTCAAAATACTAATTTGTTTATTCGCACCGTATCTGTATTTCCCGAGCACTGCTGCCTGAACCGAGGGTCTCTCACCCTGTTTGACTCGCTATGTAGAGCTGCACTGAACTGTGCCTCTTTATTATTGCCGCACATCGTAGGCGGTTTTAGATTTGCAGGGGTCAAATAAAAATGGTCTTCACCACACTTTTGTCACCTGCCTGCCTGTCTGCCTCTCTGTCTATCTGTTTTCCTGTCTGTGTTTCTATGTTGTCTGTCTGGCTGCTCCTATGTCTGTCTAAGAAAGAAAAAAAAGAAAAGAATAGCGTGAGCTGATTGAACAATACGCAGTGATCAACCCCCGTTCTTTCCACCTACACCCGTCCCCCCCTCCCCCTCCATATACATACGCTTTTCTTCATTCTCTCAACCAAACTTAGCTGATCTGTTAACTTTACAGCATCTGCATCATTAGCAGACATTTGCATTCTGCCCAATAGCATCTTGCCTGGATGTCCTGAATTTTTCAGCGGAGCATCGCATGCATTTTTCAGAGAGACTGACAGAGTGCAGAGAGTATAGGCTGACTGACGGCTGCTCACCCTTCAGTGTGTTTTCTCGTCTTTGTGTGTGTGTGTGTATGTGTGTTTGGGTTGGATGCAGCCCAGTCTGAACCATTCGCATTGTTCTCACCACAGTCCTCACCATAATTCTGCCTATATGAGGACACACACACACACACGCATACACATACACAGAGGGACTGGCGGCTCTGAAAAAACGCTTGCGCTTGTAATTTTGGAACAGGGCGACATTGTGCTCTGGTTAGAATTGCAAATGTTGGCTGCTGTTTGACACCTCCGCTTTGATGGAGCTAGCAACATATGAAAAGGTACTGAGTGGAGAACACCAAATTCTTATGCTTCAGCGTGCACCTACAAACAATACCTGGAACCAGTGCTGTCCCCAGTAACCTGCCAATTGAATCCAAATCTATCATGTGTACTAACTGAGATTTCAGCCATTTTGAATTAGCAACACACTGCAGTGGAATTCATTGTACTTGTTAGCTTGCTGTAGTAATGGGTCATACTGCAGAAGACAGCCTGTCATATCAACAGTGTAATTACGCCTTTCGTACAGTTCAGTAATATAATGAATATGGTAGCTCACCTCTCTTGGACTGCTAAGGACCATTAGCATGTCACATCGACTTACTGTTAGCAGTAGACGACGTGTAGCCACGCACCGCTGCTTTCCCATCGTATTCCTTGTAATGTTCCTCTGACCAGCTGAAAATAATAAACATCTCTACAGAAATAAACCCTAACCCAAATAAACGCTGCCGCTTTTAATATGAAATAACATCGACTGAACACTGATGTGAATGCTGTCCCTTGTGAGCTCAACTTTCATGTATGCCGGCGACAGATGCAGCTTTTGGGTTTTTCGGGGGCCGCTCCCTGATATTTTAAGTCCAATTTTCTATGGTTTGATTTGGGCACGATGGGCTTGATGCCGGGAAGCGGTGGGAGCAAGACTGCGGACTCAGCGGGGGCCATTAGACATGGTGTGGTGGCCGACTTAAAAAGAGTTCAAGAGCTCCCGCAAGAGAGGGGAGGGGGAAGAGGCCCCAAAACTTTCACTCCTGTAAGCTGCTATTGATGCTGTTGCTGCTGCTAGTTTTGTAGTAACTGTTAGCAATCTAGTCACTAATCTTTTGCAAAAAAAAAAAGCCACTGCTAGTGTGTATGTGATGCAGTCTGAAAACATCAAAACTACTACCTCCATGTAAGTGGGCATTTCAAAACTGAACTAAAAGAATCAGGTTTTTGTTCTTCCACCACAAGTGCAAACAGCTATTGTGTTTGTAATCGTTAATGCTGAATATTATATTTAGTAGCAATATGATTCACTGGGATTTTCTACTATTCTAAATACAACTAGAAATGTGCAGTAATATTGGAATCATATCTTTATTTACAGGTTTGCTGTAATAAATGTATGAGATATTTCAAAGTGCTATTTATTGATGTATTTACTATTATTTAGTATTCCAGTAGGACAGAATGATTAGGTACACTGTCTGTACTTTATTAATTCTAATGCATTTGTAACCCAATATAAATAACTGCTATGTTTCTGATGTTAATCCAAGTACATCTCAGTCCAAGTTGTCAACCACAGTAGTCTCAAACTCTATATCTATAAATATATATGTCCTAAAATCTCCATTGTCCATCAACCTCCATTTATCAGGAACCAGCATCCCCAATCCCCAGTCCCATATCATTGCATCCCTAAAACCCACTGTAATGTATATTACAGGTATTAAGCATTTGCTACATCTTTTGTGTCTACAGGAAACACCCAATACACAAGTCACCACATTTCCATCTATCTTGGAGTCATACTACTGGGTGATTTATTCTGTTGTTGAGGCGGTACACTTTTTCAAGTCTTTGTATTTGGTTATTTATGCATTGTAAAATGTATCAAATACATGTAGTAGCTCAGGCACTGTAGAACACACCCCATTCTTGAAGCATAAATGTGCATCAAATATATCTGAAGATGTGTTCCCCACTGGAAAACATTTGATCATCTTACCTTTTATTTGTAAACAGCCAAACAGAGTACAATCTTGGGGAACCTCCTTAATCTCTGTAGAGGCTTCTCTTACAAATGCATCTCTGTTATAGGATTGTACATAAGTCATACGAATGATCTAACGGCTGGGTTTACAGTGTGCTGTAGACCAGTGGTTTTCAATTTTAGTCCTAGGAACCCACTGACCTGAGGTATTCTGTAGCCCCAACACACCTGATTCAGCTCACAAAGACCTTGATAATTACCTAAAGCGCTAGATCAGGTGTGTTGGGGCAGTGAATAGTGTTCCGGGCTGTGGTTCTCCAGCACTGCTGTGGACCATTGATGCGGCATTCAGAGCTCTGTCGATCGATTTTAAAGGGCACGCCGCTTCGTTCATTCTTATAGAAAATTCAGTGCTGGAGCTGCTACTCTCTTCTTCTGAAGGCATTGATTGTGGAATTCACCCTTTAAATATACGCAAAAGGTGTACACAACAGACGGACAAGGTCATTGATATGAAAGGCGTATTCTGAGGTGAAATCAGCATTGATAAGCCAAATCAGTGTTTGGTCTGGATAATATTGTAATATTTATTACTGTGTTAATAAATAAATGAGTGTAACCTTTATTTAACTAGGAGGTCCCTTGAATTTTTTTAAAGGAGTCTGGGCCAAGACACCACACCATTTGCTGTTAGTGATTATAAAATCAAACATAACAAGTGGACATCAGACAATATACATGATCATATTGAAACCAAATACAGAACAGAATAACATAATACAAACATAAAAATCCAGGGAAAACAATTACAGAATTCAAATTATACATTTATTTAACAAAACTTTGAACTCATTCATGGAGACAAAATTATTAGTTTTGAAGGTTGTTCCATGACCATGGTGCAAACGATTTTCTATAAAGATTTACAATTCTAAATTAATCTTGGGTACCTCATAATGAAACCTTTTAGTGAGAATCATTGCCGTTATTGATGCGTAATAGAAAATTAGTAAGCAGTGTGAGTAGGAAAGTAATGTGGATATTGTCATCACTTAGGCCTATAGTACACTGACCAACAACACACTATTGTATACAGCATAATTAGTCCTGGTCAACTGGATTTAGGCCATTGCAGTGTGTGAAATGTTGAATAGCAAAATGTACAAAATGTAGGTTTTGGCATCATTGTTTTAATCATTTGGCAAAAGTGTTTTAAATGTTTCTTTGAGAAAAGCCACAGAAGAACAACTTTTAGAACCATGTAGAACCATGTTTGTATAATAGATGTGTGAGTGTGAAGAACCTGTAAATTGGTGAAGAACCTTTGCATCAAGTGAAGCACCTTTATGTTTAAGAGTGTGAAAGTGAAATGACAAAAATGGTGACACATATTAGGATGCTTAAAATTACAGGTAAACATGAGGCAACTGAAATTGTGAATAAGTTGTTGAGTAAGGTCTGAGGAGTGAACTGCTTTTCACCTGACAGTGAAATGCTGACCTTTCAGACAGACAGACACAAGCAAACAGTGACTTCACAACAGTGAAGTGACTAAACCTTTACCTTAACTAGAACTGTCCACTTATCGATGCCGATGATAATAAAGACTGCAGTTTGGAAATCTACTACACTGAGCTCACCACCACCACCTAAAAATATCCAGCCCTTCCCCACGCGGCTCATTACGTACACATTTTAATGATGCCAGGTTACTCTGACTCTCACTGTTGGTTTAGCCAAGCAGTGAGTTAATTGTTTATAAAGTTGTGTTTTTTTCTTCTTCTTTTTTTGACATGAGGGGTTTGAAGCTCAATATGGCTGTGTATGTGTTGGTTTGGACCCTGTGCTGTCCCCAGCCGCAGTCTCAGCAGGGGGCTCCCAATTATGCTACTGATTAAGATACTCTCACGCGGAAAAACCTAATTGGCTTCTCGCTGAAGAGAACTGCTCATTTTTTTTCTCCCTCCACTGCTGACATAAAAAGAGAGTTACGGAGAACGAAAAACAAGACCATCACTATCCCTCGGTCCGTTTTTTCCCCAGTGGCGCTGGTTATTTTGAAGAATCTCACACCGAGAACAGCTTTGCCAGACAGACTTCTCTACCTGTTGCCACCGTCTTGTTTTGAGATAACAAGAAGGCAATAGGAGAGAGAGTGGAGCACAGTTCTAGATAAACACGGCAACTGCATCATCTCTTATCGCCTTCAAATTAATTTTTAATCTCACACTTATCTACTTGACAGCTGCTAAGAAATACACATGCTCTCCTCGATCTCATTTGTTTCTCCTGCTGGCTGTGCTGCCTCTGTTACTCTCCGGTCCCCAGCCCCTGATAAGAGTCTTTGTGAAGGCCAGTTGTGTGTGCGTATGTGTGTGTATGTGAGTGAGAGAGAGAGAGAGAGAGAGAGAGAGCGAGAGCAGGGGAGGATGGGTAGGCTGCTGATGGTGGTGGTGGTGGTGGTGGTGGTGGTGTGGGGTGGATGGTGACATTTGTTCCTGGGTTTTGTAGAGGACTCCCTGCTGTTTTCTGCTGGGCTAAGCGAGAGCCTCAAAGTGAGCTGGCCAGCCAGCCCTCCAGGAGCTCTAACTAGCTACCCTTCCCCCATCCCCTCACATATACACACAAACACACACAGTGTGGCATGCATATGTGATGACACATACACACGTTTTCTAAGTTAAAAATGTTAAATAAATGAGTAGGCTATAAACAAAAGAGCATTTCGCCCAGCCCACTTGTAGCATTCAAGCTTCATTAATTAAGGCAGACTGATGTCTGGAAAACTGACCTGACCGAACTTTTTGACCAATCATATTTAAGGAGTGAGCAAGTTATGAGTAAGTAGTATTTTTTTTTTATTGATGATGATAATGAAGGTCACTGATTTACTGCCAGTTCATTAGTAGTTAAACCAGAGGAAGAATTGCGACAGATATTCCTATCGCTTCCATGCATTGGGATTTGAAAGTGAGTGCTTTTACTATATGCTCATTTATCTATCTGAAGCATCTCCAACCTGAAGCAATCATTCTCCACTTGAATTTGAAGTGAGACCATGTGCGCTCTTACACCTCAGGTGCTTGGTTTTTATGCATTAGTGGTTTATGTGATAGTCCGTGATGGTTATCAAGGTAATAATTTCTATATCGTTAGAGAATCGACTCATCCGTGTGGTCACGTAGGGTGTAGCAGGGACTTCAGAGTGCTAGGATAGTATAGTATTATACATTTATCTTTGCACCTAAAGAATTACTTATGCTGGACCACGCAGGAGCTTGTCTCACATTTGCCTAAAATGTTTTTCATGTTTTTACTTGATTGACTACATTCCCAGATCATCTTCTGCTCTTTTTCATGTTAGTTTCCACCAGTGTTACCTGAAGTAATTATAAATATGAAAGTGAAGGTACCAATTTAACAATTAGTTTGAAGCAAATACGATAACACAGACCAAATAACCAAAGGCAATGAGACAGAAAATTAAAATTCAGGGTAAATAAACCTTCCAACATAATTTCTATCAGAGACCTGCAGGCCAATTTCGAGAGGTATTTTAACAGCATCCGTAAATAGGATTTGGTGTGTCCTTCCATGTGTGTATGTGTGTGTGTGGTGTGTGTGTATTTGACTTTATACTGAGGTGAGGAATATCTCATGCTTTCAGCCTCTGGACCCCTGCTGTTTTTAATCATTAATATTAGTATGCTTGAGACTGGTCACCCTCTCTGTAATTTTCTTTCCGTGTTAGTCCCTTTGCGCTTGTGTGTGTATTAACACTTTCTCAGTTTTATCAGTTTCATTGCAAAAAAGCAGTAATGTTTTTATTATTATTATTATTATTATTATTATTATATAGATGTTTAATGTTCCTTCCAGATTATATATATTTGAGTTTGCAGCCTAAAAATACTGCTGAAATCATTACAACAAAAAATAAAGAGATGTGTGTGAAGTCTAATATTGATGGTGTGTACAGTCAATAACAATACAAGCATGTCATTTTATTTAACATTCTGCATACTGTGATTGTGCAGTTGTTCTTTTTAAACGAATTCCTGTTGTGTCAGTGCTGTTCATGCCAACTTCAGCCACAGCCACAAAAATGAAAAACTCATGCCTGCCTGGAAATTGTATTTCATAATTAACATACCAAAGAGCTGTTATTGCTCTTTTTTTAAAACCATTAATCCTTCCCCATGATTTGTGGCTCTATTAGTATAGCCTTTCATGTCCTTATGAATTCTGACCATTATATTTGAGTCTTCTGTCCTTACAAATTAAAAAGATGTATTTTTACATCATGCTGGATCATAATCTACATTTATAAACAAACTATATATAGTAAAACTGATTTACAGACTACAGATACATACAGTAATCGGTGTTGTAGTTATACTTTAAGTAGTAACTATATTTACAAAGAGTGACCTTGAAATGAAATTTAGAGATGAGTAAGTTAGAGTATCCTGACAGTAGTTTCAGAGGGACGAAATACCACCAATTTCCCTTTGAACTATATCACTTCCCAGATAGGTACACTTCATGTGATTTAAGAGCACCAACAAGCAAACATGGAGGTAGATCATGTGCTATCTGTCACGCCCCTTGATATCATCCAACTCACAGCTGGAGGAGTGAAATGGGCCTGCAGTCCCAACATGAGTAAAAACAAGAAGCAAAAAAAAAAAACTCACAAGTGAATTTAGTCCTTGGAATACTGTGGAAGTATGAAAATGTGCATATCTTCCTTTTTCACACCAAACAAAACTTAATGAAGTGGAATTTTTAAGCTGCGTTTATCAAGGCAAAGAAAAGCAGTTGAAAGAGTTTTGAAAAGTCTCACTGACTACAATGTATTTTAACATTGCTTTTGAAGATATAATTACAAAAGCCCATTAATAATCCAGCTTTAACTACCAAACTGGTTTTTTTCACTTACTCTAAGCGGCTGCAAAACCTCCACTATTCTCAGTCCTGCTGTAGCTTATCGAAATAGTAAATAAATTAGCAATGCCATGTTGTTATTACCTTCTCTACCTGTTCTTCTCTAGGCTACATACAGTCTTCTGCAATAAATAATCTGAGAAAATGCTACACAATAATGGCGGTTGTTTGAATCAGCACTAGAAATTAAATATAAATTCTTCACCAATTTTCCTCTGATCTCCCAAATAATTTCAAATGGTTGTAAAAATGTAATGTGAAGGTGAGACATGCACATTACTGTCTGACTGCTTGGATGGCAGACAAAACCTAATCTAAAATCATAAAACAGATATACTTTAAATTATTACCATGATATATGATATGTCTGTAACATTAATATACTTATAATATTAACCCTTTAAATCCTAAAGGCCTCATCCCCTCAATTCCTCATCCAGAAATGACTCAAATACTTTATAGCTTTGTAGCTAAAATAATTCTTAATAGCTACTGAATAATAAAATTAAAACTACAAAAAGCCTAGCATTCAAGGGGTTAACCCTGATAGATGTTCAAAACTCATTCTGCATTTCTAAGCTATAGTTTGAAGCACATTAAAAATACTTTTTACTACTAATTTCCACACATTTATCCTCTATTTGTCTTGACATTTTTGACCTGTGTATATATTTTTTTATTATTATATCTTGATATTAGTTTATTTGTAGTACACTACACTACATGACTGTCATGCTTGGATTGCTGGTACTGTACAATCTCTTATTAATGGTTTAGTGGATCAGTCATTCTCAACGACAGATAGTTCTGGAGTTTAATGCTGTGATGGAATGACAGTAAGTGTAGTATAGTGGGAGATAAATAAAGCATAAATAAGTTTACTGTCCTGCCATAGCATGGCAAAACAAATTCATCATATTAGATCATTGAATATGCACCGATTAACATTGTTTTTTTATACCAATGACAGTTGCCTTATTCTATATTCACTGTAATTAATATTTAGTTTACAACATACACACAAATATGTTTTATTCTTATTATTAATGCTCTCTATAGTTATTTAAGAATTTTGGATGTACAGTGTATGTAAAATAATTTTTTTTTTTCTTGGCAACATTAGCACCCCTATCCCGCTACTACATGTTAAAATATTTTTTAAAATATGTAAAAAACTAATTGTATTCTGAATACCCATTAAAAATGTATTCTATGTCTAAGTAGAAAATTTGACATATATGTATTCGCTTAAATCTGAATCCTATCTCTGCTGTCACTTTCTGCAGAATATAATATTAGCACAAGTGACACAACTAATTAGACTGTTGATAATTAAACCATTATTTTAAAATCTGTCAAATAATTTACAGACAACTGTAGGTATGGCTGTTTAGTTGCAATGTAAGTTTGGTTAAAACAGGGGGCAAATTGCATTTTAACCTTAGGTGCAGATTACAGAATCAGCATTAGTTCTCATGGCTTATCATATGATTACTGTGTCTAATTTAGTCAATTCAATCTAAACTACCTGCCCGTGTGTAATTTAGTGAACATTGAATAGGGAAACTAAACTATCGCTACACTCATTATGGAAACTGTGAATAAAGGATACCGTATCGCAGTGCATGAAGTGCTGCTTTAATTTGACAGTAGTTGGGAGCCAAATCGGGGTTAAATGCATTTTCTGTGGATATGAAAAAGGGAGTGATGTGTCCGTGTAGTATGGAGTGAGGGGAATTTATACACCTAATATCACAGCAGAATGGAATAGAATGTTTAAAATAGCCTATTACAATGATTATATGTAAATAATAATTATATATATATATATATATATATATATATATATATATATATATATATATATATATATATATATATATAATTTAATAAAGCTCTTTTTGAAAGCTTGCTTTACATGTGTGCTTATTTTGGAATATCACAAAACTTGACTGATTTTGTGGTATTTGTTATTAGTATTTGACATATTATTTTTGTACATTTATATATTTTATTTTTCTGTGTTTTGAAAAGTGTGCATTGTTTCCCTAAAGATTTTCCCTTTCTTTTCTTCACAAAGAGCTATGGGATTCCAATGGCATTTCACTTTTGCGGGGACACGGTGGCGGCCCCTTTAGCCGCAGATGTTAAGGAGATTTCTACGCCTGTTCTGTGCTCAAGGGTCCAGAATGGCCACGGAATGCACAACTGGCTGGACAAATACGCAGAGTGTTGAGTAGTATGTCAGAGCTAATCATACAATGAATACAAATGCATAGCATAAAAAAACACATCTATAATATATTTATGAGCATAGAGATCAGGACTGCTTTCTGACTTATATGCAGGAATATTGAAATTGAACCCAGTGACCATAGAGATATAGATAACTCATTTAAAATGCACAGAGTTGGTGATGATGTCAAATGTCAGAATACACAATAATATTATTATGGAGTAATTCTGGAGGAACTCTTGAGTGTGTGTATGTATACGCTGTTGAAATCCACCACTAATGTAGAAATCTGTTGGTAGAATAAAACATGAACCAAGATCATTTGGACGCTCACCTAAACATTTTCTGCGAATGTAATTTTTTTTTACGTTTCTTTCTGCTGAAGTACCTCATATCATAAACTTACCAGTAATTAAGGTATGTGGAGCGAATTGCAGTGTGACATACAGTCATAGATTTAATACGTGGCATTTACCACCTCTTTGAATCAGTAAATTAATGTGTGGTCCAGTACTTTATTATCTGCAAGTGCTCCTGAAAGACACTCCACAATAAGAATCAACAATGAGACTGAAAAAAACAATGCATATGAGAATCATGGAGCATTATAATCTAATTCTATTTTATTGTAGGTATATTTCTGTATAAAGCTGACAGACAGCTGTTCAGTTTAAAACATTAGTTGTAATTATTCGTCCTTCTAATTGTGACTTGTGACATAAATTTCTGCAGTTTCTGGATTTTCATTCCAACAGTGTTTATAAACATAAATTACTCACATTTGATCGAACCAATATTTATTTACCCCCCCCCCCCATCTGTTTCTTTGTGCATTCACTTATTCCCGAGCAGGTTCGTCAGGGGCTCATCTTCTTCTTGATTAAGATTCTGCTCAGTTAATGCAGAGTCTAGCTCTGACTAAAATAAAAACTGAGTAAGAGTGGGGGGAAGAGTAATGAGGTACCATTAGCATTAGGCAGTGTGTCACCTTGGCAGGTAAAATTGTCATGACGTTGATATAATTGGGTGGTGGAGCGGCTCTGTATGAGTGCTCCATCACACGGTGCGCACACATATTGCATTATTTAGGAGAGAAAGACACGACACAGCCAGGTAGCAATCCCCTTTCACACCCCATTAGCTAGCACTGATCCGGTGCTGGCAAAGAGCGGCCCGATCCATGGCGCACTAATTATTTTACATCAGTCACAGTATTTTTCCCCCTACAAATGTGACCAGCGATGCATAATTATGAGCACTGGGGATACAGGGCTGGGCAAGGACGTAGAAGCTGTTACTGCAGCTATTTTTTGAGGGAACTAAGTGAACAGTCATCTCCACGCCCAGCCTTAGCTTGTGCACTGACAACGGCTGAGAGTCAAAACAATGCTGAGAAAAGGTCAGTGTCACTAACTAGCTAGTACTGAGAATTTGACGAGAAGTTCATACAGCTAGACCTTACGGAAAACAAAGGCATTTGCTGCAGTCTAGCAGTTCAAATTCAGATCACACTTTCAGCCACAACTCTGCAGAACTGAACAGCCATAGCTTATTATCACCAATATTCTCTCCATGGACTGCCAGCATTTTCTCCAGTCACAGTAACAAACTCAAACAGCACTCAAACCTTTAAAGCGTCACAATGACACTGGCTTTCCAGTGTTAAGAGTTATGACGTAAAGACAAAAATACAAGGAAAATGAAATATTGACAAATAACACAAAACAGTCTCGTCATCCAACTTACCTAGAGATGCTTGAATCTCATCTCACTGAGAATACAACGGGTAGCAAATGCAGAGGCCGTCTGCCCGTGTCCAAAATTTTCCACCTTTTGATGTCATCCTAAGCAGGTAACAGTGTCCAGAGCTTCAGCATGGATGTTGTACTGACAGGTAAAACACACCACTCTTCTTGTGAGGCATTCAGGGAAGGAAAGTTTGGTTTTCTAGTTGCTTGCCTTGTGATATTTCTGAGCCCTGAGCATTGAAGAAGCCGCTTTTCTCTTCCCTAATTCTGTGGACTTGGAGCTTTGAAGCCCCCCAACTGTGCACAGTATGGTCTTTGAACCAGGGAAGAAATTCACAGATTTAAAAAAAAAAAATGGATAAAAAGCAGTGGGAACCTAGTGCTCGACACATATTCCATTGTCTGTATTCATCTTTTTTGGGTGCCTTGTTCCATTTTGGATGCACCGAGCATGATAGATTTTGATGGGTCTTTCATTCCACTCCCAAGCATAATACAGAGCTGTGTCACAGAAGCAGTGGTTAGTAGTGTTATTTCCATTCATTATTTTATTTAAAATACATTTTCAGATAATACAAATACAGTTCCAGACTGAAATATGTAGAATACACAACATCTTGATTGCACTTTAATAGTAAAAAAATGTCTGATGAAAAAATGTGCACACTGACTGGACGCACACATTATGTAACCAATATGTTAGGAGTAATATTTGGAATCCAAGATAGGCATCAAGCACAATGATGACAACAATTTGCAAATAGAGTCACTTTAACACATTTGTGTAAAACACAAAAATCAGCTGTAAAATGTTTATTTGGATAAGCAATTAAAATAAACTACATAGAATACACAGCAATATGCAGACTCTAAGAACAGGGATTGTTTTTATCTAAATCTATCTGGTCTATTTCATGCCTAATAGGAAATGAAAGCTTAATTTAAATTGCTACGTGTGGACTGTTTAACTCTGCTGCAGTCATTAATGGGTGCTAAAAATCGCCACACAACACACAACTCTTCCTTACTTTAATGCCCTTGTAGAGATTGTTCAGTCTCTCAGAAGACAAAAACCAACAAGCACATTGACATTTTGGTGTTTTTTCCCACTGAATGCTAGCAAAGCACCACAAGACCTTGTGAGAACCTAAACCAATACAAGCATAATGCACATTGTTGAGCAGCCGTAATGTTATGCAAATGGCCTTTAGTTGAGGGGCCGGCTGCAGTAGTTCTGGGCTTGTGGCTTTGATAACCTCCATTACCAGAGGATTAGGCAAATGCTGATGCGCTCTGTCTCCTTGGACACTAGTCCAGAACCAGGCCTGCTTTTCTTTAAAGGCGTAAGACACTTAAGCTGTTGTCTGGATATATACATAATGGTAAAATTCACAATTAAAGCAGTCTTAAAGCACTTTAAGTGTATCTTTGAGTATCCTTAAGGAAAGTTGGGAGCCTTTGCTCAGATTTTCAGCTTTTTATATCAAAGATGTTTTGGTTTGCGCCGTTGAAATATTCAATCAATATTGCCTGTGTTTTTTCTTCTTTTTTGTCTTTTTAATATAAATTGATTTAAAAGGCAGAAGAAACAGATTGGCTGCGGAGTTTACGCTTTCTTTTACCTCCTGACCTACTGGTCATTTCTTTCTCCATTGATTTTTTTCTATACATGTATGTATACACATTCTCGGCTGCCAGATCGATTTTTTGCAGTGCCAGAGATCTGTTCTCCATTTACCCGTGTCTTTAGATCACATCCCATTTTCAGAACTTCAAATACACTTAGTTCTTCTGTTTGCAAGCATGATAATCAATGGAATAGAAACTGTCTTGCTGGGGTTTTATTTATTTATTTATTGGGGAGGTTTTTAACCTGGAAATCCACATTTAGGGAGATTTGAGTATTGAATGTTTTTGACTAATAATGATGTTTTGGTTCATTACTGCACAAGATAATAACTGTTGTGTCATACTGGGCTAGTTTTCTATCAGTTTTCCATCACCTATTGTTTTGAATTATAATAAGGAAAAATAGTTTTTTTTAATGATTGTTGTTGAGTTCATGTAGGTTTGTTATGAGCAGTATTTTTCATTAAATATGCTATTTAACTTTCAATTCCAAAAACTGAAAGCATTTGTCAGCTCCAAGGTTTGTGTGACACATGTTTTTTGTATTGTCAGTCACCATTATTGTCATCTTACGTACTGGTTGCTGGTTTCCATCATAAGCTCTTACTGAAACCCATTTAAGGTTATAGAGGAGTTGATTCCTCTTAGGTTCTTATTCTTGTCCTCAGGTTGCTGAAGACCACTGCTTTTGGCTATGCACATGTGAAGTGAAAAGCAGTAATGGTCTTCTTTAAAATCTTGCTGGCTGGCATGCATTTCCAGCTCAATAATTTGATCAGTAAGAATGCTCCCAGTCTTTTAGTGATTCTGTCAGCACTTTGGCTTTCACTTTCCCTCTTCCTATTGTTTTCATCTGCTGCTGCTTTCCAGAATAGCCTAGAAAAAGCCAAGGGAATGTTATTTTGGGCTAATATATCGCTGTTCATCTACTTTTTTGATTGCACAACATATGTGTATAGAATAGAGTTGCAGCTGTATACCAGGTTTAGGTAAACTATTGTATTTAAAAAATGCAACAAAGTCCAGAATGCAAAAGAATTCCATTCATTTCTTTCTGTTTTCAGAATTTAGAAAACAAATCAATCGATTTACTTCAATTAATAAATTGTTAACATTAGTAAATGTTTTGTTTAACAAATTAAGGGTCAGTGTATAATAATAAAAAAGAAGAAGAAGAAGAAGAAAAAGAAGAAGAAGAAGAAGATCTACTACAAGATAAATTGTGAAATATAGTATACTGTGATACTGTAAAACCAAGATTTTTTTCAAAGATGGTTATCATACCATGAAAATCTCATACTGATGCAACCCTAGTGTGGAGTATAGTTCAGTGGAATTATCACTGACAAACTACTCTTTGTTTAATGGGGTTTCTATCTGCTGTAATCAGCGCTTGATATACTTGACATTATCTATTTTGATTATGTGATAGAGCTGTTAGAAACACCAAGAGAAAGAACCCTGCAATCGCACTACTATTAGAAATGCACCACATTTATTATTTAGAGCACTGATATATTCTTTGTCTTCTACACAAGTAGCAAAAAGCTTAATATTGATCTTCATTAGGGTTAATATGCTGACCATACTCATTAGCTATCGGTTCAGGAAACTCACAAATTACTGACCAAGCTGATTAATAGAAAATTCTCTAAACTGTGTTTCTCCAAGCTACATTATAACACTATTGATTTTTTTTTGGCTAAAGCTGTTGTAGCACCAGCTGGACTGTAGATACCAGAAACACTGGCTAATAACTCTGATTATTAAGAAGTTTTTATTCTAAAGACAAAACCTAGATTCTTTGACTTGGCTACGCAGGCGTTAACTGGCTGGAAGAAGACACTACTCATTTATTTTGCAAACCTCATATTAAAAAAAATCATTCATCAGGGTTGGAGGGCACTAAGACCCAAAACACAATTTAAAACAATTGGATGTCCCCTCTGAGCTCAATGCTGAGAGCAGGAGGCTGCTTCTTATCCAGGCACACCATTCCTATTGAGAGGACCTCTTAGCCAAAAGGTCTCAGTTACTCTGGTGTATCAGCTGATTGGCTCCTTCCAAAATACCAGTGGATTTTAGGGTTATGATATCATTGAGCTGGAACTTGGGCTGTGATAAACCAAAGAAGGTTTAGAAATGTCAGTATGGAGATTATCTTTGTAGTACTATTAGTAAAATAAATGCTGGTTAAAATATTTCTAGTAATTCTTAATTATACATAATAATGCAAATAAGAGTCAGAGGATCCTCTATAGGAACTCAATAGCAAGTTTATCAAGATGACGAGCAACAGTTTCTCTAAAACTGTTTAACTTGCAGAACACAAACATGTTCTTGCTAAATTGAGAGACTGCAGCCAGTGCTAGCTCTGGCAGTCTGTTGGATACACAGAACACACTCTATATTCAGAAACCCAGTGTTACCCACCACAGGGACCAATTTGAAGCCTCCCTCACACCTTGCCACTGCATACCACACATGCGCACACGCTCACACACACACACACAAACTCTGCAGCTCATCTCTGACAGGTGGGACTCTGACTATTGGCTCTTTCAGTGGGCCTCTCTAGGGACCGTCTCTGGTGTCTCCCCCACACCTCACACACTCAGCCACTGTGCGATTATGACAGGCTCAGGCTCTGTGGTTTAGCTTTGGAAAAAACTGACCTTAGTTCGTTAAGCCTCAGCATTGTGGTTTGCCAGCCTTCTTCCAAATGTAAGCTGATCTGTTTACGCCATTGTTTATAGGCATCGTGATTCAAACAGACACAGGCTGTTTACATCCATTTAAGAGAAATTAGCATAGCCAAGGAAGTAAGGAGTAGTGTCGTTAGTGGGTCAATACAGTGATATTTTTCTCCTCATTATTCGCTCCACTCTGAATCTCCATCTGAACAAATAAATATCAACCTGCCTAGAATTGTAGCTTGTGTCTGCAACTGTTTGTGGACTGTAATAATGGAAGAATTATGTTGACCTTAAATATAAGTTTGTAAGTTGGGTACATTTGCAAGAGTTACAGTAAGATACGATAAGTGAATGAAGGACAGATGTACAGAGGCTTTATTTTAACCCCTTAATGCAGAAAGGCCTTTTTACACACTAAGGTGTATTATTCAGAAACTACAGGGACTTCTGTACGAACTGGTGGGACTATTCTTTCCAAGTTTGTACTTATACTTTATACTATTTTTAATAAATAGTTCATTGGTTAATTGGCAAGTGTGTTAGCGTAATTGTCCTACTAAGCAATGTGTGTGTCGGTATGTGAGCACCAGTATTAACTATAAATGATGATTCCCTTTGTAATCAATTCGAACAAATAGAATGTAAATACTTCATATTACTTTTATTGGAGTGATGGAGAACAATGGTGCTAATCTTGCTTTGAATAGGAGTGTAATATAACTTAGACTTTTGCATAATGTATTTCATTCTCCATCCTGACAGAAGCCAGTTTATTTCAGGTGGAATAACCTGCTCCTTAATAATTAAAAAACACATTAATATCTCTAAGATAATGTGGAAATGACAGGTTACCTCTCATTCTTACAAATGCAGGGTTCAATACAAAGTAATATTTGACTAATGAGAATCATGTTTATAATGGAGGTATGTGGGTGTGAGTAAGCTTATCTTGATGTAAAGATTCTTTACCATTTTAATGTTCTTCACACTCTCACATCACTATTACAGACATGGTTTCTCATGGAACCAAAATTGGTTCTTCTGTGGCCTCAAATAACCCTTTGTAGCACCTTTTTTTATTTTACAGCATGTCCATGTTTACCATGGTAAAATGTATAGGTTTGTGAAAACAGAGCCTTGTATGTGCTGCTGTGTTCTTTTAGTATATTAAAGGCATGCCTTTAATAATCAACCTTTATCTGTTTTTATTATTCATTTTGTTTAATCAAACAATACAAATAAAACACAACAGGTCTGTGATTGTTCCTATTCACATCTTGTTCGAATTGATAGTTTCTAAATGACTTTTAAACAGTAGTTGCTTATCAGTAGTAGTTAATCATAAAATTGGAAATCTCTTGTAGGAATGCCCTGCCCAAGATCAGCAGCAGAACAAACAATGCTTTGTTCCAACATAGAAGAATAAGACAGTACAGAATAACAGTACACATAGAACAACAAAGGTCAGCCATCATAAAACCATAATGAAATTATCATCCAACCATCAAAGAATACCTTTGAAAGAGTTACCTGCAATTGTGAGTCTTTCTGTAGTTCCAATCAGATACAGCAAGCTGTAAAAGCTTTTCTTCTGTTAATTACAGTACGTTTTGAACACAGTTTTTTGATGGATGAAATGACCTACATAAGAAGATAATTAATAAAGTGCAGCTGTATAAATTATCACAGACAAATGACTATATTTGTGTGGAGTTAATGTAGGAAAAGAACACAGTAGTGAGAAATAAACTTACAATTAGTAACAAATCTTACAGCACCTTGAAAGTGTTTCATAAACCAGTGTACATAGGTATGTGCATGTAACCCACATCACTGTAATCAGTTACTCGTAAAAATATCAGAAACTACATACTTAGCCCCAAAACACTTATTCCCTTACTAAAACCTTTGTTCAATATCAAGTGTTGCACCAAAGAGTTACAAAGATTTGCTATTACTGTAACTACAATGTCACAATATGAGTACATTTCTAACCACATTTAAGTGTGAGGCTGAAATCCTTAACTGGCATTTTAGTTTCGTCAGCATTTGTAACCTTTATTGGACAATATGTATCTGTATTGTACAATATTACCAGCATCTTATGAATTGTGCAGGCCTTGATTATGAGTGGGAGCAGAGCGGTTTCTTTTAAAATTTCCAGGATAAATAAATAACTAATAGTTATTATATAGTAACAAAAGTTGGATTAAAAATTGGAAAGCATGGCTAAGAGATGAAATCCATAACCAGTAATTCAAATTGTTCATTGATAGAAGTGGGGAGCCACATATTTAACTACTTTTTATATCAATTACTCTGCTTTAAAGATTTTGAAAGATTATTCTTAAATGATCTATACCAATTTAAGGTCACAAGCTCGGAAACAGTGTGTTACCTTAAATGTTCATACAGTACACATCTGAGTAACCTGTTTTATAAGACACCATTTTTTGTATGTGCCTTCAAACAGAAGGCACATCCTACTTTGTCTTAAAAATTAAATACTGACAGTATGATTTCAATAAGGCATTATTTGATATCAGAATCCTCTTATTGATGTCTTTAACAAGAGAATTGTGAGTCTTACTGGTGAGATTAATAGCTAGTAATGTATGTAAATAATACACAGAATTATACAATAGTCCTATTTAGTGATACACACACAAATGGTGAGAATCAAATTCCCAAGGCTCAAACTCAAACATCACTTTTTTCATGTGTGACAAAGCAGTTTATTTTTATACAAATTCAGTTTTCTTATTTACAAAAACATTTGTGCTCATTCCTCTATGAGTTACTTAAAAAGATATACAGTGGTGCATTGTCACTTCCATCTGTTTCACTAAATAAACAGAAAACAGAAAGGACTGAGATGCACTGGGTTAAACTGAGCCATGTATAGATCCAAACACATTTCCCATTGAACTTTTTCCACTACACCTACCCTTAATAATACATGTTTTGCTGAATGGCTGACTATTATGTGTAATCCAAGAATAAACTGTACAAGTATTCAGAATTGAAATGTGAAATTAGAATGTATTGAACTATATTATGCATCACCTCTGATACACACAAAATGGTTTAATGTGGACCTCAAAATAACTGTTAAACTCACTATGTAGACCTAGGATATAAATCTGTCTGGCTGTACAGACTGATAGGGATCTCTGGGAGGAGGCCATTTGTTATTCACAGTAATGGCAACTCAGTCCTGGTTAACTTATTATTCACAATTCAGTCCACTGATCCTGAAATAATGTGGAGCAGCGATATACACAAACCAATGACGTGTGATCAACGACCCTGAAACAGCATGATCCATTTATACTCAAACCAGTGAGGTGTGATGATCTGAGATTGTACATCATTCTGTAAAATAGTTCCACATGGGAGCTGTGAGAAGATCTGTTTAATTGCCTATATGCCAGCAGCAGTCCAGTAACTAATGTGGTTTGCAAATTGCTAATACAACACATTACAAGTGGGAAAAACATGGAATATCTGGTAACAGCTAATGGTTTTACGCCACACTAAATCCAAACTTGATTGGCATGCCTTTTTATGACTGATACATTTAATTGATATGATAACTAAATTCATATGCTGAGAGGAATCCAAATCTTATGAATTATAATGGAAGCTGTTTAAATTGAGATTGTAGATGAAAAGCCCATGATTAGGTTTATTTGGGTCCAAGATGCAGGGCCTTTGTGTTTCAATGCTATTTTCTATTTGCTCTTTCTCTTCTGTAAGAGGGAAAGAGGGAAAGTGATGCAGTCTTTATTTGGACTGGTTTCCTTATCAATCTCTTCCCTCCTGTATGTAAATTATATTGTGCAAATGAGCTGACCTGCGTGCCCTCCCTTTACTGATGTCCTGATTTTACCCCTCTGGCACCCTCTCAGACATATATGAACTCCATGTTCTTGAACTTTCTGAGCAAGAGACCACATTTGAATAGTTCCTGACTGTTGCCAACTTTTGCTTCTTTTTGTGAATAAAATCTAGTCCAGTATTATACAGTGTTGTTTGGCAGCGACTTACAGTTGAATTATGTCACAGAAGTAAGCGACTATATTGTTAGCAGTGTCCACTATGCTATGCAACCATATAATAATTATAGTGGCGAGTAAAGTTGAATAATTTCCAGTCTAAAGCTTTTTTTCACCTGCATTGGTTCCTACCCTTGTGTGATCTAGTAGATTGTGAGTCTTTTTTAATGTTATGTATTATATGTAATTTTTTTCATCTGTGCACTGTGTCTAAATATAATTTATCAAATAAAATCTAAATATGTATGTTTGCTGTTTAAATCACACAAGACTTGCCACCACTCCACTTCCATTGATTCATTCCCTCCCTCACTATATGACTTTCTGAGGATCACCAGCCTCTGTAACCTGGGAGTCTACAAAAGCGTAGTTGCTTTAATTAGTTTAGGAGCAAATTCTAATTTATGAATGCACTGTTTTGTTGTATGTGTGTGTGTGTGTGGGGGGGGGGGGGGTATAAGGGTGTGTGGTTGGAATAGGCCGATAAATCAGGGACATGGGGAACAGAGGCTCTTAATTGAATAGCTGCTCAGAGAACTGGAACGGCGCTAAAAACTTCTGCAGAGTGAACGGGTTGGTGGTCATGTATGAGACCGTATAGAGGAGGAGGAGGGTGTAAATCTAAACCGCCCTTAAGGGACAGATGCCTGTACAGTGGGGAATACAGAGAATGTATGGTATTTCTTTGCTGAATGCTTCACTTGTGATATTAAACCACCGAAAAAATATACAGATTTGATAAAAAAGAAACAGTTCTTATTTGATTTGTAACCAAGATCAATTTGACTGTAATCAAATTTTAAACAAGTTGTGGATAAGGGTAGACCTTAGAAAGGGGTTGCATTTAAAATGAGTTATAAAATTATTTATTATTTATTTATATTATTTATTTATTTTTATTTACCCAAATGCTGGGTTAAGCCGGTTGGGTTTAATTCATTTTTGTGTAGCCCATTCGCTGGATTACTGACTATAATATCCCACCTAATAGGTTCATTATTAGCATTAATAAACAGCACCTGAGGATGCAGATCAGAATAGAGCCTATTAAACAGCTTCTCTTCAGGCAGCTGCACTTAGTCATGACTGACAGAAATTGAGGAGTAAACTTCCACAAAATATGTTTAGTTTATTACTTACCGTTAGTAAATCAAACAATATGTGTTTTATTTCGAGTAAAAACATGGATGGATGGAAGGATGACTGATATTTGTAGCCCATTATTTGTCAAAATGTATAACTAAAAATTAAATCTTTATCAGTGTAATAATTTTATTGCAGGTGGCTAACACTAGCCTACCATGTGAGCTACTGAGCAACCAACTAAACTTGGTTAGACTATAGCTGCGTTCCAAAGCCAAGGCTGCAGCCAAAGTAGGTCAGGTACTCGGTAGGACTGTCTTATGAAAACTCCTGCTTAGTAGTCTGTTGGTCACACAAATAGAACAGTCTAACCAGGCTATGTAGTGCCGTCACCAGAAAAGGCAGCACCTTTTGCAATTGCGGCTGGAAAATTCACTGAAATTAAGTAAAATAATAAAAACGAACAGTTTTAAACAAACTCTGCTCTAAAGGTTTTCTACCATTTTTGTGGAGCCGTTTTTTTCTCCACTTTATTTCCCCCACCCGCGTTGTATGTGCACAGAGAACTGTGGGTAACCGAGGGCCGGGAAGGATACATCAGCTGTGTCCTCCAAATTGAATATTGAAAAAAAAAATTAAGTTTTTTGACCAGTATGTAATTTTTAAGTGGTTTCCTGTTAGGCATCCTAAAATAAGTTAAAGAAAGTTCAAGAAAAAATCATGATTAATAAATATGTAAATAAATAAAGTGCTGGGTCAGAGTAACCATATATTTGGGAACCTCTTATGACCAGTCGGTTGGGTTATTCATACATCCCAGCAATACTTGATCAGTTCAAACATGTGTTCTGGTACATAGTAACCCAGCACTGGATTGTGGAGGTGACTCAGATTCACAGATTTGGTTCTTTGACACTAGCATTTTTAAAGTGTAGTAAATAAACCAAACACTGGCTTATGAAAATCTACCCACTGGGTAAAAATGGGTTATTGTCTATGGTCCACATTTTGTTAAATGAAATCAGCATTTCATTTTGATTTAACAATGCTATTCAGTTTAGTTGTACTTTTGAAACAACATTTCATTACCATACAGTCTAACACATAATTGGAAATTGTGAATTGATAACAGTGTCATTTGTTTTTTTCACTAACATGGGAGGAATATATATATAGTAAGCTTTAATGTAAAAGGAAGAATTTGCTCAAAAACTCCAGTCATTATGGAAAAATAGAAGTTGCACTGCTCATTATATTAATAATTCAATGTTTCAAACATGAGATCTCCCCAACTGCCAGAGCTCTAAAGGCTGGAACAAAGCAGACGGAATGGCAGGCTTGCAGCTTTACACAACACCCAATTTACTCGATTTAGGTGACTAAAAGAAAACGCAAGTCATCGGTCGAACCAATATTCAGTGTATAAGCCAACCACACATACTGAAATTAGGTTATGTGCCCAGTGGAGGGAGATTTTTCTCAAAATCTTTTCTCAAAGTGAATTTTCATACCCGTAGCTCACATAGCTTCTGTGAATACATTGGTCTCCGTTACTCAGTAGCTCCTGTTGTGCTATTTATCTGCAGTGACTGCCACCATTTCCCCCGTAATTACTGAGCAGTCGGTGCACTGTTGTGGAATTTTCTTCCGCAAACACTTGAAGAAATGATGGAGCTCCATGACCTTTGTGGCCTTTTTTTGCTGCTGAAACATGCTTCTTCAGTAATGGCAAATTGCCCAGGTTCTTGTCCAATAAAGCATCTATAGGTCATTGTGTCAGATGTGATGTTGAGCAAGGTACAGGTTAGCTGTGTTTGTAAAGGCTAATGGTGGTTAACCACCTAAACTGAATTGCAATTGCATGTTAATAACTATGTTTGAGGTCCTTTCACGCCAATAAAAAAAACAGAGGCACAGCTTATGGGCTCTACCCAGTAATTTAGAAAAAAATTCTACAGTCTGCAATTTAGCTGAAATTCAGGGCTTTTGCTCTCTAGTCTTCTTCTAACTTCTAACTTCTAACTATCTGCTTAAGTGGAGTTACTTGAGTATAGTATGAAGCTGCAGTCCTGCAGTTCTCTTTGCTTTGTTCTGACCTTTAGAGCTCTGGCAGTTATGTGACATCTTGGAGAGATCTCATGTTTGAAACATTGAATTATTATTATGCATAATGATATCCAGTGCTGTTTTTCCATACTTATTTAAATGGCCTGGCACATGTTTTCTTCTCTAATTCATTCATAATTCGTTTCTGAAATATATAGACTTCCAGACTTCTGTTACTCACTTCTTTAACTTTAGAATAATTCAGCCGGTTTGTGGTGTTTAGTTACTAGATAATATGCCTCAGGATGCAGTCAACCTGGGACCATGTTAATATTTAATGACATTATCAATAAAGAGTGTGCTAGTCAGTCAACTGAAACATCTAAAACCCTTAAAAGTATTTTTAAATGTTGTATCCTCAAAGCATTATTCATTGTCGAAACAATGCAAACATGTCATACCAATGTGAATCTTTGGCCAAATCATTCTGTTGTTTGTTGGCATGCCTTGAAGAACCTGTGGCAACATCTCAGCATTTCAGAGAGGAGAAGAAGGAGAGGGAGGAACCCATCAGGATCCCATAAAGACCAGCTTGACATGATCTAAAAATGGGCCACTTATGAAGACAGTGCACTTTTACTTCGAACTGTAATAGATTGGGACTTGACTCACTGGTTTTCCTGGTGTTTCCTTTATGGCTTCATCTGTGCTGTGATTTCCCAGAAACCCAGGCTGGGCCCTGGAGCCTTGGCCTAGTCTGTAATTACGAGAGTTTGGTTAGCCACACACCATCCGTCACTGCCACGACTCCTCACAAACCCATCATTTACTGCAAGTCCTTTATGCCGGCCTAGCAACCACAACTCAGCAGCAGAGGGGGCACAGATGTCAGGGTTGGTTTGGGCCAGGCCCCTGGTGATGGTGCTCCAATCAGGGTGGAACATACAGTGGCCCTGGAGAAGATCCTGCTGGCAGCTCGCCTGTTGAAGCACAAGCTTCCCCTGACCCTGTGGAAAAAATAAACAAGCACCGGACCGCATGATTCCACTGGAGAGCCTGGTTCAGAACTAGAGGCTGATAAAGAGAAAGTAGCTAGGAGTTCTCCTAGCTCCCAGCAGAGCAAAAGCATCTGTAAATCAGCAAGAAATGCATCAGGAGCTCAGGGGTAAGATCATTCTTCTGTCTCTGGTTGTATTGTGTTCTTTCAAAATATCACAAATTGCTAGATTGAGCAGATTGAGCCACATATTACTGGGGTAAGTATCTTAATATGACCTAAACCAGATGTGGGGTTCAGTTATTGAGGCATTATAAACTGGATTGCTTTAAGTTTTCTTTAAATTGTCTGCCCCATTAGTCTGATACTTTTGTTTTTTTCTGTTGTGTATTTATATATGTATATATTTTTATTATTATGAAAAAAGACAAAAAACACATTCCATGTCAGAGGCCTTGAGTCATTGCATGCCAACAAGGGAATCTTGTAAAAACTAACGAAGTAAATGTGGAAAGCACTTGCATAAAGAACAATTACGTGATTACATTAAAATAATAATAATAATAATAATAATGAGAATAATTCAAGCCACTGGACACAACTTCAAACCCTCACAGGCATCAACAGTTACATAGGGTCTGTGATGAAGTGTGGTCCCACATTAAATACTTCCCTTACATGCATCCCTTTTTATTGTTTATGTCGTCTGTCATATCACAATGCCAGCTGAGGAAAAGAAAGGATGGAGGAACATGCCCCTTGTTTCCCATGTCTCCTGCTCATGGCCAGATTATGTGTTTGTGTTTGTGCGTGTGTGTTGAGGGCCAGGTGGGGGCAGCCTGTTGGCTCCAGCACCATGTCTGCGTTGAGGGACCTGCCCTGTCATCTCAGCAGATGGGTCACAAGCCGGACACGCTCTACTAACACATGGCTGCTGACAACACTTCAACCCCAGCCTCTCCCTCCACTGCTGCTCCCGGTCTAACTAATGGAAGCTGGCCATATTCAGCCAGGCCCTCCCAGGCTACTTCCAGATCAGTTGATGGAATCTTGCCATGGTTAGACTCGGGTGTAGCATCTGAGCCAGGGCTAAAGGCCCCTGTGTCTCAGCCGGGCCTAGTCTCTTATTTGGAGGGGGGACATTGTTTAAGCTGTGGGCACTGAAGTGGGCAAAACAAGGTAAATCAGGAAAAAGCTTGGGCATGGGATGTGATCAGGTGTGTTGAGGCAAAAAAGGTGACATTTTGATGAGTCCAGGAGAACTATAAGGACAAGAGGATGCTCGTAATTGACATAAATAGCACACGTTTGTGGTTTTTGAGTCTTATTTCTTATAGTATTGGTTAATTGAAATTCAGTTGGCATTATTGAACATTTAAACAATTGGCTTCATTATCTTGGTGTTTTAGAACATTTGCCAAAATTAAATACAAGACATTCTTAAAACATTTAGTTATGAAATTGCTAGTTTGGATGTGTTGACGGAAGGAAATCCTGAACTCGACTCTTAAAAATACAGGTGCTACAAAGGGTTCCTTTGAGCAAAGAGTTATTAGAGTGTGAAGAATGTTTTAAAGGTCACTTTATGTAAAGGTTCTTTACCAATTTAAAGGTTGTTCAGTCTCCATACCTCTCTCCCGCAACCATGATTCTTTAAAACGTTTGGCTTGCTACTTCACAAGTAATATTTCGTTGTC
This sequence comes from Salminus brasiliensis, assembly GCF_030463535.1. Taxonomy (NCBI): domain Eukaryota; kingdom Metazoa; phylum Chordata; class Actinopteri; order Characiformes; family Bryconidae; genus Salminus; species Salminus brasiliensis. Next base: position 16,225,493 of record NC_132882.1, on the reverse strand, counting down.
ATTTCTGCAGCTTTAATCCGTTATTACATTTCATTTATAATGTTTATTGTTTCGTGGCTAATGTCAAAGTTGGAAAAGTTTTGTGACTCAGACTGAAACTGGTGGTACATATGAAGCGATACTGAGAGGCTTATCTGTGCCAGGAATATAGTGCCTACATACTGACGTCACCACTGCTGATTAGGGAACCTGGCGACGTGAGGCAGGCTGATATGCGGGCCGATTAACCAGAAATCAAAAACTAACACATGCTGCAGGTACTTTTGTTATGCCTTACCTTTCCAAATCCAAAGATCACTTTACACCCTTCCATCTAATATGTGTGTGTCCTGAGAGTGCAATTTACTTCAAACCAGTCAGGACAGGCTGTCTGCACATAGCACCCACAGTTAGTGCCCAACCTCTTCTGTGGAAAACAGTAGGATAACAATCAGTGTTGCTCTTCCTCTGGCCTCTGTTTGGCTGCATGGTTTGCACGCAAGTCTGCAGTCTTCGTCTACAGAGTATCAGATGGAAAAGCCTGATTAGAAATAGCAGAGATCACATGTTCCAGGCTCAAAGCAAATGTTGCTGTTATTGTATGTGGGTGAGATACTGATTTGCTTAAACTATGAGCAAAGGGTGTTTAGCTGATTATTTTGCTTCATATTGTACTGTGAGTTTTATAAGCACTTTATAAGTGATGTGAATGTTTCACATTGAGTCTTGCTTGTGGAGCCATATTTAGTAACACAAAGATCCATCAAATGCTTCCTAAGGACAGTACAACATTATGCTGTAGTTGATCAAAATTCTCGACATAGTTTATGGACAATGAAAATGTAAGCGAAACGCACAGCCTACAGCTTTAAAAATTGAATGACTAATGCTTTTGGCGGTAACCTTGAAGAAAGCAGTTTACCTAAAGCCAAACCTCTACCTGTAACTTTACACATGATTGTATGCCTTCAAAATCATCTTCAGATTTTTTAGCACAAAAGCAACTCAACAGCATTCATTGTAGTTGTATATTGGCCACAATAGTATAAAGGAACTACTGTACTAATGTAATTGAAAGTGCACAGTTGTATTTATGGTGAACTGACTATATTTTGCCCCCCCCCCCCTTTCATAGATTCTGGACAGCTTTAAATCTCATCTGAGCCCATGACAGGAGTCCAAAGATGTCGCTATTTAGGTCTTTTACATTCATCTACCACAGGAGTTACATTTTAAATGAGACCACATGGTGTAAATGTGTCTGTCCACTGGCAGCGACCTGCATGATACAACATTCTGGCATGCAAGAGGAACTTCTCCCCCCTATCTGACACATATTAATATTTTAATTGATATTTAAGCCTGTTAAAAACCACACATATGTGCAAACCACATAACTGAAAGGAAATCTTTGATCACCAACTGTCCCTCTGGAGATCTGCCTATCTGCAGGTTTTACATCCAATCCCAATCTAACATGACTGACCAAACCTACCTGCCGAGTTTAGCTCGAATCTACCAGACCTAATTCATCCAGTTGTCTTCACAATTGAGATTGGTGACCACTTTCTAAAGACTTTCACTTACATTTAAGTGTGAAGCATCATGTAAATATTCTCCCTGTTCACAGCGATTGACTTGATTTGGTGTCAATTGGTGTCAATTTCCAAACAAATTGCCAAATGTATATATATTTGATTAGACATTATACAGATATTATTATTGGACCTGAGTGTCAAGGGGCTAAAGATGCAGACCAGTGTCCTGGTTGGCATTCAATGTGCAAATGAACAAGATGATAATAATAGTGTGGAACTTTGTAGATCTACACTCACACACTGAGACTATCATTTAACATTTCTCAGGAGAAATCATTGTTTGATACAATAGCCACTTGATGTTTGTCCTGTGAATCAATCCATAGGTCACAGAGTATGTTAGATTGTATCTGCAGACCTCTGTGTGTTATCGGAGTAATGCATTGCTCATGGGCATTTTCATAGTGTGTAAATTCATCAAGTCGTCATTCAATAAGGTCACCATTAATCCCTTGTGCTCTGTCTCTGTGCTTTGTACCGTCCTCAGAATGATAATGCGCCACGACGCATTCGAAAAAAGATAAACACATATAGGCCACACTGGAATCACACTTGATTCACTCTTGATTCCAGTGGGTCAGTACTACTGAGGATTGTTTGCCCTTCTTGTCTAACAATCTCCATGCCTCAGTGGATAACAGAGCTGACAAACCACTGCAGTCTTTTCTTTTACAAGAAAAAAAAGTTTGTAAACACGTCAAAACGGCACTCTGAATCTAACGTCAATCTCATAGCTTTGAACTACAGAGAAAAACCTGATACTTGAGAAACCCGATCACTTTCAGCATCCGTTGAAATGTCATCATAAAAGCCATCATCTTTCAAGCAGTGCTTTAAACAGAGCTCTTTTGCATACTTACAGGCTGAGCACTGTATACAACTCCATATTCTAAACATTATACAATCTGACAAGGGCAATTCAGTAAATACCAAGTAAGGCACACTTGTTACAGTTGCTATTTTCGTACTGAAATTAGGCTAGTGTCACATCACATTCTGTTCAGGTATTGCAAATGAGTCATTTCCAACTTTGACTTTGATAAACACTGAGCAAATCTAGAGCAAACATTCCAGTGCTGTGACCATGCGTGTGTATGAGATGAAGTTCAGGGAGGTTCTGTGGGGTTGTTTTGCAGGGTTATGACAAGGTTGTTGTTGATGATGATCGTAAGTTGGATCAGTGACAGCTTTGGGGTGTACAGGGGGTAGCTGGGCTGGAGCTTCTCTCAGGCACAGGTGTGGGCTGGGGCCGGAGAGGCTGGAGGCAGCCGCTTGGGGAAGGAGCACAGGTGGCAGAGAGCAGGCAGAGGAGCGTAGGGCAGCAGGCTAGCATGTGGCACTGATCCAGACTCATACAGCATATGCCAGGGTGTGGGAAGAGCGAGGCACAGAAATCACGGGCTGAAGAGGCAGTGTATGTGTAATTGAAAGAGAGAGAATGTGTGTTTAGAAGGTCTGGCTGATAGCATGACAGGGGAGACCTGGACACCTTTGTGTTGACTACATGCAATACTAGGGGGGAAAGGGTCATGTTTTTGGAATAGGTATTGCAGTGTTTGGAAAATGTAAACATAATACATTTTTAAAGAAAGCTTACTGTAAGGATATTTAAGGCAGTAATTCAAGACTTGGTTCCTTAAGGTTTCTTCCTGATCTGAGGGAGTTTTTTCTTGCCACGGTTGCCTTTATCTTCCTCTAAACCAGATGTAAAGCTGCTTTGTGACAATAGCCATCATGAAAAACACTATATTAAATGTGAACTAAATATTTTGGTTTGGGCAGCATTATATAAACAATTGCAATTATAACAGACCTTCCTTTATATTAGAAACAGAAATTGTGAGGTGATGTGGTTAAGAATGGGCTGTTGGTTTGATGAATCAGTAAGTGATTCATTACTGTAACTGGTTATAATGGTCACCACAAATAGGGGCAGATCTACTAATGTTACTACTAATGTATAAAAACTTTTTTTGGGATACAAAAGGGCCTGTCATGATTTAAACAAGTGCATTGGCCTTTTAGCATCCATAAGAAAAAGGGAGGTGGCAGTTGTTGCATGTTTGCCACATTGGATTTGCATTTATGAGAGTTTCAAAGAGCAAAATAGGGAGGAGATAACGCCACCTCCATTTACTAATGCTGATATTAAATACTGCCTACACACAGTTGATCACCTGTAAAGCTTATTTTTGGTGCCCGTTCCTAATACTGCAACACTAACTGTTAAAAGAAAATTCTTTCCCAAACCACAGAGTATTTTTTAACTGTGCAATCCCTGCATTACTGTTGTTTGTGCATGCTGTGGCCACTGTAGCAGAAATGTCAGTCATGCTTTAAAAGTACAATTGTGGTCAAAGGTTTACATACTCTGCTGAAAGTTCCAAGTTCTGGCCCATTAATTGATCCTTAGGTTATGTTTATAGAGACACACATGAGCCAGAGAGCAACGCTTCATGTCTTGCTGTGGCCACGGGCATCCATTTCTTTAAAAATATCTTAAAACTTCAAAATTGTTTGAACAGACACATAACCCCAAATATTTATGAGGTCAGTTACCTTGCTATCCCACAACTGAAACCCTCCCTCCCTCACTGCGGCCGTCCATTTTCATTTCTTCTCAGCACATTTATGATGAATGCAGCCAACATGCTCATGTGATGCTCATGTGGGTGGAATGTAGGCTAGGTGGGTTCCAGGTGGGCAAGGGCTCTGAGTAGGTTTGTACATACATTTTTTCTGGAATTTAGTTGAGCTTCCCAAATGGGCCCCATCGTTACAGCTCACCTTAATCTCACATGGGTCCCATCTAAGCCCCACATGAAGCGTATACCCCAGATGAGGCCCATGTTTAACCCCTCCTGGTCCCATAACTAACCCTGGTGGGCATACATATGTGGGGCCAATATGGAACCCAAGGACAGAACATTCTGTTTCCCTGTTGAGCTACCCATACAGGCCCCACATGGACTTGTTAGCTAGTATGGTCCAAACAAGCAAAATGAAAGCATTCAATGCCCACAAGGCAGGAGGAAGGGTTTTTTTCAGCTCACAGTTTCTATAGTTCAGACTGTTATCTAGAAATGGCAGTTCAGGGGAACGTTGGAGCTTAAGATAAGGAGACCAAGAAAGCCTTCATATGAGAGAACTGCTTGTGAGGAAGGGGAATCAAAAGAAAAATCATAACAGGGTTCCACAGTTCCACTGTGCAGCATTGCTTGAATAATTGTAATGTTTATAGAAGAGTTCTAATAAGGAAACCTTGCCTATAGTCTCATCACAAAACTCAATGTTTGGAGAATTGTGCAGAACACCTAGAGAATTTTCCAAACAAATGTTGTAGACTGATGAAGTCAAAATAGAATTCTGTGACCACAGACTGCATTTAGAGGGACAACAGGAAATGTATGTCATGAAAGGACCACCTTGCTAACTGTATTATAGGAATATAGTGGATCTATCATGAAGTTGTGTTGCTGCCGGTGGCACTGACAATATTGCAGTGGTGTCTGTACACTATAATTAAACATAGGGACTGTTTAGTTATTTGAAACTTGTGCTGTAACAGTACTGAAAGCACTGATGTCTACATAACAATAAACAAACCAATGTTGTGTACTTGGGAAAAAAATGGAAAGGTTTAAACTATCAGCTTGTTTAATTTGTGAGTGTATGCATATGTCCACTTTGCCAGTGATGTAAAAAATGCATATTTAAAAAATAATATTGCATATTTTAAAAATTGGATGCTTGTAGATCTTTAAAAAATATATATATTTAATATTTTCATATAATATTAGACAAAGAGAACCTTATCAAAAACAAAAAATCACAATACATGCTCCTTATGTCCTGCACAAATGTCTTGACATGCTCCCTTGGCTTGTAGCTTATGGATAGCTCATAACAGTATATAATCACATACTGCTTCATCTGTTCCATATTCATGATACTAACCACATAAAGCCAAGTACGCCACTACTGGAGCTGCCACTGCTGTCTATGGAGGAATGTCAATCTAAGAAAAGAAGCCTTTCTGTCAAACTGTGCTCCAGGCCGTACCCCCCCATCTCTCCCTCTCTCTGTCTTTTTCTCTCTCTCTCTCTCTCTCTCTCTCTCTCTCTCTCTCTCTCTCTCTCTCTCTATCTCTGCCTGCCAAAGTTGTGAGGTTCGTCTGGGCCCAGCTCCCAGGGTGCTGCTTCAGCCCAGCAAGCCAACGCCAGCTTGCATTATTATCATATTTCATCAATTATGTAAACGATGTCCTGCTGAGCATGCCTGCAACACAGCACCATCAGGTCCCGCCCCTAAACGCATGCAAATGAGCATGCCTGCAGGCGCGTGCTGACCTCCGCTTGGCCTCGTCTCTGGCTCTCGCCGTGATTCGTTCCTGCGTATGTCAGACAGCCCTGAACCTCGGCCCCACACAGTCCGACAGCGCACAGTCCTGAGGGGAGACCCTGGCAGTATCTGTAGACACACACAAGTGTTTCTGGGCAAGGATGTTGATCCTTGCAACATTTTGAAAAATTTCAATTCCCCGACATGGACTTGATCTTGAAGTCAGTAAGCCAATCTCCAAGCAGCCTTATGAATTTCATACGGCTGAAGTTTGAGAAGGGCTAATGTTTTAAGCAGTCATTATTATTATTGGAGAGGGAGATACTTACAGTCTTTGCATTGAAAAACACAACAAAAACAGCTGGCCACCTTCACAGTTCGGATCATCTGAAACTCTAGGAGAGTCTGCTGAAAGTTAAATGTTAAATATTTGAATGTTATGGACTTCTGAATTCACGTCTTGAATCTTGAACTCATATCATGTGGATATTTTATTTCTATTATTTTTTTTTCTCTATTATGTTAAGTCAAATGAAGTCAAGGACATGTATGCACTGAAATGCTTTCCACCCAGCAAAAACTAATTGAAAAGACTTTGAAAAGATTAATTTGTACGACGTCTAAAACTTTACAGATGAAGGGAAAACCCTTCTTACCTTTCAGTGGAGGTCAATGTAAAAAGTCATCTTTCAAGGCATTTTTTGGAGCATTTCTATTGGTCCATTCAGCAATGTAAAGATCAACTACCAGATTTACATTATGTCAAAAAGAAAAAGACGAAAATTAAGATGCAAGATTTCAAGATTTGCAGGACATACTAAATTCACAATATTATTAAGGCAGTTCTGGTCAGGTATTGGGACACCTGCTTATTCACTTGTTCTTGGGTTATTAAAAGGAGTTACTGCCTTTGGAGTAATTGTCTCTACTGCCCAGGGAAGACTTTCTACTAGAGGATTTGATTGCATTCAGTGACAAGAGTGTTAGTAAGGTCATGATGTTGGATGATCACCACCCCACCTCATCCCCAACTCTCCAACTCATCCCAAAAGCATTTAATGGCGCACCATCATTAAAAAGAACACAGTTCCACTCAGCTCAGTGCTGAAAGGGGGCTTTATACCCCTCTAGCCCAAGCCTGGTATTAGGCATAGTGCCAGCAGGTTCATGTTTATCTGCTCCAGAGAGTCCTATTGTGTTGATAGTACTTCTCTAAGTGTGCATTTGCATATCTGTGTAATTTAAATGGATGCAACTTGAAGTAGCTGGATGCATTGATTAGCACAGTGTCCACAAACATTTAGTTACATTTAGTTACAAACATATAGTTTATTTGCATTTGCTTTCATTCTCCTACAACCCACAGACATTCTCAGTCTTTGGGGTTAAAGCAGAGGACACAAGCTGCCCCCCAGGTCTGAAGGTCAGATTAGCCAATGAGCTCATGCTGAACATGTGTGAGTCCCATTAAGAAGAGACCATAGAGCAGTGAGCGCTCTAAAAGGAACAGAGGAGTCAGTTCTTTCGCTCAATGCACCCTTAGATCTGCCGCAGCTCTTTCCCCTGTGTCAGCTTCCTGATGCATATCAGGACCTGATAAAGATCACTGAGGCTGCTGAGAAGCTTTCGAGATTTCTTTTTTAAACACAGTGCTCCTGTGGATAATGATGTTTGGCAAAATTTCAAGACCATCTTTTTACTCCTGCAGTTTAGAGACGGAGCAGTGCTGATGAGGATGGTGTGATGAGCTCTGCGCAGTGAACTCATCACCAGACTAAATTCTGAATGTCAATTATCAGCTGCTTTTGTCTGCTCTAATTTTCTAACTGAGAAATTGAACTGCCTCCTCTCTATAAGTTAGGCTATTATGGTGCACAGAAAGTGACAGCTCAAGATTCTGGATCCCGGCAAAACCACAATCTAATGGTTCATCAGTGAAAGATGACCAGTGCGATGCGGGATATTTGCAGCTCAGTCAAACGAGAGCTGTCAGACAGTGACATGTTCATCAGCAGACTCTCTTATCTATGCAAAAGCGAGACAGCTCTCTGCTTCCTGTCCCTGTAATACGTGTATGTGTGTGTGGAATAGGGAGAGAGAGAGAGTAGCTGTTATCTGTGCAGGAGAGAACAGACACCAAGGTCCTGGCTCACAGCACTGGCTCTCAGCAGGGTGCTCCTGTGACTGTCTGATTGCCTGAGATAGCTGCAAATTACTGTTAACTCCCGTAAACAACACCTGGCAGCTCCAAACACCTCCATTAGGAGCTACAGTTAGCACAGCTCTAACTTTAAACAGCTAAACACTTAATATATGCACAGTTAAGATAGAATTTAACTTCATCTACAATCTGTTTTTATTGAAAAAATATAAAAATGGTTTAATCAGTATTATCAGATTATTTCCATAGTAGAGTGATTAAAATTATTATTAATTATTGTGTCATTTTCTTTTAGACATTATAAAAAATTAAATAAATAATCAAAATGTTTAGTTGAAAATTATGCTGTAGTCCTGTAACGTGCCGGAGATGGAAATAGAAGGACTGACAGAAACCAACACACAAAGCAATAGGTAGAAAAATCTTGGCTTAGATAATAGTGGAATACAGCAGTTACTAAGCAGTTATTGGAGGGCCGAAAAACAAGGCGTGGCTCGGGTTGGACTACCTCGCTTATTCAGGAATGACATGGAAAGTGTCATAACTATGACTGGTAGTAATACGGAATACAGAAAGTGTGTATCCTAACAAAATGTGGTGCACAAGTAATCCATGAGTAAAATGTGGAACATCTAGAAAATGTGTAGATGCTCATACTTTAAACTGAAATAACTCTCTCTCTCTGTCTCTCTCTGTCTCTCTCTCTCTCTCTCTCTCTCTCATAAGCAGTCTGACAACCACCAGAACTGAAATGAAAAGGTCAAGGCTGCCCAGGTGAAGTGCATCGTATGGCACAGCAATCAGAAAACATATTTCTTGGCTTTAAATACTTTCTTGAATTGTACATCAAGATAATCCTCTATTCATTCCCTTAGCCTTGTACCACAGTTGCTTTTCAGTTTATGTAGGCATAAGGTCCCTTGAACCACAGCACACTTGATAGGGGTTTTGATTCAGAAGCAGAATTGTGCAGTTTGCAAAATGTAGTGTATTATTTATATACTGTAGTTTAAAGATCGTAGAAGATTAAAGAGGTTTTATGCGGTTCTGATCTTCCTCTTGGTTCAGTGACTGATATTAGGGGCTACAAAAGATACCAGACTGGTGTATTTATTCTTGTGTGGTTCAAAGACTGAGCATTAAACATACAAGAAGCAAACTTAATATGATTTCCCATGTCACCGTGCTGCAGTGCATGCCATGTGTACACACCAAGTATTGATCATGGCTGTAAAGTTGTGCCCCGAAATTTTCAGTGTTGTGAACTGTTAAATTTGCCTGTGTATTTCCATTGGAAATCAATGCTCTCTGGGCCTTGATGGACTCAGGGCCGATTCTTGTGTGTTGTGCAGGTTTAGCTGATGTGTATTGAAGATGACTGCCACTGTAACTCTATCTATCTCTCTCTCCCTCTCTCTCTCCCTCCCTCCCTCTCTGTACTGAAGGTGACTCTTGCTCTTGTTAGGGAAAGAGGTAGTTAGCAGGTATTGATTAAGCTTGGTTGTAAATTTTGTAATTGAAGCCACCATAGTTTTCTATTTGCTGCTTTTGTGAAAGAAGGATTTGTTGAAATATTAGTTGATGGTATTTTAAGCTATAATTAATAGTAAACCATTGGTTGATGTTGGTAAATATGGCAAAATGATGATGACCTATGATATTTTTTGATCTTTGCTGTGCTTAGGTGTTCATGTTGCATTGAAATTCTTATTATTGGTGATATTATAGACTTGCACACTTTTATGCTTTTATGCGTTTTTTAATTAATTAAAAAAACAAGTGTGCAACTCATGATGCAATTATCAGTATAATCATATCTCTTCACCAAGTAATTACAGAACCACACTTATTCATTTTAGACCTTTTTGTGTAGTCTTGCAATTTTGTAATATTCTGTTGCATAACAGATCGCCATGTAACAAGGGTTTCTACGCATCCTGAGAAATCTGGAAAACCTGGGAGTTTTTTTCCGGTAATAGGAACTCCTAGAAAATATTGCTTAACATGTCTTGTAAATATTTGTGAGATCCTGAAAACATTAGGCAATTGATTGACTAAGATTGTGTACGTTGGTACGCTGGTGCACCATGTCTAACAGTGTTAATTAGTTATTTATGAATCCATCTATAACATTTATTATACTTAATATTATATTTAATCTATCTGCATATCATTTGCTATCTATTTGATTACATGTTTAAGATGAGGATGTGCACACCTTTAATGTGGTAATGTGTTCAGAACTTTTTGTCTAACTTTATCTTTTTACCAAAATAACAATAGACTGTCATGTCTCCGAGGGTAGTTCTGAAATCAATGAGCCTCACATAAAAAAGGATTGCCTTTTACAGAAAAGATGTGTTGAATAGTACATTCAGTTACCATGTGTGTAAAACCAGTTTATGCTGAGAGGCTTTTAATACACTCATGAACTTTGTATGTTTGTATGTTGTCATGTATGAAAGTCCTGGAAAATGTTGTCTGTAATTAATTTATTTTCAGTGAAATCTGGATTCTTTAAAAATCAAGAAGATTATACTATAGGCTGCATATTGTTTGTTTATTAAAGATTTTGTAACCACAAAAGAAGAAAAGACTGTGATTCTGACCAGAGCACTATTTTGTTCTAGTTGATCATAACATATGTCTAATAAGGGTTCTTTTTGGCCTCCATGTCAAATGGAACACAGTAGCCATTGTTTGAGGGGATGACTGCCCTCTCAGCTAAAATTACTTTTTTATCAAAAATCATTATACAAAATGACAGAAGGTATGCAGGGATGTGCTAAGGTCAACATAACACTAAAGAAGCAGCTCTCTTGATCATATTCAGCTTGCTTCTTTATCTTTAGTAATTTTGTCTAAGATAGCTATCAAAGGCAAGCAGATTGTTTTACACTGGCCTATCATTCTAGATGAAATCATTTAGAGACACTGGTATCTTTAAACTATACAAACCATAACAAGACCTATATGTGCAGTCACATTTTCACGTTACTCAAACTGACCAGAAAGACTGAAGGATAATATTTCTCTAAACATTTTAAGAAATAAATATTGGGAAAAGGTGGCAGTGGAGCAATCATAAGGTGCAGTAAGATTGATGGAATTTTGCCAAGGTGTTTTTTTTTCTTCAGTAAGGAAAGCAATCGATATGCTGCAAGGTGGTGCACAGCCTAGGAGTGCAATGTAAATACAGTCAAGTCCCAATGGGTCAATATGCCATGATGAGATTCCTCCCTACCCTGTCTCCTCCAGCACACACATACACACACACGCAGGCAGGCATCATCATCTCTTAGGCAATCTTGGGTGCCACTTGACATTTTTAGTGGTGAAAAGGCCAGTCTAGTTTCAGTGCTGGATTAGCGTGACATTCAGGCAGGAGGTGTTTCTGAGGACAAACTGCCGGAATAGACACGTCATCAGTGTCATAATGCCTGTCCTTGTAGTCATTATAATTATAGCGTAGTTTCTAAGAACATCATGTTTGTTTTATTCCCAAATAATAATCTAAATGCTTTTATTTCTGCTGTATTTTGATAATTACAATTATAAAGTCAAATACTTTCACTTTAGTAAGCTTTAGTTTAGCTTATGGGAAGATACATTAACATCTGAGTTTAATATGTATCCTTTCTTCAGTGACAAATTATGTTTTTTCTGTTGTAGAGAGAAAAACAGATGCTGAGGTTCCTGTGGAAATGACCTGGTGAGTGTTATCAGTGCCAGACAGGTTTTGCAACCCTAGAGAGGCATCTGATGTAGAAAAGCAGGCCATTAGACCAATATAACACTAAAACCAGCTGTTATTAACCTTTTCAGGGGTTGTAAGTACAGTGGAACCAGTGAAGCAATTAGACTAGGGCTTCATAGTGGGGTTGCATCTCTGGATTCACCAAAAAATCCCACTGGCCAAACTTCTGCTATCCACAATAATGGGATTCTGAACATATCTAAATGACATTTTTACTAACCGAGATAGTGTTTATAGCTTCTTTAGAAGGTAATTACACCAGATATTGGTGGTTAAGGCAACATGTGGATGATCTATATCTTAAGTGGCTCACTTTCTCCTTTCCATCTCTCCATCTCATGGAGGTTACAAGGACCCCTGTCATGTATTCCCAAACACTGTCTGTAACCATATGCCTCAGGCTGTGCTTGCTATGCTGGGCTAAAATAGGCATATAGTCTATATGTGAGCGTTTACGCATGACATTCTGGACATTTGAGATGTATTAAACCTTTACCTAATGCCCACAAGGCTGCATGCAGTTAAAGCATTGGTTAGCTGTGAAAAGGTAAGCTGCAATTCAGCTTTAGCTTCTTTTTTAATGAAGATATAGGCTCAGTCTCTACTTCATTCAAACATCTATCCTTGAATGAGATTCCACGTTCCCATTTCAGACATAGTCCTAAAGCAGGCAAAACTTAACACATGCTTAAAGTCATTTTTCTTAAATAAATTGACTATTGATGACTATTGGCAGCAAACCACTGCAAAATGCACCAAATCAGTGCACATCCTTGTGCTGCAGTCAAATAAGGTTGTAGTCTATGCAAGTGAAACTTAATTTATGATAGCCTAATTAAATGACGTGTTTCTACTTCATTAACCCCACACAATTCAAGGAGAAGAGGCCTAAGTCTTCATTTTTTGCATCAACTTTTCCTCCATCTGTGTTGGCAGTGATCACAATATATTCTGAGCTGCTAATGAACCCACTCTGCTGAATCTAGGCCACTATCTGCTCAGTTCCTCTCAAATGTCTCATACGTTCCCTTTCTTTTCCTGCTTTACTTTGTTGAACTTAGCTTCTGGTGCATGGATGATGCAACAATAGACCAAAAGAGAGAGTGAATGTGATAATTATAGTTGTGCTCACTATGAACCTGTGCTGCTTGTGACCCTTACAACAGGAATGCTATTTTTGGTTTATTTATTTATTCGTCTAATTATTCTAATTATATCAAAACCCAGCACACAGGTTTTGTCTGTGTATACAACCAACAGGTCACCATCTCTAACTGCTGCCATAAAAAAAATTATCCACATGTACAGCACAAAGATTCCTGTTAATATTTAGTCTAGCCTAAACTGAACAGACACAGTTATTCACAAATCCAGTCCATGTCTGCTGGAAACTGCAGCTTAACAGGTGAAGGCAAAAGCTTTTGGCAGCATTTTTGTTAGACCTCTAGCAGACAATGCTTTATGTGAATAATTTAAGCCGAGTGGATTTAAGTTACCCTGCTGTTGTGTTGAAAGAGCTTTGAAATGTCTGGCTCCAACTGCTACGTTTGGTTAAATAATAATAATAATAATCATCATCATCATCTGTATTGCTTACAACATGCTTAATATTCTTTTAATATTCTCCTAGGCTTGCTGACCATGAATCATGAACATGAAGTTTAGGGTAATTACCACTAGGTTGTGTCACATTTCACATTTGTACAGGAATATTTGCCCCTAATTTAGATTTATTCCATTTATTTTTTAATTCTCACGTATGATCTATAATGTACTGGTTTATACTATACCTTGAATTGACTGTAAATTTGTATATTGCATGTTTTAGCAAATCTTTCTTTGAGCCGTCACTTAATCATTTATTAATTCACCTGTTCATATATTAAGACTTATTTGTATATACCCCTTGCATTGATTCCTAATTTGTTTGTGCATTTATTTATTTCATTTCTTGTTTCTCCCCAGTACTTAATGACGGTCAAGGTTAGGTCACGTTTTTGCATGCTGTTCCTTACAAAGAAAATGTGTTTGTCACTCCTATGATCCTAAAGCCTCTCTTAAATATTTATAGCACATCTGCTTTGCTATTCTATAAGCCCTCTTCAGGCTTTGAGGAACAGGTTCATAGCTGATGGATGCGATTAAAGTGTACCTGTCAGTCCATTACCTTTATTTCCTAAAACAGTGGATTATTGCAAGGTAATTCAATAATCATTATTGTAATGGTAAAATTGCGTGGACAGTGGTTGCGATTATTTCTTATAATTTTTCACTTTTCACACACAGCACAAACCACTTTGAACTGATTTTTGCTGCCCATTTTTAGGTGTTTGCTTGTATACACATTTCTATATTCACTGTGCTTTAGCATGATCACAGACAGCCTTATTTAGAAATCTGCTGGAAAACCCGTCTTGCCATGCAGCCGTCAAAACATCTTATTAACACTGTGTTTATAAGTGATGTTCTTCTCCCCTGGTAAACTGAGCCTAATTATTGTGAATTATTGGTAGAGAAAGCAGCTCAGCAGACAACACGCCACACCAGCGCACAAAACCTACACACTAAGTCTCTCCAGAGGCAGTGTTGAGGAAGAAATGTGCGAGATTTCCAGATACGGAGCATCTGCTGCCAGGGATAATCACTGTGAGGAATTGACAAATGTGCGCAAGATTTATTTATCATTTTCTAATTCAGGTGCCAGTTAGTGAAGCTGCTGGAATAGTGGAGATGCAGCTCGGCTAGTTCTCATGCAGCCTCAGCCCCTCGTCCAGGCAGCGTATCGACTGAACCGACAGGAAAAGAGAGAAAGGGAGAGAAAGGGAGGGCGATAGCTGCTGAAAAATTCATGCCTCTGCCAGCTCTGTCTATTCGCCGCTCAGCAGGGGCCCGCCTTTGATACTTCACACTCGCAGAAAAAAAATGCAAATGATTTTTTCACTGCATAACATGGAGGGAATATATCCCCAGCAAGTGACTCCTGCCAAAACAACATGAAATATAGCCACCACTCTCTGGAACTCTTGTTATTTATTTATTTGGGCTTTTTTTTGTTTTGGGTTTTTTTGGGTGGGGGTGGGGGGGTGTAAGGGGGTGCAGTTGTCCACTATATTTTCTGGATTTATTTTGAACACTGGTTTATATTATCTTTATTATTTTTCATTGAATGCACCATAGTTTAGACCTTCTTGCTAGATCCCAAGGTTATTGGCGAACTTGCCATGCATTGTAAAATAACACCAGTACTGGGGTAACTATAGTATTGGGGTACTTTCTACTTTTTTCTACACCTATTAAACACAGAACTGCTATGTACGTGTTCATAATTCACATAAGCAAAGCTGATTGGGGAAGGGCGATAAGTAATATATGAGAAGGGAGAAGTGTGATGTTGTTGTGGGCAGCTGGAGGGGAAATATTAGCTTTGACAGGTAGCACAGCAGGGGGGCCGCCACACTAAGACTGGGATCTATTCTCTCAGCTGGGCTCAGTTTCAGGAATGCTGATTAGATATGCTCTGACATATCGGCTGTGTCAGGGAGTAATCCACTAACGCGGTCACAAACCCAACCTTCAATTCTGCTTCTCAACCACCTTCCACTACAACCGCCGCCATCTTTGTCTGTTCATTCGGGCTTCATTTGTTAGACTTTTTTTTAATGCCTTGTCGTTGCTTCGTTTCTAACATTGGTGATAGGTGCACGTATACCTCTAAATAATTGGTTGTGTGCTTGTGTTGGAGGGCTGCTTTAAGCTGTGGGGGAGGAATGAGGCATGCTGGGATATGGGGTGGGGTGCAGTGGTGTCTTGGTAAGGTTGGTGGGGAGGTGTGTATGTGTGTGTGTGCGTGAGAGAGAGAGAAAAAGAGTGTGTGTGTGAAGAGTGAGCAAGAGTGTGTAATAATGTCTTCGCCTTTCTGGGCGCCCACATCAGCCAATTATGAGGCGACATCTGGGTTAGCTGACAACTCACTGTGGATGAGGGCGAAGAGTGAGAGTGTGTGTGTCTGTGTGTGTTGTGTTCTGGCAGCAGGGAGGCGTTTAGGAGAACAGATTTGGGCTCTGAATTCACAGCAGGGCAGGGGCTGGGCGGAGGGCGGCGTCAACACACACATGAACACGCACACACACGCATGCAGCACACTGCCTCCACACACATTATACAGAACAATACTTACACACAGACAAACACAAAACAGTTGCTGGCACACATCATTAAAAAATACAGGAACACGTGCACTGTCTTTATTTTCTTACTCGTTATTTTTACTCATCATTACCAATGTAGGACAAAAAGATAAACACACTACATATTAAAATTGACTCAAATTCATGATTAGATTATACAATAGGAAAGAGCGGGGCATGAACTAACAAGAGGTAAAATAATATACTGATTTTATGTAGTTAAGCAGTTCCAAGTAGAACATGCTCTTGGTCATTATCTGATTCTCAAAACAACCTCAGCTGCGTTTCACAGTAACTAGACAGGTTTATTTATGATTCACCCTGAAGACCTTTTAATACCACAGCAATAACTTTTTTGATTACTGAGTTGTGTGTTCAAGTCACAGAATTCACCCTTGTATTATTGAATCCATCCTCTTGGTCACTCTTAACACAGTACCATACTGAAGCACACACACAAAGAGAGCTTGCCAGGCTAAAGCACAGCCTCCACACGGCAGGGTTAGATTTAACATGGTGTTACAACTAAATAAAATGAATAAATTAATGAGCTTAATTAATGTTATTTATTTACAGATTCACCATAAGCATGCTACAGATTTATGTAAAATGCATTTCATTGAGCTGACATTTGCTGTTGTACTTTGTGGTTGGAAATTATTTTGTCACTAATCATATTTATTTGGAATCAGATATTTCTAGATACTTTCAGTGGAAAGGAGAGTATTAAAAGACATTTTAATGACTGTTAGAACAATTAAACCCACCTATTGGGTAAGTTCCTATGTTTCACGAAACATTACGTACTGTAGAATTGTTCATAACTGGCTTAAAGTGAATAATCTTGCTCAAATACTTAAATTAATTTAATAAACGTTGAGCCCCACTTTCTGTACATATTGGCTCAGCATTGAAATGTCCAGTTGTTTAGAATGACCAGTTTCTAGATTAGCCATTATGTTTAAGGGGACATTCATTCATTCAACACTTATTTACCTACCTTCATTCAACATTTACATTACAGATGTTTACAAATGTGATTTTGTTTCTGAATTGAAAATTATATATACAAATATATTCCTATTACCTTGATTCTAGAAAAAAACTTAACTAATTACTATATAACATTTATTTATATTATGTGCAGGATGTCATTCATTGGAAGGCATTTTAGGCAACCAGAAGTGGTTCTGTTTAATGGTTCACATCAAAGAACCCAGAAGCACCTTTGCTTTAAAAAGCAGATTATTGTAATGAAATTATGTTTTTTTCTAGAGACCTAATTATTTAAATAGTTCTTGTTTGAAAGTCTTTGGAAAACGGCATTTAGTCTGTTTTCTTTGTCTAGAAAAGTGGCCCAAAATGCCTACCTGAGCTTGATTTATAGCTCCTGTGCTAATAAAAGCTTCATTAACATTCATAACCCAAATCATTCAAACCGTTTAACAGCTTTGAAAGCTTGCGTTAGTACATAACGTTAGAAACTGCCACATAAAAAAGCCCACCCATTTTATTGCAGGAACATGAATGCTTGTTTAAACCTTGAATCAAGCGGTTGCATATGATGAGACCTATAGTGAATGGCAGTAGTGTTTGTTGTGCAGAGGACTTTGTTTCTATTAGGCCTATGATGTTACTCAGTATGGTGGTCCTTTGGTAGTTTGATTGGCTCTTGGTATCAGTGGGGTATGTGGGAGATGAATGGTGTGGACTCCCTGAGGCACTGTGGCTCATACTGAGGTTTGAGACATACATTAGCACTGTGAAATGGCCTCCCATAGTGGGCCTTCACACTCACACAGGAACATCACGCACGCTTCAGAGTGCACACAAACACAGATACTACACACTACACACACTGTACGCACACTGTACTGTGTATGACTCATTCAGTTAGATGCACCTTCTGGAGAAGCTTGAACTGCTTACATTACTCTCTCTCTATCATGTTTCATATCAAAACCTTGCAACATTTGTAACACTAAGGACATATTAGATTATATATATTATATATATTATGAAATGTTTCTGCTTCTGTTCTGTTATTTTCCTTTCTGTCCTGTAGACCATCTCCTAGACCAAGGGAATGATACACACAGTATCTGAGCAACACTGCTTTCCACTGTCCGACTACAGGCGACCAAGATTTTCTCTCAGAGTCATCTTCTTCTTCTGTTTAATAGATTGTCCAGTAACCCTTGACTGGATACACATTCTGTTTTTATTGGATTTCCGCCCATGTTTTGCTCTGTGTGTCCTCTCTGTGGTCAGTTTGTGGTGGGAATAGATTTCCCTGCTCTTTGCTCTCTACCTAAATACTGGCATTGATTGACTTCTCCTGTAGTTCGAGTTAATACAGACTGGCTGAGCCACCAGTTCCCAATTCTGCTCTTTCCCCCATTGTCCTCTGCTCTTCTGCTGAAGCTGATTGAAATGTTTGCATGTGTGTTTCTCTCATACGAAGGTGAGAGGATTTGCCTGTGTCTCCAAGTGGTTTGGAATATCCAGCTCGGTCCTAGACACTGAAATAATTAATCCCCTCGGTGTTGGCTCTTCTTTCACCCTTTCAGTGATTCTTATAGCGGGCTTACCAGCCCGCCAGAGCCTGGGAGAAGAGTGGAGGAAATAAAAGGCAGTGAGAGATTCATCAGAGATGAGGACGTCTTCATGTGGACTCTCTCCCTCCGCCCCCCCTCCCCTTCAAATCCAACCCCACGTGCTCTGGAGACCATGAAAGACCCCTCATCCCTCATTCATGATAAAGAAAAGATAATTTAGCTAGTTTCATTTCCTTTTTCAATTATGCTCCCAGGACTTTGTTGTGCTCCGAGTAACATTTTCATGGCTGAAAAGTGCAAAAGGAGCATTCCGATATCTAGCTGAAGCTTGGGTTGAGAACAAGCAGTTACTGGAACAGTTTTTATGTTTAAAGAATCACTATTCAAACAACAAGGCTTAGAGCACATTAGAGCACAACACTACTATTATTAAACCCCTATGTTGCAGACTTAGGGTCTTAGGGTTTAAAGAGTTTAACTACACTACAGTGTTCAAAATAAACGGAAAAGCCTTGCATTGGTATATATGATGTATACATTAAGTAAATAAGCTTTAAAATGCTTCTTCACACTCATCTCATTTACTGTTCTTTTTAAAGAACCACATATTGAGGGTCTTTAGGGGACAATATGATGAGAATTACAGGCTAGATAATTATTACACTTAATTAAATTGTTAACAACTATTTAGATACTTTTAAACTCCCTTAAAATGTTAATAAATATATACATATAATATTTTTGTTGGGATTTGTATTAATTATCTACTATTGACAAATACTTTTTTACATTTTCTATATCCTATTACTTGTGCTGTATATATTTTACTTCTATATTACACACAATATTCAACTCTTGTTAAAGTGGTAATTCTCTGTGAATGGAAAAATCAGGTTGGGTGTTAGAGAATATGGGAAATTCCAACCAGGTGTGTCTCTGCTGGGCTTAAGATCATTCAGGTAGAATAGAGCTTTTAAGTACAGAGGATCTATGGAGGCCAGTCCATGATTACAGAGAAAAGGGGGCATGGTTTTCACAGCAGGGCTGCGTATTGACCACAGTAAATACGGGGAATATAAAGTAATCCTACTGGTTTAGACTGCAGGCTCCTGAAACTCATGCAAATCCATTGACCGTCTTCTCGATAATCTCAGTTTTAATCTGAGCTTTAGCTGCATTGTTTATTAGCGTACTTCCCTTGAGCATCGTCTCTAATATCTCTATTTTGCAGGATGAGAAAGGCAGTACTGTAGAGTTTCAGATATGAGAATTTTACAGCTTACCATACTGCTGATTTATGAAGTGTGTTCACTCATTAACTAATAATACTACTGTATGTGCAGTGAGCAAATTATGTTTTATATAAATGTGTTGAAATGTTATGACAAATGATATTAAATGTATATAATGTATAATATGTAACTAATAATATATGTAAAAATGATTATTACTTAAAATATGAGCTTCTTTTTAGTGCGTCATAATGCAAGCAAGGTCAGACAATGATCTCCACAATTACTCTGTAAATTTCACTTTGCCATAAGCGACAATTAAACTCCAGAAAGGAAGCAGTCTATGACTTTGACCATTTGACCTTATGACTGGTTAAGTGGGGCTACTCCTGTGCCCCCTCATTTTATAACCAACGGAATCTTCTGAAGAGTCGACCAAATGTTTATAAATGAATTCCCTGGTTGGATTTGCATAGGACTGTTGAAGCCAGTAGCACAGTTAGGATAACTGTATTAGCAAGTGTTCTGCACTTGCTGAAAGGAGTTGATTTTCCACAGGTTAAGGAAGTGGTAATATTAATTGTGTGCATGATATTATTTGGATATTGTGGAGAGTGTAAATTGCTGTGTCCCTACGCTGGTGTCACAGCATGTGTCCTTACCAGATGACTTAATTACATTCTCTGCAAACGATGCATTCATTAGAAGCCTTTACAAATGAGTACATGGCAAACCACTGTGAACTGCTTTTAATAAGCAGTGGGCACCAGGACCAGCGGGGCCCATGAAGGGCAGTGTGATACGAACATCTTATTATGGAGCGCTCACATTTTTCCATCTGTTATATTTGGCAACAACAGTCAGAATCAGAATGAGGTGAGGCTGAAGTTTAGAGAAATATAAAGGTAGAGGGCAGATACTGTACAGAAAGCAGTGTTACAGGGCTGTCTAAGATTCATGTTCTATGAGATTAAGGTTAATTATTGCATGTTTTCATTTATTGATAATAGTATATGTTGTTATTATTATTATTATTATTATTTTTATTCCTAATTTCACTAGTTCACAGTTTACTATAAATATATAATAACTAACTGGTCTTTAAAAAAATTCAATAGCTAGCTCAGACCAACCCTATCAGCCTCTGTGTGCATTATAGTGTAAACAGCTGTGTAGAGCTAGTCATCTGAAAAAGTACATTTATGGCATTTTTCTGGTTTGTTTACCCATAAATAAATAATGTGAGCCACAAAGCAGAACAAAGCGTTTGAAGGATAAAATGGGGAAGGTAGTGCATTGCTGGCAAGTCAGCTCACAGGTAAATGTTGCCCAAAGGGGAAAAAGGGTGAAGACACTAACAGGTGATGTTATTAAGACTGGGCAGTGTTAAAATAGCTTATATTCTACTGAAGGGATTAAATGTTTAGTGCTGTGCAGACAGAAATACAGAGCTTTAAATACACCTGTGTCTAAATATGTATGAAAGAAGTGCACAGGAACACTGTTTAGATTTGAGTGAAAAAAACAAGAACATCTGTTCTTCTTGTCTGTTCTTTACATTCTGGCTGTTTGTTAATATAAAATCACTATTTAATAAAAGCATTTAATCATTAGGTCAGCGATGTGCAAATTACAGCATTTCAATATGACATTATGTATTATTGATTTTAATGTCTTACTGCTTATTGTATTGATTTTATATCTCACTGTTCACTATTATTGTCTGTTAGTTATTATATTCTGTCCGATCCTACGGTAAGGGATGGGATTTACACGTCCGTATTTTCTCTGAATTCTGTCTCACAGTGGTGTCTGCATCATTTCCTTGATTAGGTTTGATTTCTTTTGTCAATCAAGCCAAATCAAAATGTGTCTGCTCTGCTCATGCTTGCTGCTGAGAGCGAGTCACTGCACAATCAAGATTATTTCATTTCTTATTACTGTTATGGTATGTTTTTAAACAACTGGTTTAATTCAATACATACATGCTTTATTATAAAGATATTTGTTATTATAATATAACTAATATTATTTTGTCCATGTACTTGTCTACTGTGATGTTGTCAGTTTCATGGCTACACCAGACCAACTGTGAGAGTTTGTGGACAGATCAGATGGATGTGCTGCCCCCTTGTGGTACAATCGTTTCATTACAAGTGACAGAATGACCAGTTCGGTGTAATACAGAAGCCTAGGAGAAAAAAAAGCCTCTATTTTGCAGGTTTATTCTGATTAATAGCTGATTAGATCAGTGGCAGATTTGTCTGGATTAAACAGTAGTTTAACGACGAAGGAAACACGCTCATTACACGCTCTCGCTATCAGATGGCACTACTCTACTCTCTAACTACCACAGAACTCAAGCCCCTCATTACGAGGGAGGTGCAACGTTTGTGGTGGTCTTCCACCGTCTTGACTGTCTCTCTCATAATACTTTAGCCTGCATGTCCAGATGTATCCAGACACCCATTCTAATGAACCTAATGCCACCGTACCAGACTTTAGCTAGAGGGGTACAAACGCCCCGTTCTTTGTTGTGACTGAGCTCCATTCAGTACCTCTGGATGAGCTGGAGTGGCGTTTCATTCATCACTACATGATCTCCCAAATGCTCTTGTGGCTGAATGCAGTCAAATCCTTACAGCAATGCTGCCCCAGCTCTGTTACTGCAGCAAGGGAGGACACGCTCCCTAGTAGTCCTGGGATTCAGAAGACAGGTGTCCACGACTTTACAGAGAGACAGTGGAGTTTAGGGTGGCGACAGGGGGCGCTGCTCCGTCCGCCTGTAAAAAAGTCAACTTCTCCTCCTAGCCCTTACTTCTGACTGTGACAGGAATAGTGTGTATCGGTCAGGATGGAGGAAGACCCGGAGTCCAGCACAGCGGGCAGAGTGAACAGCCAGGGAGCGGGTGAAAGGCCCAGCTTGGAGAATGGAGGCCTGTCTAACTCCACTCTGGCATATGACAAGAATTTCGTTTGCTCTCCGCCAGGCGTGCTGATGTTTGCAGAAACAGTAAGTCACCTATATTTTATTATCTGTGTTGATAAAAAAATATATATATATAGCTACAGCTACAGCTGTATTAGCTTAATGAGTAATCAGGCTGAGTAAGTGGAGCTCTTACCTGAATGATCTGGGCTACTAAAGCTGTCACGTGATACAGGCTTGGCATTGCCCTTATGTCTGTGGAATAACTGTGGTGATACTGTACAGTAATGGCTACATGAGCTCCTATGATGTACAGTGCTGTGCAGAGGTTTTGGGGATCAGGGTAGTAAAATGGACAGTTATTAGAATAAATGCAAGCGAATTAATAACACAGTGTGATTTGATGTGTACATGTGTTACGCTGAGCCATTTACAGACCTCCCCTCAAGGAAGTCCAGTATATATAGTTACCATCCAGGTTTACCTAATTGATTCTTCATTAAAGTACATCAGGTGAGCTGCTGGTGGAACTGAATAAATCCATACAGTGTCTGGAGATCACAGAGACTGTGACAGGGACCTCTATACATATACTTTCTTCTTACACCTTATAAATACATTGCTGCATGTGCCACAGGGACCTCTATTTGCTATGTATACAAACACTTTATACTCTCAACATTCTTACAGATTAGTATAAGACTGTTTCTATGCTAAGTGTTATTTAATGTTTGATGTTTGATGGTTATTGTTGCACCATGTGTCTGAGAGTACTGTAATTTTAATCCTGTGTATGTCCTGTACATAGTGCAGTTATCACAATAAAGCTGGCTTTGACTTCAGGTGCTCTTTTAACTGCATTCTTCTAATCAACATACGAGTAACTCCTCAGAACAACACACTTTCACTACTGTCTTTTTGTTCATTTTTCTTTGCTCTTAATTAGTTTTAGTGCTTTCTGTTACTATCAAGATAAATAGTTTCAACCAATTTCCATGACCTGAGATGGATGCACAGTACTGTACATTTAATGTAGCATAAATAAACTAATACACGTGATTAGAAGTAAAATAGCTAAAGTTACATGCTTTTTACGTACTGCCCTACAGCCCTCATAACCATACCCCCATTTTCTAGTCAAATCTGAAACTGAATCCTTGTTCATATTGTGTTATATAATGTTGTTTACATGCTATGCTGAAAAAAGTGGAATTTACTCTAGGTGTTCATGTTGCCAGTGAGCTTTTAACAACCAAGCTACTTAGGAGTGGCTAACAGATTTAATCAGTCCTTTATCAGGAACTCGAAACTTGGATTTAATGAAAAAAAGGAGGGGCAGCTAGATTCCTCAGAGCAAAGGAAGTGGACATACCAAAGCTTGGCAAACAGACTCTTCCTCTCTTTCTTATTGTTCGCTTTCCTTCCACAATCCATTCTGAATCCCATCCAAGCATTCACTGTGTGTTTAATCTCCAGCTAGTCATATCTGCTGACTCCAAAACAACTTTTCCTGCGATACCAAGCTTTCAGCAAGAAATTCTTTGTTTCTTATAACAGGATGGAAGGTTGGGTGTGTGTTCAGGGGGAATACAGGAACCTATTACTCGGAGCATAGAAACTAGGACAGTTTATAGCTATCAAATCCAGATTTTGTGCACTGATGCCCTTTTTCCTATCATGCTATTAATTCCTCCAAAAACACTGGCATGTGTTGATCTCTGCATCAGGAAATGTGTTGTGGTATATTTAAGTCCAGTTTATTAGTCATGTAATTAAGGGTGGATGTTATGGGAAAAAAACGTATAATGAGACTTGATATTTAAAATTACAATATTTAATTACTGATTTTTATTCACCACGTCACATACTGCTCTTTGCTAAACTCAGTAAACTAATTATGCTTTCTTTTTAATGAAACATGCAAACCAGCCTGTTATTTAGTGCAAATGATATTTATAAATCATCAAGCAGTGATAAAATGTTGTTGTATCTCCCACTTGTACATGGATTATGTCTACTTCTACTTACGAAACTACATATATTGCCTATGGAAATTCATCACCTGAGGATTTATTTTAAAAGAAACTTTTAAACTAAGATGACATCCAATCTGGGGTTGGAGAAATCAGCCCATTAAGTTTACAACTCAGCTCAGCAGATGATATTCTTCTCATAAAATAATCTATACTATTGTCCATTGAATTTTAATGTAATTTAAATGTATAGTGGATATAAGTTACATTGATATACTGAAAGGGCTTTACTGTGTCATCAGGTGTGTGGACTGTTGGTGTGGACTCTTCTGGGTGGGACTGAGTATTTGCATGTGCCTGCACTGGGCTGGGTGATGTTTGTGTCAGTGGTCTGCTGGGTGCCGACCGTCTGCCTCTTTATCCTGTATCTGACCACAGCTTACACTAAGATACCACAGGTTCCCTGGACAGTGCTTGTGAGTAGATTAAACCCTTTTGGTTTGCATGCTTAACATTAAGCCACTTAACAGGATGCAACGATGGACAAAGAGCATAGAGCAAAATTTAAAGGGTGAGGGTACAAAACCCCCTTGTTTGGACCCTGTTCATTAACACAACACAACCAGACATTTACTGTGATTTGTTGATCTGATGCAGTTACCATGACCTGTGTCTGAAAGATTACTGGATGGGGAGTGACACAGTGATGCATTGGTTTTTGAATCATGTCCAGCAGCTAAATTGAATATAATAAGTTCCAGAGAGCTTTTTCTGATTGGTCTCCACAATGACTTGAATATCATTCCAAACGTTTACTCATAGTCAGAACTGGATTTTATTGTTCTTTATTAAAACCAATTGTCCCTTGTGACTAAAGATGCTAAGTGACTAAGAATTCTTTAAAAGCTGACATACTGTACCTCGAACTGACTTCTAAACATTTAACCAAAAACCTATTTGCAGGGACTGTGCTTCAATAGCAGTGCTGCAGTCCTTTACATGACAGCTGCAGTGATCAATGCTGCTTCTCTGACTCAAGCCATGAGGGGGCGCTACTACTACATTAGCTGGATGGCTTCTACGGTAAGAGGATATTTGCTCCATTTCAGCAACTTCAACAATTTTTTATTAAAAGCAGCTTTTTTGGCCTTCTCTCTATTTTTTCTCCTAATCCTTGCACATATGCAGTGTAAGTAGTGTCTGAGTGTGTTTCTGTGTGTGTTCGGGGTATTGGAAAACATAAAAGAGATATATTCATACAGTCATATCAGAATAATATGGCCTGACCTATTATGGAATGAAGCCCATTTTATCAGCTCTTACCATATAGGAGCAATCTGTAGTTCTGCACTTACAGACTGTAGTCCTGTAATCTGTTTCTCTGTATACTTTGTACCCTCCTTTCACCCTGTTCCTCAGTGCCGTGCCTGTGTCACTGCAGTGCTGAAAATGACCCACCACTCAAATAACATCTGCTTTGTGGTGGTCTTATGAGATCCTGATCACACACACACACACACATATATATATATATATATATATATATATATATATATATATATATATATATTAGGTATAGGAGAATGAGAATGCTAAATACTAGTAGTGTTTGCCTGTTCCTCACACAGTCTGAATATGGGAAACACTCATTTCAAATGATCCTTTTCTTGTTTTCAGGTATTTGCCTTCTTGGTTGTGCTTTGTTATGCAGCAAATGCTTATGTGAGCTACAGATCCTGGAGATCAAAAGGTGAAGAGTCCTGAACAAAAGGGTTCTTTTAAACTTGTTCTTTTTAGCAACTGGCTTTGTGAGCTAAATCTACTTAAATCGCTACTTTGTAATGGTTTAAGATGTATGTAAATTGTTTAAATTGTAGTAGAAGATGTCCATTTCAACTGTGGTTCTACTTTGAATATGTTTTTGTTCAGTATAGTTTGTATCAGTACACTGTAAATATGGTATATTTGTGTATGTTGGAAGTGAAGTGTATACATCAGCACACCAATCTGCTTATTAAATAACCAAAGAGAGACCAATTGCATGTATATTGGCTGTGTGATTAAACTACTGTACTACTGAAAACTTTCAATACCCAATGCTGTCAGCTGGTGGTGTTATAGATTATGATGCACTTTACCATACAACAAAACCCTGGATGTTTAAACAAAGATAGTTTATGTAAATGCTACATATGCAACCAACAGCATTAAATACAGAATGAAATCACAGTATGCCTGGGCTGCTGTACAAAGTGTGTTAATGATCAGTACAAACACAGTGAACTCAACATTTGCAGCAATCAGAGCACTACTTGGAAAATGAATAGAAATCAGAATAAATCATTCTTGTATTGCCTGTGTTTAAAAATCATTAAGAAGTGTTAAGTGTTGTTTCTTCAGAGGTCCTTCTGTTGTGAGCTGTAGTTTACCATTCCATTTAATGTGCCTCCAATCTCTTTACAAAAAAAAACTGTATCCTTTATTTTCCTGTCTTGTGTTTTGATGTAGGTTTAATGACTCACTAATTTGCATACAACAAATCACAACACCATTTGAAAATAAAGCAGATTAAATAAGCAGCAGTGAGATCACAGTGAGCAGTAGGAGTGAAAATCACACTGCTGGCAGTTCTTCCCAGCCTTAAAGAAAATAGTTGCTTCTAAATAGTACATGCTGTTCATGGCCTGAATCCTCAATAGCTTAATAAATAAAAGGCTGCCTCAACAGGAACTTTATGACACAAACATGAGTATTGAATATATTATATATTGAATATAGTCTTGTTAATGACATACAGGGCCTTACACTACTGTGCTGGGCATTGGTTTCATATACAACACTGCTATGAAGTATTATTTAAGTAATGTAGCTTAAGTAAGGCAGACATCCAGTTAAGAAAAACATATCAGTTCTATGATGCTCCCAAACTAAAGTGACCTGAAAAAATAGGCCCATTACTTGGGCATGATGCTGTGTAAGTGCTATATATGTTACAAACGTATACCACACTAGTACAAGGGCCCTTACTGTGATAATGTTATTTAATAATATAACTTAGCAAACATTTCATGTCATCATAAGAGTATTGACAGGAGCTCTTCATAATACTTAGGTATTGCTCTTTAAGGTTATTTAGTGCTCATGTATTGTTATGTAAGTGTCTCAGGTAGCCTTAAACTGATACCAAAAAGGTTATTTTTTCTATAATTCTTCAATAATATACAGACAGGTGGGTGCATGGTTGGTTTGTGTAACAGTGCTCAGTGGCGCTGCCCTGCTTGATTAAGGTTAAAAAAAAAAAAAAGCTGCAGAAACAGGCTGCGGAGGAGCTCATTACACCGCATGTTAACATCATGATGCAATATAGAGAAAATCTAATAAGCTGCTGCTAAACTGTGAGTTGAACATTATAAAATATTGAATTCTTCAGGTCACACATTCAAATGACTGTTCAGACAAATGTAGTATAATAATACTACATAATGAAGCACCAAACAATATTTTGTCACTGTTCCTGAAAAACCTTGTATGTCCATTTTTTAATCTGGCAGTTACTCTTTATATAGTGTCAATATTGATGATGATAATGATGAATTGACCAATAGGAATGCTCCAAAATAATACAATTGTTTTACATTGACTCCAAAGAAAGGGACAATTTGTTTCTCATGTAGCAAGTCATTACATTCTCAAAGCACAGTGAAAGCAATCAATTGGACACTCAGCAGTATCTGCCCACTCGTTCTACTATTTACTTCTGCTACAACAGTCTATAGAACAACACGTAGAAATAATGTCTGTGAAAATGTCAATTGGCTGATTTGTGCGCAGACTGTCTTCAGAAGTCTACAGGTCGGATCATCATGGCTGTGGCTCGCAGAGAGTAGCTGGATCCTTTGAAATAATGCCACTTGATGCCGTTGAATTTGCCAGTGTTTTGCCCATAGGAGTAGTACATGCCATTAAGATTTGATGGGCCGCAAGCATCAAACCACCAGCCTTTATAAAAACACAACAGAACAGACAAAAATGAGGGATGAGTTGCAAAGGGGAGGACAAGCATGCTATGTAGCAGACTGATTACGGTTAACAGCTACGATCTAAAAGCTTACAAGCTTACAAACAAGGTTTACAAAAGAGGAAGAATGGAGAACGTTAGACAGGGGAAAAAGAAAAAAAGCATCATGTAGGGAGGTGGAGATCTGGGGCAGAGCTTAATGGAAAACATTTCTTTCCTAGATTTACTGAACTCCTAACAAGACACTGCCTACTAACTGCACCTCACCTACCCTGGCACTGGACGTCCACCAACATACCACCCACACACATACTGCATTCAAGTGACATGCAGGTCATAGTGCTAGTGTTAATTCTGGAGCACATTAAAATGATGGTTTAGCATAGGACAGGACCCAGGAGTCTAGACGATTTAGAGAGATTGTACAAAGAGGAATGGTTGGGGAGTTGATGCGGTCGTCACTGAATGCAATTAAATCCTCACAGCAATGTTCCAAAATCTAGTACAAAGCCTTCTCTGGATGGTACAGACAGTTACTCCAACAGGATATACTCTTCTTTATTACTCTTAATTTCCAAAGAATTTTTTATCCAATGAATAAGTAGCTGACCGAATACTTTTGTCCATATTGTGTAAAACTGCTGTCAAGCTAAATCTCCATTATATAGTATATCCTATCATTTGTATTAGCTGCACTGTAGATAATAAAAAAACAGTTTAAGTGTGTAAAGCTAGAGTTTCTATTGTTTCAACTTGGCTTTCGTCCCAGATGTTATTAGGGCTCATGTGGTGTCAGAAAGATATTTACAGCAATGCAAATGACCTGACCAGACATTACTTACCCCCGGTAAGCAGGAGGGCACAGTTGCAGATACAGTTGTCATTGTCCATGTCTTTGGTGCTGAAATCTGCTCCGTTTATTACCAAACTGCTCTGTCTGCCAGCGGTTCCACTGTGACCCTTCAGAAACAACCTGCGCGACGCAGAGGTTATACACACGTATAGAAGCCTTCTAGAATTAATTTCACCATTTCTGTGAGGTGCTATGGTAAAGGGGCCAGACTGTTCTGCTCACAGTGTGTTCTATAAATGTATGCAGACCTGAGGCTGAAGTCTTGCCTTTTGCCTCTGGAGTCTTTGATAGCCTTTTGTCAATTAGCACCTGGGCTAAGACTGCTTTATCTCCTCAGAGTACAACAACACATAATACACTTTAATAAGAGGAATGTACAGAATATCTGAACATCCAGATTTGTCTGTGTGTTGTTGGTAGATGCTATTTTTTTTATTACACACTAAAGAAAATAGTATGATTTATTAGTGTGAAACTGGTGGACAAATTTGAATCAAGTAAACTGCATTTTTCAGTGCATTATGTATGAACATAGCCTCCTTACTACTCCATAACCCAGAGAAGTGTGTTGAATACCAGTGTGAGTGGTTTGTACTGTATTTACCTGTAGTTGTGTTTCTCACTGGCTATCTGAAAGCTGTCGAATTGGGAAAAGACCTGCTGCCCTTTCCAGTCTGTTAGCTCAACTCTCAGAGTGTACTGCCGCTGACTTGTCAACTGGAACACAAACTCATTTCCCAACCAGTGCTCTTCAGACAGAGACCCAAAGCCCTGAAACAAAACCCAAACACTTGTTTAATATTATACTTCATTACAAAGCCTACGTTTGTATGCTATTGCTAAATATGTCATTGCTCACTTAGCACAGATACAGTGACTAAGAAACACAACTGATATATTTACATTACCATTATAATTTTCTACTACCGGTCTGAATATCGTCAAACCTTGTATCTCTGTTTTTTACCTTTTGACATCATTTAAGTTTTTTTTTTTCGTGACAGTGATGATATATAAACAAGCAGGTAAATTAACCAATCAGTTTCAATTGTTGTGTGACTCTTATGATTCTTTGAACTCCTGAAACTGTAAGGATCCATCAGCAAGACCACACTGTATTTCCTCACACTAAGCATCACAATTTAGAAAAGGTTAAATATATCAGACTGGATCAGTACTATCTGATAGTAATGTATTCAATAACCATGTAATACATTTAAATATTTTTAACATCATTGTTCTGCCTGTTGCATTTAATAAACATGACATTGAATTTACCATCTTATATTCTTTCCATGTCCTGTGGAAGTCTAGAGCGCCATCTTTTCTGAGCTGGATGACGGTCCAGCCCCCACCTGCTGTCTCCATGTTGCAATAGACCTGAGGGAGGTTCAATTAAAGAATGCTGAGACACATGCCACCATATACATTACATATAAGTAAACATCCCACCATATACATTACAAGGGAAGGCTTAGCTCCCCATCCATAAATCTCTAGTAATGCCCCCGGTCAGAGACATCACACTCTGCACTGGCCGGGTCAGCGCCAGACAGCCACGCTGACCCGGTCAAAGCAGATGAGCCAGAGAGAGAAAGAAGTTTGAATGCTGGAGGAGAGTACAGTAGCACACTGCCCAGCTGTTACCCACAAAGTTCAGCCAAGAGTATTTTCAGCCAGCATTACCTCTTACTAAGCCAGTTAATACCAAACACAGCACTGGAAAACAGCTGAGACTTGCACTAATTTTTACTGCAGATGAATTACTCCATTAACAACAAACATATAATTGCTGTCAGGCCAAAACCTTGTGTCTCCAAAACAGCAACTTTACAGATAATGGAAAAAAACATAACTTTCAATGGAAGTCTACAGTGTGTGCAGAATTATTAGGCAAGTTGTATTTGAGAGGATTCTTTTTATTATTGAACAACAGCTATGTTCTCAATCACCCCAAAAAACTATCCCAAAAAACCCAACCCAAAAGATATCAAAGCTTAATATTTTTGGAAGTTGGAGTGGGGTTTTTTAAGATTTGGCCATATCTCCTTTTAGACCCTTACTGGCCAGCCACGCTGTGGAGTATTTGGATGCATGTGATGGAGCATTGTCCTGCATGAAAATCATGTCTTCCAGAAACTGGCAGTAGGTCTGGAAGTTGAGCTTCACTCCATCCTCAACCTCATCCTTCTAGCAGCTTGAAGCTTGAACTGCACAGGTGGAGCAGGTATTGTAAGTGGAGTGGTGGAGTGGTATGTGTAAGCTTGGCTCTGTCAAATCACATAAAAGCTATATATAGCACATGTGGATGGAATAATGCCTATCCTGATTTTTGCATGCCTGATAAAGGGAAGAGAATTTCATCACACATTATGAGACAGAATTGTTGGAATACTGTTGTCTATATTGATATTGACAGCTGACCTTCTTGTTGTCCTGCAAAGGGATGTGGATGGCATAGATCCCACTCTTGTTAAAACCAGCCTGGAAGAGCTCAGCACAGTCGCGGAACGTTCTCTGCTCATCTGCTTGCTTCATTAAACTTGTGCTTGCTGCATTCACATTAACAGGAGAGAAGAGAGATATGCAAAAATAATAAAGGCCATGATAGATTGCACAACTCACAAGAGATCAGTTCTTTACTTCATTTTATCAGTGACTTATTATAATAGCTGTTTATTTTTTGGGTAATAACCTCTGCATAGCTCAGCAAGGCACTGGTTCTAGTTTTCTGGCACAGCAGGGACCTCTAAATACTTTTCTGGCAGCAAAAGTATTCATCTGTCATCATGTTTGTGATTCGCCCTAAATACCAAAACTGTTCAGAATGAAGCAGACCAGTCTATTGAATTTGGAAAGGGATATGGGAATTTGGAAATGCATTTCCGAAAGCTCTAAATGAAAATAGATTTCCAAGAAACTTGGATACAAGCAAAGTTGTTTCCATCTCACAATGACTCCAATATCAAACAGTCCCAATACATATCTTTTGGCATGTCAAATTCTTGGCCTGTGAAAGTTAGTGCACATATCAGCAGAAGAGGTTCATATGCACCCCTGAAAGAACTGTGAGTCTTTTCAACCTTTTAACAATCCCCTTTTACACTGTAAAAAACTGGTGTATATGTACAGCGGAATGTAGTAATCAACTGTGTTTCATCATTACAGTAGATTTTGTAATATCATGTTCTTGGAGATCAGAGCCAGAGGTCAACCTTCTTGTCAATAAAAGTTGGAGGATTTCTGAGCCTTGAACACACTGTCTGAGATTATTGTAATAATACTGGCGGGGTGGGTTCACATGTATTGAAGGCATCATATGTTTTGTGATGTTTGACTACTGCCAGACTTACAGTCTTAAAGATCAGGACAAGTGTGAATAACATCTGTGTTGTAAGATGCCGTTGCTATACAGTTTAACACTGTTAAGTAACTGGTAGCATGATTGTATGGTTGGCTTCAAATGTTGCTAAATTTAACAATATATAATATTTCCCTAAAGATTTATATATATACAATATATAGTGATAACTGAAAAAAACAAAAGTATTGGGACACCTGCTCATTCATTACTTCTTCTGAAATCTGAAGTATTTTAAAGAGTTTATCCTGATTTTGTTGGAGAAACTGTCTCTACTGTCTAGGGAAGACATTCTACTAGCTTTTGGAGCATTGTCCTAAGAATTTGTATGCATTCAGCGACAGGAGCCTTAGTGTGTGGTCAGGATGTTGGATGATCACCACCCCACCCAATCTGCAACTCCCCAGCTCATCTCAAAAGTATATTCGTGGTGCACCATCACAAGAACCATCAAGAGAACACAGTTCACTGCTCCACAGCTCTACGGGGACTATACAAGCTATCTGTGTGCATTTGGGCATCTGTGTCAGCAATGAGGGCACCTTAAAGTAGCTGAATGCATTAATTCGAAAGGGTGTCCACAAACATTTGGACATATAGTATATGTTCATGCTATATGTTACAGTACATACTTGGCGCGGTAGGTCCAGACAAAATGCAAAACAAAAGTGCCCTATTTATGAAAGACTATAGTGAAAGAGTTTAGTGATTTTGCAAAATGAAGCTTTTTAGATGAGAAAAAAATGAAACATTTTTTCATGACAATTATAACATGCCATATTCCTCTCCCTCCTCTCTGCGTTGTAAGCTACATTGTCTGTCTTGCATTATACCTTTCTGTGAGGCGCAGAGTTTAAGCAGGTTGCTGACTGTATCGTGTAACTCTATCTGCTGGCTGTAGAGGGCGCTGTTGTTGGAGTTAGCCTCTTCGAGACTGAGCTCTAGGCTTTGTATGATGGAAGTTTGGGTGGTAATAAGTTTCTGCAGCCCGGCCTGCTCAGCTGCTGCCCAGCCCAGTTCTGCACTGTGACGTGCCTCCATGTCCTGCATCCTCTGCTCCAGCACCCTGCTCAGAGATGTACAGACATTCATCACGAAAAACAGAGAGACATATTCAACTGATAATTCAAAGAGATTAGCCAATTAGGGAATGGCTGTCTTGGAGCCTAGCTAGGTAGCTAGTCTGCCTACTATGACAACTGTTGCAACAGGTTTCACCTCCTTTTAGCGAACAAGCTAGTATCTAGGACAAGATGGTAATTGGCAAGCAAGTTTTTACCTGTTCATGGATAAATAACAGTAGAATTATGGTCTTTGTCACAGATGACACTGAGATATGCTTTTGTTAATCATGTGATTTTCGATACTTCTCTTTGAACATTTGGGACGTTTTTGTGAATTAAGCATTTATCAGTTTATTATTAATCTGACCATACGAAATAATTACACTGTTGGGGGTAAGGTCCCATGTAGGATGTTGCTTAGGCCCCCTAAGGTTTTGGGACAGGCATGGTTGAATGCAACTTCTCTTTTACTTTTTTAAAATTGGCTTAACCATAACTGTCAAGATGTATAGAAACTGTGTTCCACATATAACCTGCAACAGCTAGATTAGATAAAGGTTTTGCGTATGAAGGTAAACCCACACCTTATTGAACTGTTGACCTGCTGTGCAGAAGTAGAAGTGTAAGTGTAAGAGTCAGTACTAAGTCTTTACTTGTTAGAGTTGTAGAGCTTGTTGATTTCACTGGTTTGACGAAGCAGTTCTGTCTCCAGTTTGGCGGTGGACAGAGAATTCTCTAGCAGCTGAATCTCCAGTCGGGAGGTTTGATTTATAACCTGTGATACAAATAACCTTTTAATAACAAACATTTATATTTAACATATTCTTCAGAAATCTGTTTTATTTAGAGTTCTTTAACCTGTGTTTCCATATCTGTCAGTCGTCTTGTATAATGGACGGTCTGGTAGAGCAGACTGCTGCCCAGGTCCAGCATGGCTGCTGTGTGGTTGGGTACAGTAATGTGCTGCAGCTGGGTCATCTCCTTTAGACCATCCTTTACATAGCCCTCAATCTGCATGCACAAACACAAACACACAGACAGACACACACACAGAGACACATAGCATCACAGAATCCAGTTAGCTGAAGTAAATATAACCTGTTTATACAGTACAAGCTGAACTTTCTATTTCATAAAGTTCATATTAGAACCTAGATGAAGCTTAGATCACATTTTAAGAATTGATCCTGAAAAACTAAATCTAAAAAATACAGAAGCTTTCACAACATTTCTCACAGCCATATGTACTCTATGTACTAAATTCATGTTTGATGAGGAATTAAACCTTATGACATTGAAGCAAATTAAGACAGATGTTCTAAATGTTCTGTTAAACCATTTGCATGGTGTAGATGGTGCAATGTTCCACAGCATTCTTGACTATTCTTGGTAAAAAAATAAAAAAAAAAGTTTAAAAGAACATGAAAATCATGCTGAGAATAATGAAATTGCTAAAGGTCTGCTGTCCACATTCATTCAAAGCAATGATGGAGGCAGAGGAAAACGCTCATACACAAGTGAAATAAACTGTTAAAGAGGACACAGTGCAGAAACTGAGACACATACACACACACACACCAGATACAATGTGTACAGAAAGAGAGATGGAGATAAGGAGAAAGAAGAAAGAGGAGGGAGTGGGAGAAAGAAACGGAAAGAGAGAAAATGAGTCGTTGACCCTCTATTTGCATCTGTGCCTCTGTGAAATTTCATCCATTTCATCTTTGGCTGTCCTCTAAGTGGGTATATTTGGCCTACAGCCCATGATGTCCAGCAATCCCTTTCTATGGCCCATCTGATCACAGACAAACACACACAACTGCCATTCTCCCCTTCCCCCTCTGCCTGTACAGAAGAAGCCTGCTTTGCACATTGGAGAACTTTATGTAACAAGAGGGAAGTTCTCTCTCTCAGTGCAGATGCAGCAGCGCAGACGTGTTGAGCTTCTGAAATAGCGAGGTTCACAAGGCTGTTGGCCAGGTAGATGCACGGAGGATAAACAAAGACAGGGAAATGACTCTAAGTGTTGTTGACCAGAGGATGGGCTTCCTGTTTGAGTCTTGGTTCCTCTCAAGGTTTTTCCTCTTGCTCTGAGGGAGGCTCGGACCTGGATTTCTGTAAAGCTGCCTTGTGACAATTTTCGCTATACAAATGACTCTAAATGGAACTGAATTAATGAGTAGTGTGACTGCACTACTGTTACTTCCTTTACTTTTGTAAAGTATATACATGCTCCTAAATGCAGTAAAAAAAATAAAGGGAAGAAAATGTGGTGGATTGATTGATTGAAGAACTTCAAAGCTGATCCCAGAGAAAGAGAGACTAAACAAAGACGTAAATGATGGATCCAGAAGGCTGCAGCGAGCCAAATATGTCCAGCTTTTATTTATGTGGGCTGTAAGGTTAAAACCCTCTTTATGATAAAAAAAGAAAGCTTACTCTTTACATACCACTGCTGATGTATTAGGTTTGTGAGATATGTGTGTCTATTTGGGGGTCTTTGTGGAGAGCAGTGCTGTAATAGCCTGCTCTCATTGCCCTCAGCTGTGTGCCAGTTGTGTTAGGGGAGTGCATTTTATTCTGGACTGAAAGAACAGGAGGAGGGAGAAAGGGGAAATAGATATGGCAAAGTATATTTCAGTACTGAACTATAAAGCATACAGAAATTGACCTGCAACAGCTTGATATGGGAATATTGCAGAAAGCAGAAAAACTCTAGGGGTGAAGACCAAAGAGAGAGAATTTAAAACATTTTTCTCCATTGTTGTCACACCAGTATTGGTGTATTCTCATTTTTACAACTCAATTATGGTAAACAACTGCAACCTCATTACCTACCCGCTTCAGCCAGTGGGTGTAGTTGTCTACTGCCACCTCCAGGTGCTGTATCCTCTGATAGGAAAGGCTCTGTTTCACCAGCGGAGCATCTCTCTGAACAGTGTTCCCCTCATATTCCCTGTCGTTCTCTGGAGACCAGCATCCACCTGGCTCCGGCAAGAGGTAAGTGTAGGAGCACTGACCATGCTGAGTAAAGGTCAACAGACCACTGTGGCTGCTCCTGCTGGCTAAGTTATCTGATGACCCATCTATAGACGGGTTCTCAATGCTGAATGTTCTTGTCAGAAGAAGAGTGATGGAGAAGTACCGAAGACCAGTGCTCGTCATGCTGACCACAGACAAGTTCACACCTGTACGTCTGTATGTCAAAAAGAATTGCCCTCCCGCAAATAAGCTTTGTAAAAAAAAAAAAAAAAGAGCACAAGATCTCACCCCACAGGATTTTCACATATCCTTCTCTGTAGATCTGTCTTCTTCAGGTTCAAGGTTAAGAAACAATCCAAAAAGGGCAATGCTCCATCCAACTGGACAGCAAATTGAGTAAACTACATTTCACCACCTTCATTCTGCAGCAGTCCTCAGTACAGTGAAATGTATATTCCAGCTTTCTTGTGGCGGCATAGTCTCCTCAGTAGGCTCCACATGTGAGGTCCACATGAGGTTACCAGTGTGTGGGTTTTGTGGGCAGTGTGTATTGATTTAGAGTGGCTGTAAAGATGGTATAGACTGCTTGTTCCTGTTCTATCCCCCTTTTAGAAAGTACTGCACTGCACTGTACAGGGAAAACAAACTGCATGCAGCCTCTGTGCCTCCCATAAAGGCTGACTGCACAAGAATGTGTGAGAGGGAGGGTGCGTGTGTGTACAAAATTGGATGAAATTCGAACACAGAGGGGGAAAAAGGGACTAAGGCTCAGATCATATAATCAATGTATAACACAAGAAGACCTAACTCAGGCAAAGACTGAAAACAGAAATAGAAGGTAAAATTACAAAAAAATGTAATTTTTTTGAAAAATGAACATCGTAAGTGCATATTCAAGCCAAAATATTGCATATTGGAAAGTCATCAAGACACTAGGATATTGTCATTATCACAATTTGAGAATTGAGTTTGAGGTAATATGTAAATATGGTTAAATTTCAACACATACGGTTTACTCTTGAGTCAGTATACAAATAGAAACTAAGCTCTAGAAACAGCCCTTTCTGAAGTCTGTGGCCTCATTCATTGCCTGGCATTAACATGCATGCTAAGTGATCCGATAATAAGTGGGCAGCACAATGTACAGGTGTGAATGGGATACAGTGCATCTCAGGGTGCACATTGTAAACCGATCTCTCATACCACATTTGGAGGTGGTCAGAGACACATATAACCATATTATTCTTGTAGTGTGAACGCCAAAGCGTCTTGATGTGTTCCCAACAGCCAAACACTGCCTACATCAACAGGAAAATACTACACCGTCCGCACTAGTTAGCTGAGCACATTACAATAACAACTAACTAATGAAAAAGGCAATAATTGTGGATATTGGAACACAAGAAAAGTCTTATTAGCCATTTCTGTGTTGAAACAAAGTATGTACCATAATATGTACCATGCCTCTCCTCCAGCAGAAATTATGTGAGAAATCAGACCACAAGCGTTCACAGGAGATGCATTTAAAATGGCAGGTGTGAACCAATATGATTTTGGCAGTCATTTGTAATCGGCGTAATCTAATGTATATATCTCTGTCTGTTCAGCATACCACAGTTTAGACCCACCCTTCAGAGCTTAAGTTTCTTATATCCATCTAAAGGATGCAGTGACAGAATCAGGCCATTTAACTCTAAAGGATAAAGAAAAAATGAAAATACAAGGAAAGGATTATGGGCCCTTTAAAGCCTCATATCTCAACAGATATTACAGTCATTTAGAATTCAGCAAAAATACATTTCCTTATGTGTGATGGAAGAGTGAAGAACATTTCTTGTAGTGGTAAAAATAATGAATGGTATTCACAAGAGATTTTGTTGGTGTTCTACTGT
The DNA here is from genome assembly GCF_030463535.1 of Salminus brasiliensis. Classification (NCBI taxonomy): domain Eukaryota; kingdom Metazoa; phylum Chordata; class Actinopteri; order Characiformes; family Bryconidae; genus Salminus; species Salminus brasiliensis. Next base: position 16,186,608 of record NC_132882.1, on the reverse strand, counting down.
CTGGAGGATGAAATACTTGGACTTAAACCAAGAAAAAACTCATTCTTTGTGCTGTTCAATCTACCACATATAATATTCTTTCAGGAAATCCAGTTTTTTTCTTAAATATTCTGATTGTAGAAAAACAAAACTCAGCTAATATTACACTCAACCACAAAACACTACTGCTGTTCAGAGTAGCCTAAACCAATATTCAAATAAATCCATTATTATTATTATTATTATTATTATAAATTAAGGTTTATCTGGTATCAGGTTTATCTATTTCCGATGCATTTAGTCAGAAGTGTGACCAGTTGTAAAGTGGTAGCTTACAGATGATGAAAAACAAGTTAAATGTTAGTGACTAGAATGTTACTGTGCAAAAGTAGACAAAGTGCTTCCCTCACAAATACACAGCAGAACATCTGGAAGGGTTAGCCATCAGTTTACATTCTCACTCTCCAGCTACAAGTTAAATGGAATGTGATTGTTTTCCTGAGACTCCTGCCTTGTAGAAATGTTCTGTGTTGTGAAAAAGTGCTGGGTTTGTTGTCATGCCGGCATGATGTTCAGCAGTCTGCCCCTTCACCCAATTGGCTGTAAGCTGTAGCTTTGCTGTCACAGAGAGGGCACTTTCTCTTTCAGCTTCAGAGACTATACAGCTGACCCCCACAAGAAGTTCCCGATGTCCGTTATAATAGGCAGAGTGCTTCCTTAAGATCCAGAATTACTTGAAATCCATATCACGCTAAATATACATTTAAATAAGCTTTTTTATTATCGTTATTGAATGTGTTGAATTAAGAATTATAACCAGGTTCAACTCTCTGTATAAGTCTCACCTTAGAGACCCAACAAACTTAGTAGTTGGCCAATCAACACATTCATTTCAGGATACATTCTGATACAGTGTAACAACACCTTTGCTTAAGTAACAGTTTCAGGTCAAAAACCAAAGCTGAAATGTCTGGCAAGTCTTGTTTATTTTTAGGAAACATGAGGCTAGCTGGCCTTTTCCTCCCTAAATAGATCTACATACATGCTACATATGTCTTTGTAAAGACCTGTTCATCCATAATTTCTTCTGAAATCAAGGGATTCATATGCAGTTGCCCCCCTTTGCTACAGTAAATGTCTCATCCAGTAGGGCTTTACTCGGGATTTGGAACATTGCTGTGAGCATTTGACTACAAGAGCAGAAGTGAGATAATTAATACTGGATCAGAAACACCACTCATCTTTGAAGCACTGCTATGTGGAATTTACAGCCCTTTAGCAAACTGATAGCATGGTTTGCTTAGGCCAAGGCCGGAATGGATAATCAGGACAGTTGGGAGAATTTCCTGGTTGGCCAGTTTTTTTGGGACCGGTTACCTATACAGCCCATGCTACTCCATTCAAGGTGGAACGAGAAATTTGTGGGGGATACTTTTCTATGAACATTGAATAAACTGCATGTGGCGGCTGATTATTCATGTGACCTATAGATGAAATTTAAAGTAGCTGAAATCATTCATTTCCTATTTTGAAGGAGTGTCTGGACACTTTTGAGCACATGCTGTATATAACTGATATTACTTTTCCAGGTTGCCATCTACTGGTGACATATTGAAACAGCAGTGTCGTTTTTCTCTTGTGAAAGGGACAGGACATTTTTTGCAGACATGTGCTTGGAGCTGTGCCAGCACTAACGCTACTGGCAGAGGTTCGCTGCTTTTGAGGTCACTAGCTCTCAATAATTCATGTGAGATAAGCAGCTGCAGAAAATAGCAGCTGGAACACTTGGGTTAGCCAAACATGGCGTCAGGGTTTTCTGCAGTAGAACAGCCTTTAGACCTGCTTTTGGAGCATCAGAAACAACAAGTAGGTCAAAAGTTTAAAGTAGGTTAGCCTACTATTCTACTACTAAACACTTTTCTTAAAGATTCTGTCAGAATACACCACATTAAGCATGTCTGAAAGCTACTGAAAGCTACAGCTACTCCACAAGATGGCACTGCTGTATGGATAAATGCCCAGGACAAACCCAGCAGTGACAAAGGCCAGCTCACTCTTCAGCCCAAAACTCTAAAACTCTTAAACTGTGCTTCAAACATGTTCATCTTACACACACTATAAACTATAACTTCCCCCACTTGTTTTTTTTTTTTTTATCTAAAAAATAATAAAAAGGGAGCTGTGTGGACTGATAAATAATACATTTAATTGAAAATCACTTAGAAATACAAAGCTTATGTAAGCTGATTCAGAAGAGATAGAAAAATGTATACTGTAGTAAAAGTATTCGCTTAAATCAGTGGAATGTTTGGGGGAGGATGTGAGCGGGGTCTTTCTGAGCATAGACCAAAGCTATGCAGAGGGTGTGAATAAAATAATGAGAGTCAATGAGTAACACTGGGGAAACTCACATCAGCCATCTTTAATGAAGTTTACAGACAGAATCAGTATTTTCAGGTATAATAATGTTTTCTGGGACTATATTCAACCCTTTCGTATGGTCTTTATGGTTCCAAATGGTTCGAAACATGTGGACCCAAGTAAGGCATACAGAATTTGTATATATAGCTGTGTTGATCATGTAAATGGTAGTGTATATGTATGTTAAAGTATAGTGAACTGGAAAAGTAACATAATCAGTGAGGCCCTTCAGTGTGTGTTTTTATACTTTTTAGACCTATTATTTCCAAAAGATAATCCATCATAAAAGTATATGCCAGCATAATCCTATGCTAAAATAAGTCATAGTCAAAATGCAGTGTTCAAGAATAAGTTATTCCTGCAAAACCAGCTATACACACATAGCATCTTGCTGCAAAGCAATAATCATTACCATGAGTTTTTAAGGATTGGGGAGGAGTTTTTAATCCATTAAAAACACATTATTACTGATTACCTTTAAATATGGTCTTTCTTGAAACATGAATGTCCTGCCGCATTTTCAAGAAGGACTGTAAAATTATACAACCCCAGGCTAAGATTACTCTGCAGACAGTTCTTCTCACACCTACTCCCTGTTATCAACCTACTATGTACTTTTTCTTTCATTTCTCATGTGTTTATTATTATTTCCCACTTCCTCCTTCCTCCTTATTGCGACTCCACAGAAACAAATATGCAAAGAAGAATGCACTCCAGAAGCACAGTCACAGACAGAAATCTTCCTTCACATCATTACTTGCTATAGGCTATTCTCTTGATCAATGGAGCAATATTCCCAACTCATAATGTAACTGAGCTAGCAAGAACAAGGGCTGCATCAGTGCTGATGCTGCCTCACTTTTTAACTTCAGCAACTACATTTACATGTTTCAGAAAAAGTATAGTTAAAAGTTAAAAGAACTAAGGAGGCCTCAGATCACAAGACCCAAGATGGGTCAAAAAAAACAATTTACTGAGATGGTGATATCCTAAAAATGTATGTAAAAAAATAAATTTGTATTAATTACTAAACGTTATACATCACCTCAAGCTCTACATTATTAATGACTATTGGGTTGTTGTTGATGTCACACAGTGTTGTATACTACTACTTTTGCATTAATACTTGGTTTGCAATGTAGATAAAATGTTCTATTGAGCATTAATGATGAACCGATTGTTTATTGTGCTTATAGCACAATTTTGAACCTAGTCTTACTTTTCTTGGCTTATTTATATATTACAGTGTGACAAGACTTATGTCCAGAGGCCCCCCAAAACATGATCCATTTCCTCATATAGCAGGAAGTATATATTTACTGGAAATTGAATAGTATAGTGGATAACTACTTTCACCAATTTACCAAGTTACACCGGATAAAACTAAAAATATGCAGTGCTATATTTGTAAATGCACCTGTATCACACTGTCCATACTTGGACGCTCTATTTCATTCATACTGACCACCAGAGATGGAGTGAAACACAGTGGATGCTCCTTTTTATAAAGTCGCATAGTGAAATGACATGTGATGTAGGCAGTAAAACAAACAGCCAGCTCACATGTCCACCTTCCTCTTCTTGTAATGACTGTAATGTGTACAGTGCTTTGACAAGCAAAAGCTTCAGGTCCATATCTTGATCTCCATTGGCTGTGAAAGAATATCTCATTAACTATGGGTAATCTATTGCTCACCCTCTCTCAAATGCAAGGGGGTTCCCTATTTATCCTGGTCCTAGTGATCTAACATCCTTAATGTGAAGACATCTGGCTCTAACATTTACATGTCTTTGAACGTCTTCATACTGAAGGTCCTTGGAAGAATGTGGAGGAGTGGAGGGGTGGAGAGGAGCAGGAGGGATGAAGAGGACGAGAAGTAACTGGGTAAATAGGACAGCTGATCCATTTCAGCGCCATGAGATTTGATGTCGATTAGTCATGATAACTGGGCCTCCTGCATGCTGTCCATCATCCCAGGGCACATGAGCAGTGATGTTTCTCCATCTCGAAAGGACTTCCTGGATAATGTACACTAATGTGTCTTCTGCCTGTAGCTGCTTTTCTCGTCATATCCAGTACTAAACAGCCAGCAAGGTTGTGGGTGGACCTAGATGCACTCCATTTGATCATAGAACATGCAAAGTCTACCATGGAATAAGATGTGTTGTGCCGTTGGACTACACAAGTAGACTTGGATTACTGGATTGCTTTAAAGATGTTTTTAATGTTTAATACTACCATTTGTTCTGGACACAGACTCCGAATGCTTCCAGCAACATGCCATCCACAGTCAAATGTCTCTAAGCAGTTTCAATTGGAGATCTTCTCTCCTTAGTCTGAGAATCATTACATCCAACTGGCTTCCTTCACCAGTAAGCAGAACACTCATACCTCCCAACTGCACCCAGTCCAAGTCATGTGGCTTTGTGTGGACCTTAGTGCCTGCATTTGTCATACAGACCAGCTGTTTTCCTACTTCAGTGTAAAAATGAAGAGGCAACAGCTCCTCTGTCAAAACAAAGGCTTTCACACTGGGAGGCGGAGGTTTATCTCTAAGGGGCCTTCAAATCCATCCAGCAGCTGAAACCAACACCAGCATCTGACTACTCTGCCTGAAGCACATACACGTCACAAGGCAGTGCCGAAGGGTATTTCACTGGTGGAAGTCAGTGGCAGTAGTCTTGCATGTTCTCCTGGTTCTGTAAAATAACAATGACTGCCAGAGTTATCAGCCCCTCCCTGAGTGACATCGTCCATACAAGCAATACTTGCTGCATCACACATCATGTCACTGTGAAAAGATCTGGTGGCATAGAATCTTGGTCTATGTGTAAGATATCTCAAGGAAAATTCACTGTGCTTTGCACTGCCTCTGGCGGTCATCTGGAATTCACAGATCCACAGTTACATATATAACCGGTGTTTAGAATGCAAACACACTGCCTATCAGTAATGTGGATTTACTTTGCCCCAGTAACACAAGTTGAAGACGTGCATTAGAAATTCATAGATTTGCAATGCCATTTTTCCACTTTGTCCAATTTCCAGTCTTTGAATAAAACACCAGATGATATACTGCAACACATTGAACAGATGCATTGGTGTTTCTCTACCCGCTGGCCTTATATAGTGACCTAAAATGTATTTTACTCTAGTCCATCAGTCTTTTCTAAGATACCTAAAAGAGCTCATCTGTATTCATTGCTTTACTGCTATGTGCCTGTATGTTTATCTCACAGTTTGTTCTTTCAATTTGTTGTTCACACAAAAAGCAGAGTTTGCAGGTTGCGAAAAACTGGTGGAGAAGCTCTACAGGAGCCTTTTTGTCAAGAAAATCAAATGAAATAGACTGGCTACACATGATTTTATCTTACATATTGCATATACGCACTAAAGCAAACAAAAGAAGTGTGTATTGTATTAGAATGGTCTTGGGCTGCCTAAGCTTTGACTGACCACAAGTGGGCTGTAAGGTTATAGCATCTGTAAATTTGGCACTCACTCTTTTTTAAGGTTTCTATAATGAGTAGCAACTTATGAGCCCTCCTGACTGTTGTGGGCTGGAAGGGTATTTGTGGTCAGAGTGCTAAAATCCTGCCTTGGGTAAATAAATAACAGCTCTATCATACACATTCCTGCCACACCACCAGTCTCCTTCCTTGGACCTGCTACAACAGAAACACAGTTTAAAGACCATTATTATAATCTATTATGTGACCGCAGAAGACCAGTCAAGACAAGGAGGCGACACTGTCTCAGGAACTAACCATGGATGGGTGGAGGGATTGTAAATTAAGATGAAATACCCCCTGTCCTGAGAAATTGATACAGGAGCTATATGATTAAGCAGTGAAGAAACAGCTAAGTCTCTGGTTTAAATTAACAAAGACTGCTTCTGTTAAACAGTAATATGTTGGAAGAGCTCAGTTCAGGCATTCTTTCCTCTCTCTGAAAGATGGGCAAATGGAAAATGACACGCTCAGTTTAGGGAAACGGAGGATAAGAATCACAATAGAGAATTTTGTTCCCTCAAAATTAACCTCAGCCAGTTCCCACATCTGAAAACCCATTAAGACACTACTGTGGCCTAGTTCTAAGAGTATGCAGCAGTTAACGCAGTCCTGAGTGCAGCATAGTATTATTAATATAATTATTAGTGTTGTCATTATTACTATTATCCTTTTTTTTTTCAATTAGCCATTCTATTAAAGATTATAGATTGGGCAGGCGTCCCAAACCCAGATTAGACCTAAGACTTCACATCCAAAGGTTTGTTCACAATTAACATTGAAACTTAACCCATGTCCAGTAAATCAGTCAATAAAGACTTTTCCAAGGCACAATTCCAGTTCAGTGTTACTTGCATTTATAACTGTAATTCATCTTATATACTGTGTATATATCTTGTTGCTGTCCAATGAAAAACATGTATCTCCAAAATGGTACCTTAACAGGAGAAGGCAAAAATGACCTTAACTTTAAATGGAAGTCAATGTAAAATAATATATATATTATTTTACACAAAGATCTTCAGAAGAAGTTGAAAGATGTTTTGATATGGCACCCAAAGAAGAATAAACAAATTTTATAGAAGCCCTGGTGTTTGGTATCCTCAGTGCATTAATCCAAATGAAAAGAACCGCTCCCAGTATATGTGGGAGTATAGGAGCGCAATGGGAAAATATTGTGACAGCAGCGCACTCTCACGCTTTTCCCATCATCATCACATGGTCTTGACTCATTCAAGCCTATGTTAGCATACACACACAAATGCACCCACACATACACACACACACACCCTTAACATTCAGATAATCCCATAACCTCTCTTATACGAAATAAATCCTGAAGTATCTGAACTTTTGTAGGGAAAGTGGCAGCTTATAGGCCACACAGCTCTTCCTCCTGTAATGAGATGAACAGTGTGTGAGAGAAAGATGAAGCACATCACTATTGATTGTGCCCTCCTGACAACCCGCTAAACCCTGCTAGCACAAATAATGAAAATTAATTCTTTCTATAGATTTTTAGGATTCTACTTAAGCTCCACACCTTCGTGTTCAGGTTTTGTGAACAGTCCACAGTAGAAAAGGATTAGAGGACAATAGACACAGCAATGCAATCGTTTCACCATTGCTGTGGGTTGCATCACCACATGCTGCATTTCAGTGGTCAAGCCTTTTCCTCCACAATCTTGGAAAAAAAACAGATTGTATCGCATTTCCTTGTGCAGAGAGTGATTCCCACTCATAAAGCTGGTGGAAAAACTGCTTCACAGACAGCTTGTAAGTGTAACTGAAACTTTGTGTTGTCTGCTTGAACTGAACTGGACAGCCAGTTAAAAGTAGGCAACAAGCATTTAAGCAGGAACTGTATGCAGTTTTGAGTATTACCAGTTGTCCTTCAGGATTTTAATATGACATTACTAAGAGTAAAGGGATAAGATAAGATAAGATAAGATAAGATAGTCCTTTATTAGTCCCGCAGTGGGGAAATTCACAGTGTAACAGCAGAAAGGGATAGCAGGACACTCAGTTACAAAAATTTAGATAAATAAATAATTTACACTATATACACACAATATAGATAAGAATTAAAAAAGCAATAAACAATATTATTTACAGCAAAGACTCTTAATTGCACATGGGGGTGGGATATTGCACATAGTATTCCCTGAACATGAACATGTGTGTGTAGTTAAGTGTGTGTGTATGTGGTCCGCTGGGAGCAGTGTTGGTTGTGTAGTCTGACGGCAGCAGGAAGGAAGGACCTGCGATACCGCTCCTTCACACACTTGGGGTGAAGCAGCCTGTCGCTAAAGGAGCTGCCCAGTGCTGCCAGAGTCTCATGCATGGGGTGGGAGCTGTTCTCCAGCATGGATGCCAGCTTGGTTGTCATCCTCCTGTCTCCCACCACCTGCACTGGGTCTAAGAAGCACCCCAGGACAGAGCCGGCCCTCTTTATGAGTTTGTCCAGTCTCTTCTTATCTGCCGTCGAGATGCTACTGCCCCAGCAGACCACTCCATAAAAGATGGCAGATGCCACCACTGTGTCGAAGAACGTCCTCAGGAGCGCTCCCTGCACTCCAAAGGACCTCAATCTCCTCAGCAGGTAGAGTCTGCTCTGGCCTTTCTTATAGAGAGCTGCAGTGTTGACTGACCAGTCCAGTTTGTTGTTCAGATGAACACCCAGGTATTTATAAGAGTCCACACTCTCGATGTTCATACTGCGGATGTTCACTGATGGAGGGGGGTGTCTGCACCTGCGGAAATCCACCACCAGTTCTTTGGTTTTTCCAGCGTTTATCTGCAGATGGTTCTGCAGACACCAGTCCACAAAGTCCTGAATAAGTTCTCTGTACTCGCTGTCCTCCTCATTGGATATGAGGCCGACGATCGCTGAGTCATCAGAGAACTTCTGGAGGTGACAGGTCGGTGAGCTGTACATGAAGTCAGCAGTGTACAGGGTGAAGAGGAACGGTGCCAAGACCGTTCCTTGAGGGGCTCCTGTGCTGCTGACCACCAAGTCAGAGACACAGTCCCGTGCCCTCACATACTGTGGTCGGTTGGTGAGGTAGTCCAGTATCCAGTTTGACAGGTGACTGTCCACTCCACAATGTCCCAACTTGTCCTTTAGAAGCCCTGGCTGTATGGTGTTAAAAGCACTGGAGAAATCAAAGAAGGTGATCCTCACAGTGCTGCCGGGCTTCTCCAGGTGAGAAAGAGCGCTGTGTAGAAGATAGATAACAGCATCATCCACCCCGACACCAGGCTGGTAGGCGAACTGAAGAGGGTCCATGGATGGGCTCACCAGAGGGCGGATGTGGTTGAGGACCAGCCTCTCCAGTGACTTCATCAGATGGGAAGTCAGTGCCACCGGCCTGTAGCTGTTTAGGTCCTTTGGGTGCTGTGTTTTGGGCACAGGTACCACACAAGATGTTTTCCACAGCTGTGGTACTCTTCCCAGTTTCAGGCTCAGGTTGAACATATGCTCAACTACCCTGCACAGCTGATCAGCGCAGGACTTGAGGAGCCTGGCACTGATTCCATCAGGACCTGTAGCTTTCTTAGGCTTGATCTTCCTCAGCTCATTTCTCACCTGGGTTGTTGTGAAGGACAGGTTGGAGCAGGGGGGCTGGGTGCTGGAATGTGTGAATGGGTGGTTGATGCTGCCAGACGATGAGCCATTAGGGGATGATGATGGTGATGATTGTGAGCCAGAAGTTCTGAGAGAAGAAGAAGGGGGAGGGCAGCATGATGGTAGTGCTGCTGAGTGGGGATACAGCAGGGGTGTCTGTGTGGGGGCAGGGCTAGGTGATTGATCAAATCTGTTGAAAAATAGATTGAGATCATTCACCCACTTCTGGTCCCCCGCCACCTGGGAGTTGGACTTTGTGTGGCCAGAGATGGTTTGAAGGCCTTTCCACACTCCCCTGATGTTGTTCTGCTGCAACTGTTCCTCCAGCTTCCTCTTGTAGCTGGCTTTCCCCTCCCTGATCTTCCTTCTTAGTTCCCTCTGCACAGCTTTCAGCTCATCCTTGTCACCAGATCTGAAGGCCCTCTTTTTCGCTTTTAGGAGAAGATACAAGTCCTTGGTACAGCCACAACATGGCCACTACAATAAAAGCTTTTAAATCTTCTTCTGCCTTAGAAATCAGGCAATAATCATTGAGTCAGCTAATCTGGGATTTTAAATCTGAGTCTAAAACATTGGTGCCTTCTGACTTTTGACTCTACTGAAGGCGAAACCGAGAATTTGATCCCTATTCATTTTGCTTCTTTCAGCTTTGAAAGGCTCTTTCATGTTCTTCATTTGCTCTGAATGGACTCTGACGCGGCCCCACGTCCACTGTTTAAGCTTAGAAGAATTGCACGGCGCTTTTGATCTATAGCATTAACACATTTCCTCTGAGCAGCCTCACTGTACTGACCTTTTTTTGTTTCCTCTCTCCCTCTCCACCATGTCAAAACACTGAAGCTGCAGATAACTTAACTTAAGGCCAGAGCCCCTCACAGAGAAAATGTTATGGCAAGGTCCACAGTCACAACAACAGAATGAGAGGAAACATAATCCAACCCATATTTCTCTAGAAGTCCCTTTGAAGTCTTCAGTTCATGGTTTGCTCCCTCTAAACCCTTCTTAATTTGTTAAAGCAAAGTGAGCGGTAATAAGATTTTAGGCTGGTATTGATGTTGTGAAAATCACTTTTCACATATTCATGTGCAACTGAGAAAATAAAATGCCAATATAAATATTCACCCCCTTGGATATTTTCTTATCAAATACATATGAAATACATATTTATACAATAATTTGCCCTTTTCCATTTCTACAAAGTAATGTCAATTCAATTAAAAATCTACAATATAAATAAAGTGATAGACCAAATATTCACCCCCTTTAAAGTGACTGACCTATTTCAACAAAAGTCTAGGCATTCGGTACTAGTAGTCTCACAATCAGGGAAATGGGGATCACCTCAGTGCAGTCAATCATGTGTCTCAAGTGGTTGTAGGATAAAGACACCTGTCTAGAAGGTCCAGTCACTGGTTAATCAGTATTCCTGACAACACAAATACACAATGAAAACAAAAGAACACTCCACACAACTCTGAGAAATCCAAGTCACTGAATATCCCCTGGAGTTCAGTTGAATCCATTGTTAAGAAATGGAAGGAATATGGCACATGTAAATCTGCCTAGAGCAGAATGAGTGACAGTACAAGTAGGGCACTAGTGAGGGAGCCCTCCTATGCCTACTCTGAAGGAGTTAAAGCCTTCAGCAGCTGAGATAGGAGAGATTCTGCATACGACTGCAACTACTGTCTGGGTTCTTCACCAGTCAAAGCTTTATGGGAGAGCGGCAAAGAGAATTGACTACAGAAGCTTGACTACAGTTCGCCCAAAGGCATGTGGAAGAATTTCTTTTGCTCTGATGAGACCAAATTAGAGCTTTTTGGCCACCAGACTATCGCTGTGACACCAAACACTGCATATTACCACAAACACATCATCCCCACCATAAAACATTGTTGTACATTACCCTGATCCATTTAAAAACAATAAAAAGGAAAAAAAAAAAAAACATCCAAGAGGGTGAATACTTCTTATAGGCACTGTAAAAAAAGATTTTTATGAAAATAAACTCTCATTTCTATCATTAATGCTTCATTTGTAACCACCACAGCGTTAAGATAAAACACTAAAAGCAGCATCAAATACAGTCATCCATGGTGGTGGAAGAAAACCAAGTTGTTGTCCAAATACAGCAACTGGTGCAATGAGCTGTGAACAGATCTGAAGTAACGAATGACGTGATCACTAGCCATCTAAGCCAAGTAGATGTCTACAGTTTGCTGGATGGAACGCCAGAGAACTCTGGAAGGCACTGCTGACCATTTGGCCTGAAGGCAGTCCTCTCCTAAGGGAGATTTCTCAACTTCCAAACTACTTTAAATCATCTTTTCAAAATACCAAACATGTTCCATTTACAGTTTAATGTAGTCTTGAACAGGGAGTTAGAAAAAGAGCATTAGAGGACTGTTCACTGCTGTTCAACAATAAAGCTGTTCATGCTTTAACACCCAATTCCCATGTACACTCACTCCTTTATTGTCCTCCAAAAGATGTCATTCTTCAGTGGTGGCTCAGCTTTGAGAACTCGGGGCTATTGCTGACAGGGTTATGGGTTCGACACCCGAGCTCGGCAAGCTGCCACTGTTGGGCCCTTGAGCAAGGCCCTTCCCGGGCGCCACAGCAATGGCTGCCCACTGTTCCGGGCACATGTGCTCACTGTCACTGTGTGTGTTTGACCACTAGTGTTTATTTGTGAATGTTAAAGGTGGATGGCAAATCTATGTGTCTAACACTAATGGTGAATATGATTGTCTTGTCTTGTCAATTGACTATGGCTGAGTATGGCTGAACTCTTCAGTTCTCTTCAGAGGACGAGTCAAAACAAAAGTCACTCCAGAGGGCATTCTCCTAGTTTCAGATCTTCGCCACCTTCAGTAGGCTTTGTTCTAGGTCTCTGCTGCATATGAAGGTACTCTGACATATATTTATGATGCTTGAATAAAGATGGTCTGAATATTATACTATGTGGCTGGCAGAAAATGGGTGTAATGTATATATATATCACACATGATCGATGGGCTATAAGCTTTAAAAAAAATAAAGGTGACTCTACTGATATTCAAAAATGCTTGTGCACAGCATGCAGTGTAACTTTTCAAGGATTCAAGGATTCAAGGAGACTTTATTGTCATTCGCATCACATGTGGTACATGGGGTGGAACGAAATTGTGGTACCCAAGGACCCAGTTTTACCCAGAAGCAGTACTTAAATAAATAAAATATACATAAATATATAAAAATATATGTAAAAATGAAAATAAAATACAGAGAGAAGTAAATGGAGAAGGTAGCAGCAGAGTGTGTTTAAAGTGACTAGTGTCGTCAAAGTGTCGTTGCAGTGGTTCCACTAAGTGGCGTTTAAAAGTCTTACAGCTTCCGGAATGAAGCTGTTCCTCAGTCTGTTCGTTCTACACTTAATGCTCCGCAGCCTCCTGCCTGAGGGGAGCGGGACAAACAGTGAGTGTGCTGGGTGAGTGGGGTCCTTCATGATGCAGGTAGCCCTCTTCCTGCATCTGGAGGTGTATATGTCCGTGGTGGTGGGGAGGCTGACTCCGACAGACCTCTGTGCAGCCTTCACCACCCTCTGCAGAGCTTTCCTGTCTGCAGCAGAGCAGCTTCCGTGCCACACGTTGATGCTGGAGCATAGGACGCTCTCCACCACACATCTGTAGAAGGAGGTGAGGACCGAGCTCCCGAGCCCAGCTCGCCTCAACCGCCTGAGGAAGTAGAGCCGCTGATGTGCCTTCCTGACCAGGCTGGAAGTGTTGTTGCTCCAGGTGAGGTTGTTGCTCAGGTGAACACCCAAGTACCTGTAGCTGGAGACCACTTCCACCGCAGACCCTCCGACATGCAGGGGGAGGTGGGCATGTCTGCCCCTTCTGAAGTCCACAATCATCTCCTTCGTCTTCTTTATGTTGATGCAGAGGTTGTTCTTTCTGCACCAACCCTCCAGGTGTTCTACCTCCTGCCTGTAGCCAGACTCATCACTGTTTGTGATGCATCCGACCACTGCCGTGTCATCTGCAAACTTCACAATATGACAGCCTGGGTGGATGGGTGAGCAGTCATATGTGAGCAGCGTGAACAAGAGGGGGCTCAACACACAGCCCTGAGGGGAGCCAGTGCTGAGGATTGTGGTGGAGGAGGAGAGGTTGTGGATCCTCACAGACTGCGGCCTGTTGGTCAGGAAGTCCAGGACCCAGTTGCAGAGAGAAGAGCGCAGACCAAGTGAGGAGAGCTTATCTGTCAGGGTCTGAGGTATCATGGTATTGAAGGCGGAAGTGAAGTCCACAAAGAGCATACGGACATAAGAGTCCTTCTGCTCCAGGTGGGTGAGGGCAGTGTGGACCACAGAGGAAATGGCATCATCTGTGGATCGGTTCCTCCTGTAGGCATACTGGTGTGGGTCCACAGTGATGTCGATGGTGGCTTTGATGTGGGTCATAACCAGTCTTTCAAAGCATTTAGTGACTATCGGCGTGAGAGCTATCGGCCGGTAGTCATTCAGACCTGTCACTGTGGAGCTCTTGGGGACCGGGATGATGGTGGCGGTCTTCAGGCAGGTGGGAACAGCTGCCTGAGTGAGGGAGACATTGAAAATGTCTGCCAGTACCTCGGAGATCTGATCAGCGCACTCCCGTAGTACTCGTCCGGGGATGTTATCCGGACCAGCACTTTTCCGGGGGTTGATCCTCCTGAGGGTCCTCCTTACCTCTGCTGGTGTCACACTGAGGGGTACTTCTCCAGGTGTAGGGGTGAGTCTTATGCTGGGCGGGGTGTCAGGGTCCTCAAAGCGGGCATAGAATTTGTTAAGAGCCTCGGGCAGGGAGGGGTCTTTGGAACATTGTGCATCTCTGGTTTTATAGTCTGTGATGCACTTAATTCCCCTCCACATGCTCCTAGGATCCTGGGAGGAGAAGTGTCCCTGGACTTTCAGAGCATATGCAGCTTTGGCCCTCTTAACACCTGCGGTCAGCTCTCTTCTAGCCCTCCTGAGTTCCTGTGAGTCGCCAGACCTGAAGGCAGCATCCCTGGCTTTCAGTAGAGAACGCACCTCTCCATTCAGCCAGGGTTTCTGGTTCGGGTAGCAGGTCACTGTCTTTGTGGTGGTGACATCCTCCACACACTTGCTGATGTACCCGAGGACAGCAGATGTGTAATCCTCCAGATCCAGCTCCCCCTCACTCTCAGCAGCCTCCCTAAAGACATGCCAGTCTGTGCAGCCGAAACAGTCCTGCAGCACAGCGTCTGCGTCACTGGGCCACACAGTGATGGTCTTCTGTGTGGGTCTGGAGCGTCGCAGCGGGGGGTGGTATGCAGGGACCAGCATAATGGAGATGTGGTCGGAGAGCCCGAGGTGGGGGTGGGGGACGGCTCTGTACGCGTCTCTGATGTTGGTATAAACACGGTCGAGTGTGTTGTTCCCCCGTGTTGGAATGTCTATGTGCTGGTAAAACCTCGGCAAGATGTTCGTCAGGTTCACGTGGTTAAAATCCCCCGCCACCACGTAAAACGCCTCCGGATGCTTGTTCTGAAGCGAGCTGATGTTCTCATGTAGCTCCTTCAGTGCGTTGTTAGCATTAGCATCCGGTGCTATGTAAACGGCAATGACGAACACAGCTGTAAACTCCCGAGGCAGATAGTGTGGCCGACACTTCACGGTCAGCTGTTCTGTTGCCTCGGAGCATAGGGCGTTTACCACCACACAGTTTGTGCACCAACCTTTGTTTATGTAGACGCATAAGCCGCCCCCTCGTGCTTTTCCGGACAGCTGGTTGCGGTCCGCTCGGAAGAGCTGCCGGCCGGCGAGCTGAAAGGCTGAGTCCGGCATGCTGTCGTTTAGCCATGTTTCCGTGAGACAGATCACAGCGCAGTTCCTCATCTCCTCAGAAACACTCATCCTCAGCCGCAGAAGGTCCAGCTTGTTGTCCAAAGAGCGAACATTGGACAGGAAGAGAGATGGAATCGGGGGTCTGTCGGCGTCAGCCTTGAGCCTGGCTAGCGCGCCGGCCCGCTTCCCCCTCTTCAGTCTTCGCTCGCATCGCTTCCTTTTGCCCTTTGTTCGTACCGCTCTGCCCCGCCACGCCGGTGTCCGGAGAAGTTGTAGTCTGCCGAGCTTGGCTCTGAAACTACTGTCCATAGTTGCTGCTTTTGTGGCAGAGCTGTCCTTAATCTTAAAAAGTTCGGTTCGGCTGTAACTCACAGGCTTAAGGCGCGTGAAGTCGCTATCAGAACCGACGTAAAAATAACTAAAAGCTGGGTTTTCGCTGGGAGCGTGAGAAGCTGCTGCACTACCGCGCGCGGCCATCTTGCATCTTGCATCTTGCATTGTGATAAGGTCATCTGAAGTGTACAGGGCAGAAATGTAACTAAGTTTTTATTGTTTGTTGTAAAGTATTCTTACTCTTACAGATACAGAACAGAGTACAAAAAACACAAAACAGTATATTTTAAGTGTCTAGATTTGCTGTTCTGTAGTTGTATGTGGTCATTCAATGCGTTTTCAATTTAGGGGCTTCCGTTTAGGGGCTGTGTTGGCTTTCTATCACTGTCAGGGTAAGCACATGTAAACCTTCTCAGGCACACTCAGGTTATGATCAGTGCACAACGGCACAATGAATGAATCAGTCTTTGTTCTTCCTCGTGTACCGTGAGCTGTGTCACATCATAATTATTGCATTACTGCTGGATATCAAAGCCATCCATCCATCCATGCATCCCAACAGCGCTTTTAAGATTAGAATGCAGCCTATCAGCAACTGAAAGCTCAAAGTACCTCCATGCTTTTCCACATTTCGGTTGGCTGGGAATGTCAACAGGACACGGTCCTGTTGGGAAAAAGTATGAACCAGCAGAGTGAAGCAGGTCAAACTGAAGGCTCTAACAGGGAGCGGCTGCCTCATTTCCACAAGCTGCCCTCTCCAATGCCCTCATGAGTCTCCATCTCACTCTCACTAACATACACAATGGGGGCTAAAAGCTTCCAGCTGCCTTTCCCTGTTTCATCTGAATGACTCTCTTCTATTCTGTCATAGCCGCCACAGAGGTGTTGCATCACTCACTTTTACTGGTTAGGATCTAGTTAGGATACAAGCAAGCTAGAAAATGATGATCAAATAAAATCCACATATTAAAAAGAAACAAAGCGCTTCTCCAAGAGGTGTGGTAAAGTGAGCCCTGTAAATAAGACTTTGCAGCAGTTTTGGAATACGCTACTAAGACCTAATCCTTGGCCTGCTAGTATTGTAACCTGCTCAGTATAAGCGGAAATATCAGCAGAAAAATACTTGAGTGTTGCTTTGCGTGAGAGAACAAAGTTGCTGTGATCTTGTCACCTTTACCCAAGGGTGTACTAGATCATCAGTGTCAGAAAGAAAAAGCACAGCACTGAAATATTAACAGGTTTGCACTGATCTGATCAAAGCTAACGATTAATCTGAAGTGATGACTCATTAATAATTAACGGTGTAAGGTATGTTAAATCTTTGGAAGGCTGTGGTTAATACTGTTGTGCAATTATGAGATCAATATTTAGATGTAATTATGCTAGGCTATAGCCTGTAGCCTAAGTTACATTGGGATACAGGTTATCAACAGGCTTTAGTGTGCACTTGGCATTTTTTTGTTCTTTCTGCAAAACGTGCTCTTTCTCCAAACACAAATGTGGCATTAATTAAAGAAACTGCTGCTTTCGACAGAATTCCTCAGCTTGTTTTCATGAGAGATATTTCATCAGACTTTTGTTGCCATCAGTGACAACGACAACTTCAACTACAAGGATTAATATTTCTTCTTAAGTTAGCTTCTGTCAACAACTTATGCAGCACAAAGCCCTTTATTAAGCATTGAGGGTCTACAATGGAATGCAAACAATTGTGCCCCGAATTTCTGTTCTTGTGAATAGTTAGGTAAGTAGAAAATAATTGATTTCTAGCAAGGATTAGGCTAAAGAGGAAGCATTATTTTTAATATTTTAAGTGAGATTAGTGTATTAACAAGGTCTCAAGCCTTAATTAGCATTTAAGGCTATGGCTTGTTCATTGTTAGGAAAGTCCAGGTGATGCAAACTTCAAGGTGCACATTTCAAAGCTTCATAGACACTATAAGTAACATAAAGAACACCCCTTTAACTGTTAAGCATGGGGCAGATTGAGCATGCTTTGAGTTTATAGCAGGATAATAATCCTAAACACACCACAAACCCCATAATGGACTATTTTGAGAGATGCAAGGTAAAGGTTTTGCCATGGCCCTCACCATCTCCCAACCTGAACATCATGCGAAACATCCAAAGCTAGAAGCCTTTTCCAAGGACAATTGGGGTAAAATCCCCCAAACAAGAACTGAAACTCTTATCTGGTTGCTGTGATACTTGCCAAAGAGGGTGTTACTAAATACTGTTCATGCAGGGGGCCCAAACCTTTGCTTCAGGCCCTTTTGCTTTTTTATTATTTTAAACTGCAAGAGATGGAAATTAAAAGTAATATTGCTTTAAATGTTAAAGAAATGTGGCATCATTAAAAGTATGAAACCAGGTCAACTTTAACTTGCTTAGCAATTCACAGTAACATATTTTCACTGGGGTGCCCAGACTTTTGCATCCTGCTCTAATAATATTGGGCACACCGCAAGCTGGGCAACAATTTATTTCAAAATATGCACTCTCAACTATGAACCATTCAGTTGTCATAGGAACCAGACCTCATCGATTTAACTGAACATATGTTCACAGATTCCTACAGACAACCAGAGCATATGTAAAATTAAACCTACTGACTCCAAGCACTTCACATCATTTAAGTGTGTTGTAAAACAAAATAAATAATAAAAAATAAATAATAATAATAATAATAATTCCACCACCCCGTACAGAACAGTCCGGAACCCTGGGTTCTGCTTTTCCATTTTTGTCTTAATTCCCTCCCCCCCCTCCCTCCCCACTGTCACTACCAGGCTCAGTTTACTTATTAAAAGTATGAATTTGCATTTCTGAAAAGCTGGTTTGGGAAAACTGAGCTGGAAAAAAGGACACACTAGCAGCAGTGAAACATAACATGATGGTTATTGAAGGGTTACAGTGACCCATATGCTAGAAATGGTTTTCCTACAGTGGCTGGGTGTAATAGCCCAGGTTAGTCATGCAACCTCCTGTTCGGAGATCAAATGAGACCAGCAGCAATTCTGCACCTGACATGAATGAAGGCCAGAGCTGCAGGAGAGTACTAGCGAGGCATTCCCAGAGCAGTGATGATTTTTTTCCCCTCACTGCTGCCTTAAAATGCCTGAATATTGTCATATTTGTCAGTCCCAGCACTCTGTCAAATAATTAATAGACCTACTTATTTTTCTCCAAGCTAAAGTAGACTCTTGACTAATGAAAAGTGAATGCCATCTTCAGCTGTGTGCATATTCTGTGCACACATGTTGACCACATACATACATGTGCTGCAGTGAGAACTCCATTGTAACTTCATCCTTTGAATGTGATGGAAACTTAAGTAATAAATGCACTCTTCAACTTTGAATGTGTGGTTAGAGGATGCCATCAATATAAGTCATCTAAGAGTTTCTTAGTCTCAAGGAAAAACTGTCCACTGCTTTATTTTTGCAGAAAATTATAAGCCTAAATAAGCACAAATTAAATATTTATATGACCACACATGAAAGGTCATTAAACTGTAAAAGCACTTGGACAGATGACTCTGAACCTGACAGCTTTGTGCTTTTTTTTATTATGGTTGAGGTTGAGATTGAGGGTGGATTCAATCATCATTTCATCTTCTCTGATAGAGTGTAGGTGAAAAAAGTGAGCCATTAGTGAGTGACTATAACAGTTTTATGAACTGCCCAACTATCAAATTATAGTTTCTTAGAAACACATAACTTGTACTAACACTAATGATTTTACCTGAGAAGATGCAAAACAAAGTGTTTTACAATGACAAAATTAAACTCCATTCAAATGAGCAAGCAAATCTTTGTTATTCACAAACAATCACCTTGTACATTATTCACAATACAGATCTAATATAAAAACAGTATATTACAGTATGATTATTGCACATTTTTGTGTATACAATTACTAAAGATCTCTAATAGCTAATAAATTTCTGGTGAAGAAAATTTACTGCTGTTTCTCTGCATAAACCTAAACAAACTCCCTTTAATCAGATTTTCTAACGCCATTGTTGGAGTGGTACTAAATGGAACTGATCTGAAAATGGTTTGCTATCTAGGGAGCATCTCATCAAGGTCTGCAACAACGTAGGCTACCACAGCCCACACAGCTGAGCACAGGTTCATCTCGGTTGGGTTCTGTACGGTCATTGTGTCGCCTTGAGTGTGGTGAAACCAGAAGTATTTACTGTCGGCTGTATGCAGGCTAGCACCTGGAAAGGGAAACAGACATTGAAATGTGTCATTAGCCCAGTGCATCAGCAATCAAATTTCGAGCTACAGTGCAGACAGAGGTGTTTCCTAACATGCAAACTCTTCAACAAAATAGGCTGAGTGCATCATACCTTGACAATACCTCTAAAATATCAAAATACCAAATATAATTCATGTCAGTCAACTAGGGCTGAACACCAAGAAGAGTGGTATATCTACTTTTGGCTTGGGAATTGTGTCATAAGTCTCATGGGGGAAACTGGTGAGACTTGACAGCTATAATAATTACTCAGGTAGGAGAGCAGCATTCAGTATTCATACTCTATATGCATGCAAAGCCATACAGATGCTGTCACCAATGTAACTTCAAAAAGGAGAAGAATAACACCAAACACACTTCATATGCTGACAGATCCTGAATGTAAAAGATGTCCTGCTCTATCACTATGAGCCAAAACATTATACATATATACATAAATCAAGATTTGGGATACATCACACAGTAAATAAATAGTTCTCATAGTTAATCTGTTGGGGAAATTGGTACGTTATAAATGACTTTGATGAAGACCAAAAGGGTTGGAGTCAGCATCTCTGAAATGGATCCTACCAACAGTGGATCTGAGGCTCATAGAGCAAGGACAATACAGGCCATCCCCTCTGGTCCAAAGTGACCAAAGGGCTACTGTTGCAATGTTGCAATGTGTCGTAGGACAGAGTGCCCATGGTAACCCATGTCCACTGTCAAAAGCACCTACAACCGCTATGGAAGCATTGGGACTGGACCTTCAAGTAATAGAAGAAGATCACCTGATCTAATGAGTCTTCTTTTCTTTTTCATCACGAGGATGGGCAGGTACATATGTGTGTCTTTGTGTGGGACAAGTCTGATGGCGGCACCTCACTTAAAGGACTTAAAGGATCTGCTGCCAACATCTCTTTGCCAGATACCACAGGGCACTTTCAGACTCAAAGTGAGAGGTTGGCGTGGCATGTGGAGGACCCACAGGCCATACTGTTTGGACTCATTGAGTCTGGAATTAACCTGGCATTAACATGCATTTTTGGTGATGCAAGTTTAGGTTTTGGTACACTCAGAACTTATATCCTGTATCTTATTACACTTCTCTGCGTTTTTGGGCCTAAATTTTAAAGATGGACATTCAAGTCCTATGGACGGTGGTCAAGCCAGTCACAACTTGAACATGTAATGAGGGTGTCTACATAACAGTCCTGACATCAATATCAGAAGTCTGAGAACCACTTTCCATTTCTACATTCAAAGCAGATATTTCTGTAGTTAGGATAAATGGGGGAAATGGAAGCACAGGAGTCAAGCGCATGTGTTTACAGTTAAAGAGTCCTCCAGTTTCTGTACTGCTTCCAGATGGGAATCGCTCCCTGCAGAATCGTCGCCTATTCTTCAGGCAACAACGGTAACAAAGTACTGCTCAGCCTTTAAAGCTGGAGGCTGCTTGCTGAGCCACTGATTTGAATTCTTCTCTAGCATTCTATAGAGTGGTGTAAAACCCTTACCTACACAGTAAGCCAACTGCCCACAGTTTTTAAGTGGTAAAACTTTGGGGTGAATAAAGATCACACACATTAACTGCAAACATGATTGTAAAGGTGTAGAAACAAGCACTTTCTTCACCTCACTCAAACCCAAACTTTGCAGACTATGCAGAGTTAGTGAAGAAAAGAGCATTAGCAATGCCAGTCCCTAGAGTGTCTGGCAGGGAACACTTTTGTTTACTGAAGGAAGAATACTACAGAGCAACTGAAGACGACAGGATTTCACCTCGAATGCTGTACAAAATGTTCACATAAAGGAGGGCGGTGGGGTTGGGGGGGTGGGCTGGGGGAGTAATCTTAACATGCAGCAGCAGATGTTTGGGCAGCCGTGCGTGTGTGAATCATTTGTTTAAAATGTTGGCTTTGACCCACTACAGAGTTGGGAGTTTCTCTATACATTTCCCCAGTCCCCCTGTATGCTTCCCATTTTCCAAAGCCTACAAGTGACGTCATCGCCAATCTATCGGATATCAGTGAAAGAACATTTTGTACAACAGAAAAAAACAGCTGAGGCTCATGTGATATACATTGTAGTGGTCAAAACAATCAGAGTAGTTTACACAGACCTAAATTAAAGTATATGCACATGCAACATGACGGTACACTGTTGCTTGTGTTTATGGAAATGCAATTGATGAGAACAAGATCAAATTTGCTACAGGAAAGACATCACCACAACACACCAGCATGGCATTAACAACCTACATAATCTGGAAAGTTTTGTGGTGGTAATTTTTAATGTTAAAAAAGGAAGAAAAAAAACAAATCTGACTTACGTTTTTTTTTTTTATCATATGAGTGACTCAAGATGTGACTTGCGTAATGAAAGAAATGAACAGTGAAGCTGCTATAAAAAGTGTAGCCTGTCTCCTGGGTGTGAATTACTCAGCGCTCTAATAGAGGCTCCTCATTGCAACTGTCCAACCATGCTCCTTCGATGGCATATACCTGAGCTTTCCTCACTAAATTTCTAAAGTGTGTGTCATAACAATCTTACAAACCTCTTTATGAACTCAAACAATTTTCCAAACAAACTACTGCACACGCAAGGGCAGATGTGGCCTAAAGCTGCTTCTGTTTCTGCTCTTCTACAGTGTTCAACAGTTTTATCTTTTGTAAATTTAACCCAGGGGCAAGATGGAAAACAATCTTAAAAGGAATCTAGTCTTTTCAGAGTCTTCTTATGGTTAGCATTAGAGACCTTGGCGACATTTACATAAGCTGCAGTGACTCAAGTCTGTTTTTTTTTGTTTGTTTTTTTTGCCTTAATGTGACAGAGCTGTTTTAAGGGCTGTTTGGACATGTCAAATCCAAGCTTTTAATCAGATTAAACTACTATAAAATCAGCCACTGTCATAAGTGGTCCTAGAACACGAATGTTAACGGTCAGATCAAATTTCATGACCCTTCTTATCTGTATGCAGGCACTTCGCGCTGTAGTCATCAGCCAGCACTGGCAGTGCAGCAAAACAACAATGGGGGAGAGGGACAGCTGTGTCGGGACAGTAAAAGGAAAGGACAAAGAATTTTGCGCATCAATGTGTGCATGCATGCCGTTTCAGGAACAGATTTGTTCATGTTACAGACAGATACAGGTCCCTTACATTTATGCAACTTGAAGCTGAGAAAGAATGTTTCAACACCAAACATTGCAGTTACAGCGCAGTCTACTTAATGGCCATTTACTGATTTAAGTGTGACTAACAGAGTGAAATGAATATAGAGACTAAAGAAGTCATCCCATACAGTGAGTGGTCATCAAAGAACACACAAAAAAACCTACTTAAAAAATCTTCAGATAAACTTATAGGAATGGTCCTTATTCATCACTCAAATATTCTCTTAAGATTTTCTTAAGACACTCTTTGTTGTTGTCCTATGCAGGTCATTAGTAACATAGCCTTTCATGATGGATTTTGCAGCTTATCATAACACATTAAAAGAATTTCATATTTCAGTTAAATCTGTGCACAAGCTAGCAATATGGGGGAATAGAACTAAACTGTGCATTCAAAATTCAGTAAACAAGAACTAGAAGTGACATGGAAAAAAATATTTTTTGGAAAACAGGCATGACTGTGGACAGCCATTATTTTTAACGTAGACACTAACAGTATTTCAAGAACAATCTCCACTTAATCATGTTAAACTAGACATTCATTCTGGTAATTTTAACTTATATTCCAAATTCTGACAGTCTAAGATAAGTGCGAGAGAATCATAAGATTAAGAAAAAGTAATAAAAACATGGTTTAAGAATACCAATTGTTCTTGGACAGTTTGGAAAAAGAGAACATTAAGAAGATTATTAAAGAATAACCACTTCATAACTCATTTGACTTTTTTCTTAAGTATGAAACACACTCTTTTCTTACAACACTTTTGTGACTCTGGCCCCTGAATGTGATGTGCTAAGTCTAATTCTGCTGTGTATCATGTCAACTGAAAATAACACCAGCTAAAAGTAATGAGCTACACCAAATTATGTTGGTGCAAAATCAACTCTGTTTATCATGGCCTTTGGCACTGCTGTCAGCTAAAAGACTGAGATTCAGGAACATATACACACATGCACATACAATTTCTAAAATTCAAATACAGAACAGGCCAAAAAAAAGATAGAGATTAGCGCATGGAAGTTTGCACAATTTCTCATCACACTGTTGATTTTGCAAGAACTTATTTTGCTCATACTAAATTGAATTAAACTATTGAATTGAACAAAAAAGAACCAGTCATTCAGACCTGGTACTCCAGCTTCCATCCACATGTTAATGTCAGTTCCTTCTCCATGCTCCTCCAGAGACGTCATGTTGATTGGTGCCAGCAATTTCATTACTTCCTTCATGATAGCTCTGGCTTTATCACTACCAGTGAACTGCAGGCCCATGGGGGCAAATGTGCCCATATCTGACTCCATCACCAAGTCAAAGTTTGAGATGTTTCCCTGTAGAAAGACAAAAGTAAGGTCATGTCATTTCACTTGACCAAAAAGTACACTGCATGCCTATTTGTTGGCACCAAATTAAAAACAAACATTTTAAATGGTTTGCTGAAAAGGCATAGACAAGAGCTGTGCTGGGGTGTGTTATCATTTTAAATCAGTGTGGGCCCTGGATGGGCAAAGAATAGCCTAGTTTAATTTTCCAGTACAACTGATACAGACCATGAATCACCTGATAATGAGCTATGTCCTTCTATGAAAGTGAACAGCACTATTGAACAGCACTGAATCAGTTCTCCAACCCAAAGAATGAACACCAGCACAGCACACTAATACCAGTGCTCTTCTTAATGTACCTGCATACTGTCTTATTCAACGTGTAATCTTTCAGCTGTTTACCTTTTCACTGTAAACCCAAAGTCAATCTGGAACGCTGCTTTAAGGAAACTGGAGTTTGGTTGGCAGTCTGAGCTTACAATTCATAAAATGACAGTTGTTACTTTAATGCATCTATTATGGAAGCATCCTTTATAAAAGGCATCCCCTTATTCAATAGCCTCATCTTCTAGATAGGGGATAGATATTGTCTCCTTAGGCTGGAGTAAGATCTTATCATCATTCAGATTTAATAATATATCTGTCAGTTATGCTTTCAGGCATTCAGACAAGAAAGCGGTTGGATTAGTTTTCAATAGCGCACATTTGTAGTCCAAACCAAGTTAAATTCAATCCACTCTTCATGTACTTGGACGGAGTACAGTGAAATAGTTGCCTTACTGGCCAAATAGAGGGTTTGAACTTTGATTGGCCTTCAATTGCTGCTTTTTCTCATCATCATCTAAAGTCAAAATCCAACAATAAATTCACAAACTCCTCACAGCAGTATACAATTACCATGCAGTCTCAACTCCAACTGCGAGCTCAATCATTCCATGCTGTGATATATAATTACACAAAGCTCAGATCGGATCAATTCTGGACACTCTACATCAGGAAAGAGCGGGACAAAAGAGCAGTCAAACAAGTCTGCATGGAAGCATGCTGCTCCAAGTGGAAAACAAATCAGTATGTGTACCATAACTCTCAGAAAAGCAATACACAGATATATATTCTTATTATAATAATTACAAACAGGTGAGGAAAAGTAGGTACTTTGTGCTGTTGGAAGTATTGAGCAGCTCCGACTCCCCCTGCTTCTTCAGCAGACCACAGCACTGTTCTGAGGGTCCTCTTCGGTCGTAGCCCTAGGGACAGAGTAGAAGACGCTATGAGCCAACCATAAATGATTTCTCTTCTCTTTCATTACAAACCTTGGCATGCCCGGATAAGGCAGAGGTTAGTCAAACTGAACAATGAAGTCAATACACAGAAATTAAAAAAAAGTTCAGAAATACATTCTGCACAGATTTCTGTAAAATAATGCACAAAAGCATTCGTAAAACAGCATTTTACAGCCTTCTCATCATACAACCCTAACAGGACATTATTATAATGGAAAATCAATGCTTTCATAGATCATTTGTTCTTAATCGTCTTTGCCAGGCTAGGGAAAAAACATTTCTTGCTGGAGAATCAGCTGTCCTTTTACACACAACCTGTTTTGTCCATATGGGCACACGGTTGCGGAGTCCAAGAATGGCAGCACAGCAAAAGAACAGGCTAATAGAGCAGACTGGTGCAGAACAGGTCACATCCACCAACTGGAATATCACGGCTGAACCTCATCTCCCATTTTACCTTTTAAAAGAAGCTGCAGTTGCCACAATGATTTGCCAAAAATATCCACTGACAGTTTCTGAGCACATTCGGATAAGTTTATTTACTGCTGCAAAATAGAGGCTTTCATGCTTGATATATTTTCAATTCAGTATTCTTTCCAGTGCTCTATTTACAACAGATATTATCACAAAAGCCTCTTTATAGAAATCTGGATCTAAACCTACTGTATAATGAGCAAACCCAGCAGACAGTGGCAGGGAAATGGAACGTAACCAAAAATCAAAAGGCAATGTTTTGAATTCTAGATCACAAACTAAATTAGCTTCTTCTCTTATTTATGTAGAAATACCAGAAGTGTGCTTCCAAGACAATGTTAATGAAAACAAATCTGAATTTGCTGGACATATATGAGCATACAGTCGTTGTCAGAAGTTTAAACATACTAATCAGGAACATGAATGTCATGGGAACATTGAGCTCAATTGGGCCCAATGCCTCCTAACTTCCTGTTAGTGATCATGATTGACTACAGCTGACAGCTTCTCTTCTTCTTCACATAACAAGAGTCTGTTGGACTGAGCTCACTGGATTAACCAACACACAGTACAATCAGGAACTCAAAAGGAGCTCAAGTTGCAGATCCGAGAAGGATGATCATAGATTTACACAAATGAGGAATGTCTCTTAGAGCGATTTCTAAACAACTGCAGATTCCATGATCATCCGTTCAAACCATAGTACAGAAGTACATATTACTGAGAGGTGAAGCCACTCTTCCAAGGTACAAAAGAAGAAGCTAAGAAAAAACTGGTTCAGATGGTTAGGAACAACCCAAGAACTACGAAGACACAGGCCTGCCATGAACTAGAAGCTGCTAGAACAGTCAGTTTCACTGTCTACAGTCAATCAGCCATGGACTGAGAGGCCCCTGTCCAAGAAAGAACTCCCTGCTGCAAAATTGACACCTTCAAGCTTGACTGAAGTTTGCAGCTGACCACGTGGACAGAGAAAAGGCCTTTGCGAGAAAAAGTTTATAGTCAAATTAGACAGGCATTCAACGTCAAGCTGTTGGTGCATGGTGGTGGTAGAAGCATCATGCTCTAGGGCTGTTTTGCTGCCACTCAAACTGGTATATTGCACAAAGTGAATTAAGTAAGGAGGACTAAATCAATTTTATAGTAGTTACAAGAAATTGTATTTGCATGTCACTGCTGTTACAGGAACCACAACTATGCAAGAGAACATCCTTAAACTCACATAATTTTCCATATAACACAACAGTTAGTTGTGCTAGAGACAATAGTGATTTGCTTCTTCCAAAAGCCTAAGCCTGCAACAGCCTATTTAACAGCACCTTACCTAGATCTCTGATCAGAGACAAGGCTTCCCAGGAAATCGCTACGCCACCTCCATCATCCATAGCCCCCTGTCCCACATCCCAACTGTCCAAATGGCCGCTCAGCAGAACAACCTAGGGAGAAGAAAATAGAAATGTAAGACAAATGGGATAATAATGCAATGAACACAATTATCCATTATTTAAAAAAAAAGAAAAAACAATGTCTAGATGGTCCTGTCTCATACTCGCACAGCTTAAACTCATAAGTCATACTGCAAATGTTTAGGGAGATATTTTTGTTTCTCTGTGTAAGAAAGTATACAAAAAAAACACAACACGCTTCCACTGTTTTTCACTCTTTCCCTCAAGCAAACAATTATTCCACATTGACACAAGTACTTGGCTTAGTATTTAAAGAAAAAAAAAGGAGAAAAAAAGAAACTGACAAACTTTTCCAGATGCTGGCTGTCAGTAGAGCTGGGAATTTGTCTGAGGCAGGCCAAAGGGGAGAGAAACCTTTGTACTGTTGAAAGCTTTTAGTATTCTCCTCTCACTTTCTATACATAAGAAATGAGCTAAGAATAGCTTCTGCTTATCTACCAAATGTCACTTCTCATTTTAACATAAACAGGTAAACAATTTACTGAAAAAAAACCCCACATGGGTATATATAAGCATACATTTATACCATAACTGATGTGCATTCTTAATTTTACTAACACACTAAATAGTAAAGTAAATAAATAAATAATGTAATTCATTCAAATACATTGCTAGGACTAACAGAAATAGTGAAAGATATAAACTAGTTGAAAAACGATAAAAGGTCTTTTATGATCCAACAAAGGTAAAGCATTTTACATTCTGAAAATTGTATCATACTTATCAAAAAAATAAACATTCTTAATAAAAAAAAAGCACCTTTTTACTTTTTAAACAAACAAAATGCTCCAAAATGACTTGATCAAATATTTCTACATTGACTTCTATTAAAAAATTAAGGAAGTTTTTGCTTCTGCTGTAAAGTTGCCATTTTGTAGATACAAGATTTTTGTGTGACAGCAACAATAAGCAGTGATATGATCACAACAGGAAATCCTGTCCTCACATAGAAGAAGATCAACTGTATGTGAGCAGTATAAAAAAAAACAGTTTATAAAAAGCATGTTCAATATTTTTGTCATAAAACACTTCTGTTGGCTTAAATTCTGTAAGGGTTGCCAAGTGTTTGGTCATTATTCTTGAGGGTTGCCAGATGTGTAGTCCATCCCTTTCACACCATCCTTTGGCAAGATACACAGGTGATTCATGGACTTGTCATCAAACCAGATTTTTTTGTGCTAAACCCAAAGCCAAGGTGAGTTTGTGTAACACAGTTTCCCCCTTTCCCCAACATGAGCTGGTCATATTTATCATAATTTAAAGAATGGAAAGAATGCCAGATATCAGCTGGAAAGATACTGAAAGCAACACATATCAAAGAAAGACTATACCGAAGCGGTGTTGTGGCCAAGAAATGGTGACCACAAGTAAACATGACAAAGTAATCACTAGAAGTACATTCAAGAAACAAGCCCCAAGCTGAACAACAAGAGTTTAGGTCCAAACTGTCCTCACTACAAAAAGCAGCCAGGAACATTATTTATATGTTGGTGAAGATTGCAAAATTAAAAACTGTTTAGTCTAAGTTTTTTTCTCTAGCAAAATTTGGAACTCAATGAACTGCAGATAACGCAGATGCAATCCATTTTTCAGCAAAACACAGTGCTTGAAAGAACACAAACGGAAATTCTTGCCATTTCCTTATTGCAAAAACACACACAAACCAGACACTGTGTACATCACTGGCTTGCCAGGTAGACCACCCAGCTTTGATGTGCTTTCTAAATGTGGAATTGGTGCTTTCAGTTAAACATGCTTTTATGCATAAAAGAGAACAAAAACCAAATTCTAATTGCAGTTTTGGTTTTGAAGATATTACAGGCTCAGAATTGAATTGAGGAAGGAAGTAGTGGGGGGTTGGGGAGCACAAAGCAAGTGAGAGAAAGTGAGCGAGAGACAGAGAGGGAGAGAGAGAGAGAATTACAGGGACTACATCTACCATCTTTCCTATTTCTCAATGGCATAGAATGTGTGAAATATGAAGACTGATAAAATAATCTTAGAATCGAAAAAACAGACATATGTGACTGATAATGAGCTCAGACAGGATGCTATTAAAAGCCACTGTAATATGAATGTGGGAGTGGGATGAAGAGAGTGATAAAGAGCAGGATGCACAGACAGGCTCAGTGGTTAGAGCGCCGGATTATCAATAACAGGGTTGTGGGTTCGATTCCCGGGCTTGGCAAGCTGCCACTGTTGGGCCCTTGAGCAAGGCCCTCTCCCCGGGCGCTGGAGTTGGCTGCCCACCGCTCTGGGTGTGTGTGTACTCACTGCCCCTAGCTCACTAGTGTGTGTGTGAGTGTGTGTTCACTACCACAGATGGGTTAAATGCGGAGGACAGTGCACACTGTACAGTGACAAATTCTACCAAATTTTACCTTACTTCATAAATGATGACAGGAAGAGGTGATCGATACATAAAAAGAAAATCCAGATCAGAGCACCAAGATCTTATAATCACTTGACAAGTCAAAACGGAGCATTAAAATGGTAAAAGCAGCTTTCACTTCTGAAGTCTGGCACCACAAACAATTGAACTGAAAAGAGTTTGTTAAGTCTATTACAATGAATGAGTAAGAGACATTAGCTTAGTGTGGGACATTTTGAAATGAACGCTAATTATTCATTTGGTAAATTACTGTACTTGCTATCAATTATGCATCATTTTTATTTACTAACGACTTAAGAAGATATAAAAAATATCTACACTCTCCATGTTAGCTACAAACAAAGTTTCTTGCCCAGCTGACTGTAATCCAACTGGTCTTCTCGAACAAAACTGACCCAAGACTAAAAGCCTTGGTTATGCATTTCTTCACCAAGCCTTTAAAATCCAGAGTAATTTACTATTGACTAGAATATAGCCCATGCCATGTCAGTAGTACTAGGGGTGTAACAGTATATGTATTCACCCCAAGCGGTCACAGTACAGAGTGTCACAGCAGTTCATTTAAAGTACACATGGTATGTGTATTCTATAGGTACGTGTGTGAAACCCTTAGTTTTCCAACTACGGCTCACAGCGCATGGATGAGGAGGTTGGTGAGAAGGACGCATCACTGTATAGTTTATGGTTTTACACTAAATTCTGTAAACTAAACTAGAGTGAGGAACACTCTGTTCACCACACTTTCAAAGCACTTTGGTTAGCAGTGTGTTAGTCTGGTCACACATGCAAGAATAAAGATCACTCTTTTATTATGTTAAAAATATTTATTGTTGGGTACAGGGAAAGTATTCTGAGTAAAAGTGGATACAGGTCAGTTTTATCATAAAAAAAACACTGCGGAATCACTGCCTTAAGCAATTAGCTAGACACCTCACCTTATGTATTTGGGGGGTTGCTGCTAATCACTTATTAGTAATACATATTTATGCTTGATTATGGCTTTCGGCTCATCATGCCCATGGCAAAAGTGGACACAGGCATACCGGTCTGCCTATTTTGTTTATATTTGTTTATTTCCCACATAACCACTGTGTGGGATGAGAAGTTTCTGGTCTGTCATAGCAAGCAAGGAACACATAGAAATCCGAAAAATATTTTGGTGAACATAAGTAAATATGCAGCAGACAGCCCATTTCCTAATATATTGACACTGCATGTTTGCAGGAATCTGTAATTATGGAAAAAGCCATCATAAATATGCCTGTGGAGAGACACACACAAAACACCCTCTCATTCTCCCTCCAGCACATGCACACACATTTTCTGTCTCTCCATCTTGCCTTTTTTTTATGAAGCGGAATGCACCACATTTCTTTGCTGTCTTCTTCCCTTAAGCCCAGTGTTGCAGAGGACAAATATCACTGCATTCTGCTAAACAAGGAGGACATCTGTTTGTGCTAAGCATGTAACAAAATCAGTCAATTTCCTGTGAAATACAAGAGGCACCTTCAGCAAAATCAATAAATATTTCACATATTTCAAAATCTTGTGTAATATTCATCTGACATGGCTCTCAACTTCGCAAGAAGAGCAGATGCTGGTTCATCCATGTTCTTGAAAGCTAAGCATAAGCAGAATGACCACTATACTAGAAGCAAGAGAGCAGAGGTCATCTTTAAATAATTGACATTCAGTTCACAACAGATGGGTGTTGTGTGTTGCAATAGCAAACAAGAACAAAAAAAACCATCTGGGATTTTTTAGTTCCTTTAAGGATTAACAAGAACGAAAAAGGAAGTCATTGGCTTTGTAGGAAGGAAGGAAATTATGTCATCCACCCACAGGTTTCATTTCCTCTGGCCATCTCAGACTGCTGCACTATACCTCATATGATGGTAGAAGTGGTGGTCTTAAGGTTTTAAAAGTCTGAATCGCTCACTGGATGTATTATTAGTGGCTTTAATACTTTATCAGTGCTAGAACTTATTTGTTAAGATCTTAGACCCAGATTCCCACCTCTAAACAAGTTACCTTAAGGTCAGGCCTATTCAACAAATACAAGTTAAAACCATGACCACTCATTTTGGCCATCACCCTCAATGTGCTCCTGGATTGAAGGCCAGTGGATTATTAATGATTGATGTATGATAGGATGCGGCAGATGATGCCTTGTATACCTTGGAGTCAATCTGATCTTCTCCAAACTGGAATCCTTCCAGGCATTTTCAGCTAGAACAAACACAGTGCGTGTTCTGAAGCCTGTCTTTCTACCTGAAAGATGCATTGGCCATCACAGAGCTGTCAAAATACTCACAGTGAGTAACACTCTCTCCAAAAGAGATGTGCTAAAGCTTCCCACAGAGCTCAATCAGCAGAAGCAGATCACTATTAACAGTCATGGAGACATTTAAATGCTTAGTGAGGAAATATCAAGTCTCAAAGTTCTGTTTGTTCATAAAATAAGTGTCCCGGCTTGC
The DNA here is from genome assembly GCF_030463535.1 of Salminus brasiliensis. Taxonomy (NCBI): domain Eukaryota; kingdom Metazoa; phylum Chordata; class Actinopteri; order Characiformes; family Bryconidae; genus Salminus; species Salminus brasiliensis. The sequence goes on along the minus strand of NC_132882.1, from coordinate 16,154,073 downwards.
ACAAGCATGGCCCCGTTAACAGGGCAAAGCATGGACTAATAAATATTGACACAACTCAACTGCTGAAACTTACTGGCCATTCAGAAATGTGTTAAAGTGCATTTTTGTTTTAGATCAAGGACAGAATGAAAAGAATTCTACAGATTGTTAGTCTGCTAAGACAAGCATAATAAATGCATTTCTTTACTCTGAGCTTGGTGTAAAAGCCAACTTTAGAAAGGTTAGTATTCCATGTCTTGTGGAAACTAATAAAGTGTGGGGAAGCATTTAAACTCTGGGTTTCTCTTAAAGGATTCCAAGCAACAAATATAGCTTGCTGTGAGGTGGTTAAAACCATCAAAGGGGATAAACATCTCAGGCTCATTCTGCAAGGATAAAACTGTCATATGTTCCCAGAATAAAAACAGCAGCCCAACAGGAGGGAAAGACTGCATAAATAGACAAAAAACAAGAGGTCTAGGTACATAAACAGAGGGGGCCAACATCCTGATTTCTCTGTGCATTGATCCAGATGAGCAAGTTCTAGGAACGAAAATATCACAGTCATTGGAGACCAAAGGCAGATTTGCTGTTTGAGGAGCTGCAGTGCAAAGTAAGCAGTGTCTGAGTGGACAACAGCCAGTCTCCGGAAAGACCAGGAAAGTTCTGAAGTTCTGGCTCAGTGAATATCTCCTCTACATTCTTGAATCCACACTTTATCATGCATTTTCATTTCTGGCTCAGAAGACAGTCTTATTAGGATACAGTGCTTTAGAAGAATTACGTACCCCCTCTTGATTTCCTCTATTTTTGCATACTGTCACAAAATTTGGTTTCATATCCTTATACAAAATGGAAAATGACAATACCATGAACATTGATTCATTTGTAAAAGAATTTGTAAAGTACGTCTTGTAACATGAGAGAAAACAATAGCCTCATAAACCTAACTGTTTTGCCACCTTTTGAAGCAACAAGTGCAAGCAAATGCCTGCCATAACTGGAGAGAAGTCTTCTATATCTCAGTAAAGGTATTTTTGCACTCTTCTCAATATTACTTTAATGAAGTCACATTTGAGGAGATCATTTATGATTCTGCCACAGCATTTCTATTCGGTTCAAGCCAGGCCTTGAAGAAGCTAAATATACCCACACTGTCACACTACCAACACCATGTCTGGCCATTTATTTGATAGTACTATTGTGGAATGCTGTTCTGGCTTTACTACAATGTAATGGGACCAGTCCTTCAATTATGGAAGATTATTCGACAGTTCGAAGTTGTTGCCATTTGAAGACGATGGCTCTCATTGCCGTTTGCTGGAGTAGCAGAGCACTAAAAATGTTTTTGTAAACTTTTCATGACTGATACATTTCAATAACAATAATTTCTTCTGGAACTTATTTTACTCATGTTATTAAGTGCTGGTAGTTACAATCTTTTAGCATATTTGCTGTAAACTGCTGTAAAAGTTTAAATCCAAGTGATGTTTAGATTGAATATGGTTGGCAGTAATCAAGTCTGGGTGTTTATTGTTTAACTGACCTCAATTACTGACTATTTTCAGTTAACTGGTTGATTGCCCAAGTAAAGGCACATTTTTACACAGAGCCAGTTCTTCAATAAATGAGAAGTTATACCAATTTAGGGTTGAACAGTACTGCCAAACACTGTTAGACTAAATCTCCAGTGCAGTAATAATACTGAAAGCACAATAGACAAAACAAGACTTATATAAAATAAATATCATACATCATATAGTTTAACAACAGTTTAAAAATATTTACAAAATTAAGTGTGATAATGCATTTTCCTTTTGAACAATGACAAATGTCTGATTGAAAAGCAGTATTATTTAAAATATTTTACTGAATGATCGAAGGAAATTGATGGATCTGGAGAAGAAACACAATATTTATTAATATTTTCTCCAGTCGCTCACACTCAACGTTTTAGTAAAAATCATTTCATTTTCCAAATAGGAGGAATATGATAATAGAAAGCTGTATTACATAATATAATAGTAAATTTGGCTTAATACAACTAGGGACATGAACTAACAAAGTAACATTTTGATTTCAGGTTGTCTTTAAACTTACTGAAAGCAAGTTTCACAACATTCATGTTTGCTGTTCCCATTTATGTCCCACTTCTATTTACATTCATGCCATTTAGAAGATGCTTTAAACACAAAAGGAACAGAGAAATACTTTCACATATGCATATTCCACACCAGCATTGATTTAACCCCAAATAACTTAAATGAAAAACACTATCAGGGTTGAGAAGTCCTTCCTAGGATGCTCTTGAAGGTACCTTTCTACTCCCTGGTGGTCGTGGAGCAGCTATTCTGGGTGTCACAAGGCTTTATCATTGCTCCATGCATTATTTATAAGGCAGAGGGCTGCCTCTAGAGCTGAAGAAATAAATGGTTATGACAGGGCAAACCCCACAAGACAGCAATGACAGCACAGCTCAGGCTAGCAGCCCAGTTCTCCAAACTCGCTGATGACCAACTGTGTCGTTCCTCAGGAACAATACACCGAGAACTCAAAAACAAGGCTGTATTTTGGGACGAAACACGGTGTGCTTTGGCTGCAGTCTTTTTATTCATTAATTCATTAACTTGGCTACTTATCTCCAGACCTGCATTCTCTGACACTTTTAGAGAAAACATTTATTCTACAGTTCCTGTACCTGAAACAAGAAATGTGTTCTTCACTATTGATTTCCAGAACAAAATAAGGTGTGTATAATGCGGACCATGACCTTTTCTTGACATTAAAACATACATAATTGTAATGCTCCATAAAACATTCATTATTAAAAAAAATACACATCAACACACATCTCTGTTAATTTACATATAACTGCTGAGTTCCATCAAGTTCAACCTCCTCAGAATCAGTGACATTTGAAAAGGTGTTTTTATCAAAACATCAATCTGAAGAATATTTTTCATTTAAATAAGTACAGTAGAGACCCAAGTGATCCTATATTTGCACCAAATCGATGAGGAAAAACCTGTCAATAGTCCAATATGTCATCAATTTTAATATGTAGACATAGGAAAGGTATTCTCTATGATGGTTCATGTTGTGTCATACAATATATCCAATCAAACACTGCTTCCCTTTGGCCGTTTAAACCTTTGTTAAGATACAATTTCTCCTTTTCTCAAAAAGCATTTCTGAAACTGGTTTCAAATCTTTAGTTTAATCTTCAGCTGGTACTGATGTAGTTTCTTACTGATATGGCATATGAAAAGAAATATTCACCCACACGGACAGAGTCAGTCATTTCTGTTTCAGTGATTTTCATGTAGCACAGTCTGCCAGCAAACCTGAGTCCAAGCTTTCAAATTACAGTACCCAGAGCTTGGGGGGGGGGGATATTCGATTCCCATGTTTGGAATATCATTATATTCAGAAGTCTGCTGGATACTGCTGCCATAAATGCAATAACACTGTTCACTGCAAATTTAAGAAACAGATGGAAAAAAAGGTTTGGTTCCTGTATTGGCAAACGAAAATATTGGCAATGCTTCTTTAGGGCAAGATAATCTATTTTACTCTCTACTGCAGAGCAGATCTTTTGTACCGGAGTTTCTTTGAACCGTTTGCATGAACTTCAGCATTCTTTGCCAGATTCTTTGGCAATACACATTATAATTATTTTAAAGATGCTTTCACTATTTGTCCAAATGTGTGTGGACACCCCCACAAGTTGCACCCATTGTTGACACAGATGTGCATGTGTGCACACTAACACACAGCTTATCTAGTCTCTGAAGAGAAGCATTGTCAATTGAATAGAACTCTCTAGAACAGATAAACATGAACCTGTTGGCACCATGTCTAATGCCAGGCATGGGCTAAAAGGGGTATACAACCCCCAAAGATTGAGCTTTGGAGCAGTGGAACTGTGTTCTCTGGAATGATGGTGCTCCATTCAATACTTTTGGGATGGCTTGAGTGGTGATCATCAAACAACCTGACCTCACTAACACTAGTCACTGAATGCAATCAAATCCTCACAGCAATGCTCCAAAATCTAGTAGAAAGCCTACCTTGTCCAAAGAGCAGGTTTAATGATGAATGTGCAGGTGTCCCAATACTTTTGTCCATGTACTGTAAGTGTGTTGTATGATAGTAGTCAGTTTGTATACCCTGTTATTAATGGCAATGCTATGAGAATTACTGTACAAACATGATCCACATTTATATTCTATTGCTATGTAATGCAATGTAAAGTGAGCCACTAATCTAGCCAACACCTATAGGTTATTTGAAAAATGGTATTAACGAGGTATTTAGACAGGAACTGACCGGCTATCTAACACCAGACACTAATGTTCTAACAAAAATGAACATTTAACAAGGATTTGGTACTCATTTGGCTTGGCTGACAAAGGTCTTGTCTGGCTGGGGTGCTAGTCATATTATCAAACACCTCCAATTCCTGATGATTCAAACAGTGCATGTGTGTGTGTACGTACACTGAACTTTCCAGGCGATGTTTAATCAGCTAGCTGTGTCCTCTACAGCAGGGCTCCAGCTCTGTCACTGTGGGGGAGGATCTGACAGTGGATCTGTAATTACTGCAGACACAGCCAGCATGTCTGTCACACATCTCCAACTACAACCCAACCAGTACAATACAGCACAAGATAAGATAGCACAGCAAAGCAAAGAGGTCTTTCCATGTCAAATAATCTGAAGAGCAAAGGCTTTCCTCACTAACCTCTTTACATCCTAGAACCACTGTGCAAAAAGACAAACATATATTCATGCATATATTCAATACAGAGAAAAAAAATATCATATATTCATATATAGTGCATGTGGCTACAATCTTATAAGGATACAATATATCAAATATATATATCATATATTTGAACTAAGCTTAGTTAGAAAATGCTATAAAATGAATGAAAAGACATAGAACCTGTTTACTCCTGGTCACTTCATGTGCCTGGTATCTGGATTGTATCCTGATAGGATTGTAGCCACATGCATTTACACTTGGTAGTCAAATACGGCTCTGGTTAGTCATACTTCAATCTTATCTATGTGTGTGGGACGGAATATGCAATTTCACTCATCAACTATTACTGGTGTTTACGGATGTGTTTACACTGCTATAACAGTGTATGTTTGGTCTTATCTAGATACAGTATAATCCTAATACTCAAGACCCATGAAGTTACCAGGTGTAAACGGAGTCAAACAGTAATTTGCATCTTTAAGCTTTGTGTTTCATTTCCTGCTGGATCGTTTTTTTAAATGTCAATAACAAAACCAATGCTTTAGTGATCTGAAGTACAATAACACTGCAATGAATACTGATCATTTTAAAGATGCTTTCACTGTGTGTCCAAATGTGTGTGGACACCCCCACAAGTTGCACCCATTGCTGACACAGATGTGCATGTGTGCACATTAACACACAGCTTATCTAGTCTCTGAAGAGAAGCATTGTCAATTGAATAGAACCCTCTAGAACAGATAAACATGAACCTAATGGCACCATGTCTAATGCCAGGCATGGGCTAAAAGGGGTATACAACCCCCAAACATTGAGCTTTGGAGCAGTGGAACTGTGTTCTCTGGAATGATGGTGCTCCATTCAATACTTTTGGGATGGCTTGAGTGGTGATCATCCAACAACCTGACCTCACTAACACTAGTCACTGAATGCAATCAAATCCTCACAGCAATGCTCCAAAATCTAGTAGAAAGCCTACCTTGTCCAAAGAGCAGGTTTAATGATGAATGTGCAGGTGTAATAATAATACTATATAATATCTGTAATAAAATAAAAGGCTCTTCACCTAAAGCCTTATTAAACCAGACATTTTTTTGTTTACTTTTGTACAGTTCAAAACAACAGAAACACAACAGTTGCATTCACACCCAGAGACTGTCACATTAAGTGAGCTCTTACCCCATTACCCCATTGTGAGTAAAATGTGATGCTGTACTGGTCCTATAGGGTCAGCATCAACAAAAAAGATTTTAAAGGCCCGTAAATATTTCAGTAACTGACAGTAACTGTGGCATATGTAGTTTATTTAGAAGGTTATGTTTTGTTTCTGGGTTCTGAGGGTTACTTTTGTTTTCTCTGACCTTTCAACAGTATTGGGACTGACTGCTGTCCAAACCCAAACCGTGTGCAGTTACTGAAACCTAAGCTCTGCCTTGCCTTCTTATCTTAATAAAATTTTTACCAAGAAAAACTCTTCAAACACTCCTTCTGACATCACTTAGTATCTTCTTACACAACCTGGCAGAGGATGTCAAGTCCAAGATATTTAACAGCACTGTGCCAAAGTGGCATAGATGCAGAGACCTTAAAGTGCTTCCATAAAAATCGTCAAGAGAATTTGCCATTAATTTGGCCTGCATGACGCAGTAACATGGCCGTGCTGATGGAAAACATTATAGGTTGTGACAAGAGCGCAGAAGCATCCATCACTCATTATCCAGTATGATATTTGTCACAGTAATTAGCACTATAGAGAGTTTGCATGGTGAAGACAAAAAAACAAAAATAAATGATGTCAGAGGAAGGAAGCATTGATGACTTGCCTTCCCAAATGAGGTTCTCAGAACACCACATCTGAATGCAGAAACAGAGAGAAAAGACCTGCTTTCTTCCAGCTTTCCTTTTTTTTATATTTAGGCAGAGATTCTGGGAACCAGGCATGCAGACCTGTCATTCACACACAGAATTACATACCCAGTCTGTCTAACGGAACTATAACCCATGCATTCCCTGCCCTAACACTAAAACACACACACACGAGAATTGGGCAATATGACCTTATCATTATAATGATTATTTGTGTCACAATATACTTCACAGGGGATATTGCTATTTTTTTTTTAACAAAAAGTAGTACACTGTACTAATCTCATGAATGCAGTACATAAACATTATACATGAACAAAGAATATTTTACTCATTTTTAATTTATTTCGTTATTTACCAAGCTACACTAGTTTTTACATTTTATAAATGATTTCAAACCATTTCCAAACTGTCAACTTTTATTCCAAGTCATTTTCAAGCATTTTCTATTGTTTGTTCAACAGCAAATTTAATAAAAATGTAAAGAACAACTGTGAGATTCACATTATGTCAAATTATGCTGGATTTAGTATTTTGGGTGTGTGATATAGTACTGTCTGTATATTTATCATAAATACATTTTTGAATAATAATTTTATATAACCCTTTTTGTGCTTGAGATAAAAAGAGGAGATGAAAGGACCATCAATATAAATACCAATGTTATTTATATTGATGTTTACATTTTACATGTCAAAAATAACCTGTAACTGTCAGTTTGTGTTTGGTGACTTTTTCCTTATTTAGCTATTCTGTTTAGTGTACACTGACCTTTCCGAAGAACTAGGAATCATCACTTTAGATATTACCTGACTGTATTACTGGGTATTATATATATATGATCTCTGTTGAGTCATTTCAGCTTTTAAAGTGCAGCACTACTTTTTGCTGGTGAATTTTGTCAACTTGTTCTTAAAACTCAAAAAACAAAGCATCAAAATGTCATTGACATATTATATTTTTGCCATGGCACCCACCTTCACTGATCACCCAAACATCGTCATCAGCAGTCTTCCCTACCACAGATGGTAGGATAAAGAACAGACACACCAGAACCCCCTCAAACGGAGAGGACAGCAGGCCAATGACGGACAGACAGCTGAAGCTTCCCACGCAATCAAACACACACTGCAAACAGTCACTACAGCTATAAAAAGAACAGTGGATACCTCATCAGGGATCCACAAACAAGTAGTTCTTCTTTCTAATCTGCACCTGGAGTGAAATAAAGCAGATATGAAGCTCCATCTGTCGAAGCTTCAGCATGACGTTTGTTAAATAAACAATGTAAAATAAAGCTGAAAAATGATCATTTGCACATGCCATTCATTTACATCCCTGTACCTGCCTAGAACATCTTACTCCATCTGGACTTTCCGGATCACATCCATAATATCTAATGCTGCACAACAAATCCAATGTGGATATTATATATGTAAGAATGTGTGGATATATATGTATAATATATATTCACTTATAATATGCATACTATAGGTCTTTCCATACAATATATTATTGCAAACAGTATAAGGATACTCTGCAACAAACTCCCCAAAGACAGTCCCAAACCCTGTGTGAGACTGTTGCAAATAAGATGTGCAATATAGGCCGAAGGGATCTTAAGCTATCTATAGATAACCTGTTACCAGACGAAAATCTTACAAAGATCTTCAGAGTGGTGGCTTTGAGATCGCTGCATGACCTTGCTCCCCATTTGCATAAACTCTACTCAGCTTTGACAAGTCTGACTCGCCACTTCACAACGCTAACGTTCACGCTGCCACTTGCGGCTGGTTCTCTTTGAAAATGAATGCATACTGTGTTGTCCTATTGTGAGGGTTTGGTACAATGCAAGTACCATTACACCCTTAGTGCCATGTATTATTTTAACACATTCATGTTTTAACAAACAACAACCCCAAATTTGACACCCAGCCCACGAGCATGTGATCAAGTATCTTTCAACACCTAAAACTGTGACACGGTCAAAAGCAACATCCACTTCAGGAGAATATGATGTTGTTGATACTTGTTACACCGAAGAGCAGCACATCACCTACAGACTCTGCTAGTTACAAAATACAACACCCACCTAAATCTGACCCATTATACCTTAAATAACAAAACAAATTAAAAAGAAGGGGAAAAAAATCCTAATCAAAAAAGTGCTGTAGGTGACCACGTTTCAAACCAGATAACATCTGGTCCAGAGGGTGATCAAAACAGAAACAGTTTCCTAATGCAGTTTCTGCTGAAAGACAGAAAAGACAGTCTTGAAGAAATGATGTGGTTTTCTACATCAAACTCCAAATTAACAGTAAATAGCACCATATACGGATTAGATGTGACTCCAGACATCAATTATGTCATGTCTCAGTATATGCCATTTGTGAAAATAGCCAACAGATGAAGAAGTAAAACTAAACAGGAAATTCATGCGCTGGCTGGCCATGAGGAAGAAATCAGATTTTCAGAATTGTGTTTTGAGAACATACACACGCACACTTGATAATGACGTGCCAGGAACCAGTCAACGAGGAGATGTCAGACTGCTGGACCACAAAGCAGATTCTCTCACTCTTCAAGACTGAACACTAAACATATGTCCATATGTATGCAGTCCATGGTATATGAAATAGAACCAAAGAGGAGGTAAATCTGAGAAAATGAGAAGGTTGTGCCATCACTGTTCCTTAAGCTCTTAGTTTTTATTCTTAGAAAATGACATCACATAAAGTGCTGCTCAAGCAGCCATTAAAATCTCTTCAGTCAGCAAAGTGAGGCATTCTTTCCTTCTTATGTAATAAGGGAGTTCAAATATAGCGTAACACACAAATTAAATCTGTGTAAGTACGTGCACTTGTGGGCATGAGTGCATGAGGGTGTGTTTTGCATGCAAGGACAAAGGCCACATTATTTCAACAAACAAAGCCACACTAAAGTCTATAAAACAGTAGTTACGGCAGTTATGGTGTGAGCTGTTTGCATGCTGCTTTTACACAAATGAGGCCTGCAAGCCTAAGAAACAGCAGTGACTCCCTACTTTTAATGCTGGCCTCCCTCCCTAATGAATAGCAGAGTTTTCCACCACGTCTTGCAGAACAGCCGTTTGTGACAGTTCTTCACAGATTTCACTGAGGATATTCATTGGGTGCTGAAATTAAAACAACTCACTAACACTTTAGCTTCACGACTCTGAGATCAATGCTGCCCTGCTGCAAGCTCTCTAGCAGGAGGGACAACCATCACTTTAGAACCTACACTAACAAGCCACTAATTAGAAGCCAGCTATCAGTGGGAGCTAGGCTCCTGGAGAGATGTGTCATGTTCAGTGTCAGAAAGTACGGTGCATGATGGACAAGAGAGAGTGGTACTATACCGTTAATAATTGGTTTCAGGTGGAAGATATCCTGTTGCACTGATCTAGGGGCAGCATTTCCTTCTCATACGCTAATCCCCATGCAATGAGAAACCATAAAACTGATCTCTGATCAGGACCAAAAGGGTAACTTCTATCAAAACTCTATAATTGGAGCCCTCAGCAGCCTGGTCAGTCACATAGATGCACACAGCATACACATGCAAGTGGTCACTAACTGGCTGGTCGCAGCGATTTCTAAAGAGAGTTGAACTGCACTGCACACTCTGTCCATTTACTCTATTTACACACATGCAGTAGCCCAACAGACTCTCCTGGAAACTGGTCCAAACCAAGGCATGTACAAGAGCCCCTTTATAGCCCTTTTTACATGCAAACCAGTATGGTCTAACCTTACATAGAGAAACTTTGATTTTGTGACACCAATTAGCCACATGTGGGTTTTATGCAGAAGATCTGAGTTAATTATTTCTTCTTTGATTTAAATATCTAATGAAGTCTTTTTCTGAAAGCGTGTTTAACACAAGGGACGTCCCTTACCCTCAACAAAAGTGCAGCCTTTTGTGACTCCTGTTTGTGTTCTGATGACAAAAACCTGTCATCACATATGTGGTACTATGGAAAAACATGTAAAAATGTTACAGAGGCTCTGTGTGTGAATCAATGGAGCAATCTAAACCATTACAAGTCTAAATTTATCTCCAATATTCCAGCCAATATCAGCCTGGACCAGGTTTTAAATAAGGCTAAGCCCGGGGAAGCTAAGTCCTTAGTCAGACAATGAGTGTAAATCATATTTGTAATTGTTGCTTCAGGCTGTGACCTAAAAACTGTCCACAGTCCACAGTCTTCCAGGACGCATAAATTCTTTAAACATGCTCAGAGGAATGGAGGAGAGAAGAGGCTTTCAAAGTAAGGATAGACATGTGCATCACCATCACTTTCTATAAGCCTTCAGTTTGACCACATGCAAAATGCTGCTGAATGCACTCTTTCACATTTTTTTCAAAGCAATTCTTCTGCTGTAACATACCCGCAAAACCTGTTAATTATTGGCTGAGGTGAAAGTATGTTGTGTTGTGTACTAGGCTGTGCTGGGCTGAAGATCATGTGTACTTGCCTGCTCTGGATGTTCACTGCCAGTGATCTCAGCCACTGTGTTGAAGGAGTCTGCATCTGGAAGGGTCTGTGCCCCCATGGTTAGCCGCAAGACGATTCTTGTGCCTCTGTATGCCATTCTGGCCATCATCTCTGCATCTTCCACTGTGATACAGGCTGTAGGAATCTGAGGCACACCAGACTGGTACCACTGCCAGCCCGTATGGGGGCTGTAACCAGAACATAGCTGTGATGAACTTAGTAATGTTTTGTCTTAGTTTTTTTGTGTTTTGCTAGGAAAGGAAAAGATAGCTGATGTAAACAGACCTGTTGATGGAAAACGGAGTGACAGAGCGAATTAGCGAAGCTACTGCTCCGACTCTAGCAGCTTCTGAAGCTCCCGAAGCGCGGTACTCAACTGTCTCTCCGTAGCTAACAAAGGGCTGATTATATACCACAATCTTCCCCTTGGCCTCCTTCGCCCTTCTCTTCAGCTCTTCAAAAGACTCCACCACCAACACCTCTGCTTCAATACCTGTCAGACAGAGAAAGCTCAGTACACAACTCAAATGCCTTCAGGAGCAAATGTGAAGGACTTCCAAAGACACCTTACTGTTCCTTGAGAAAAGACAACTAAAAATTACTGAATAAAAGGTTGTGTCTTTGCTATTTATTCTTAATCTCATCTAAAACACACAGCATCTAAATACACCAACTACAAACCTCCTTTGGGAGTTCCAACGCTACTTCCCAAACCAAGGATGGACATGGTATGGTTTCGAGGAAGAAGCATCACAGCACTCTCCTCTCCTCTCACCCAGTGAGGGACCTTTACTGGTTCTAGATGTACATTTTCCAGACCGTCCAGCTTCAGCGCATTGTACATATACTGTATAGCCAGGTCCAGGTTCTTGGATCCACTTACTCTATTGCCAATTGTGTCAGTGAAGGTGGCAAGCCTTTCATATGAGCGGTTCTGCGCCTTCCCAAACACTGCCAGATCTATGATCTCCTGTGCAATGTCAGCATAGTTTAAAATCTCCTTGGATATTTCTTCTAGTGGCTTATGCTCGAAACCATGGGGCTTACAGTGGCCTTGAATGGCACTGATTAGAATGAGCAGGGTCAAACATGGGGTTAGGCCACTAACACTGCATCGACCGTTGCCGGTCATCTGAAGATAAGAAGAGAAATAAAAGGTTATGTGGCATTCAAATATCGACAACACTACAGTTTAATGACTGATTGGACAAGCAAAAAAACTGCACTGAGAGGTATGGTTGTACACTGAGCAGAGCCGGTGTGTTTTTCTCGATTATGAAGACTAAGTTGCCCTGTTTTTCTAATGTTCCGTTGCACCTTAAATTGTGCAGCTCTACAATCAAGTGGCACCATTAAAGGTGTGAAAGCTGTGAAATGCCACCTGAAAATACACAACTGAAGCGAAACTGGCTATAAACACCATACTTTGCCTTTCCACACACAGAGGCTCCTGCTGCAGCTAGGTTAGCGAGAAGCACGAAGGCTGCGGCAGAATTTATTGATAAAAATATCTAGACATAATTTATAAATAAAATCTTTTTGAAATCGCAACATTTAATTCCAGCATTTTATTAAATTTCTCTCAATTAAAAAAATTCAGAAACTCGCTAACCAGGAAGCTGTCGAGGTAAACGTGTGTCAGCACAGCAGCAGCAGGCGCCACGCGTAAATGCAGGGAGAACTAGCGAGCAACCATTATCACTACATCCCAATAATTTCTGAACATTTACATTTTTAAAGAGTATATTTTCGTATTGGCTCCTCCAAACACAAGCATAAGTGATACACAAACCTTGCTAGCACTGGGCTGAGGATCATATGACCACTCTGTCTCCGCCCACCTTCTTTACGCAGAGACGGCGCAGATACTTTGTGGACAAAAGTATTGGGACACCTACTCATTTACCCGTTTCTTCCGAAATCAAGGGTTTCAACAAAAGCGTTTATTCTGCTTCTGCTTACAAATGTCTCTACTATCCAGGAAAGGCTTACTGCTAGATTTTGGAGCATTGCTGTGGGGATTTGATTGCGTTAGTGAGGAATGTTGATCACCACCCTCTTCATCTCCCCAACTCCTCAACTCATCCCAACAGTATCAATGCTCAATGCTAGGGGGCTATATACCCCTTTAGGCCATGCTTGGAATTAGTCATGATGCGGTTCATATTTGTCTGCTCCAGGAGACAGCTCCTGTCCTATGTGTGTTTTGAGGAGGTGGGTGGTAACCAGTGTACCCAGAGGATATCTACTTGGACATGAGAAGAACTCACCACACTTGGGAAGAATTGAACCCCAGGTCCCTGGAGCTGTGCAAGCACTAACGTGTTCAATCACTCCTGTCTACAATGCTTGGAGAGACACAGCAAACTCCTGGATGAACACATGAACGCTGTTTTTCTGTATAGTTTTTCTTTTTGATTACCCTCAGGATGAACTTCACAAAAGGTCCTCAACAGTTCATATACAATGCAAAATGTTTAAAGCCCTTCGACGAGCCTTTGCAAATGCTAAAGCATTTACGTAAATCAGTGTAAATGTGAAGAAAAAAAAAGAACCCAAAGAACCCAAATATATCTTAGCCTAGTCAGAGGCCATAGTGCCCCTATGACTGTGCCTTAAGTCAGATTTTCTCAATCAGAAAATATTACACATTTTAATATGTACTAATTCGGCCACAATATAAAATGTGGCATCAACAGTAGCCGGGAGCGCAATAATGAGGGGAGTTAGAACAGAGTGTTTGACAGAATTGTTAGAGTTGTGTGGCTCAGTGTAATATCTTTTCATGGGACCCAAAAATCCTGACAGCAGCTAAAAATAACATCAAACTTAATCATATTTCCAGCCAAGATTTAGATTTCACCAAAAAGGCCTCAAAACAAAATCTACAACATTGGAAAGGGGTTCAGTTAAACTGTTATTGTTCTGTTCATTACTTATAAGTTGATTCAGGTGTGTTTACAATACAGTCTAAAAGATAGAGGCCAGTTCTTTTAATACAGTCAAGTCAAGTACAAGTCATTCAGGAGATATTTCTGTG